>NC_141683.1:20109543-20419543 GCF_028749965.1 Puma concolor
AGATGGGAAATTGAAACAATTATCATACAAAAAATAAGAAGAAAATATCCTACCATGTAACTTTTTAAAAAATTATTTAAAATCAAGTTAGTTAACACACAGTGTAGTATTGGTTTTAGGAATAGAACCCAGTGCATCATCACTTACATGTAACACCCAGTGCTCATTGCCCCTCCTTAGTGCCCATCCCCTCCTATTCCTCCACCCACCAGTTTGTTCTCTGTATTTGAGTCTCTTATGATTTGCCTCCCTCTCTGTTTTTATCTTATTTTTCCTTCCCTTCCCTTATGTTCATCTATGTGGTTTCTTAGACTCCACACATGAATGAAATCATAAGGTATGTTTCTCTATTTCACTTAACATAATACACTCAAGTTCCACCCACATTGTTGCAAATGGCAAGATTTCAATCTTTTCCATTGCTGATATATATATATATATATATATATATATATATATATATATATATATCATGGAATACTCATGAATGGATAACTGATGAATGGATAAAGAAGATGTGGTGTGTGTGTGTGTATATGTAGTATGTGTGTATGTATATGTCATTTGATATATGCTTCTTTATCCATTCATCAGTTAATGGACATTTGGGCTCTTTCCATAATTTGGCTATTTTGAAAGCACTGTTATAAACATTGGGGTGCATGTGCCCTTATGAATTAGCATTTTTGTATCCTTTGGGTAAAAACCTAGTAGTGCATGATGAATCTTAGGGTAGTTCTATTTTACATTTTTTGTGGAACTTCCACACTGTTTTCCAGAGTGGCTGCACCAGTTTGCATTCCCACCAGCAGTGCAAAGTGTTCCCCTGTCTCCACATCCTCACCAACATTTGTCTGAGTTCTTCATTTTAGCCACTCTGACAGGGATGAGTTGGTATCTCATTGTGGTTTTGATTTGTATTTCCCAGATGATGAGTGATGCTGAGCATCTTTTCATGTGTCTGTTAGCCATCTGAATGCCTTCTTTGGAAAAGTGTCTATTCATGTCTTTTGCCCATTTCTTCACTGGATTATTTGTTTTGTTTTGTTTTGCTTTTTTGGTTTTGAGTTTGATAAGTTCTTTATAGATTTTTGATACTAACCCTTTATCTGATATGTCATTAGCAAATATCTTCTCCCATTCTGTTGGTTGCCTTTTAGTTTTGTTGATTGCTTCTTTTGCTGTGCAAAAGCTTTTTATCTCAATGAGGTCCCCATAGTTCAGTTTTGTTTTAATTTCCCTTGCCTCCAGAGACATGTCTACAAGAAGTTCCTCCAGATGAGGTCAAAGAGGTTTTTGCCTGTTTTCTCCTCTAGGATTTTGATGATTTCCTGTCTCACATTCAGGTCTCTCATCCATTTTGAATTTATTTTTGTGTATGGGGTAAGAAAGTGGTCAGTTTCATTCTTCTGCATGTTCTTGTCCAGTTTTCCCAGCATCATTTGCTGAAGAGACATATGACTCTCATAAAGTTATTTTAAATAAATTTGCCCGTGAAAATTTTCTATTTTGATATAGTCAACATTTGTCAAGTTACTTTCAATTTAAAACAACTCCTCTCCTCACCCCCACCAAACACATAGACATAGAAAGAAAAATCTGATTGTCTGGAGATAGAAACAAATTGCCCATCGATTCATGGAAGGTATAAAATATTTGCCAAATATCTGTAGACTCTACATCTCATAACAAATAACCTAGCATTTGTGTTGAGGATGACTGGGATTAGAAGTGTTCTTAATGATACGGTAAACTTTTGCAGGAAGTAGAAAAATTAAGTGAAGCATTTTGTAGAAGCTAAAATTATAAACACATTGGTTGTCTGAGGGATAGGAATTTTAGACTCAGTATTCTGAAGGTCTCTCGGTCTGTTTGTTTAAAAAGAGGTATAAATATTCTAGGGTAATTAGACAAAAAGGTACCCAAGAAGACTATTTTACTTTCTGAATTACAAAAATAGTCTTATAATTTATGAATACTTATTTGCATTTTATTACAAATTCCTCTTCTATCATTTTTATTTCAGATAAAGTATACATGGACAAGTATTTATTTAGCAAGGTTGCCTATCACTCACTACTGCCTTCTCTGTCATTCATCTCATGGCCTCTAATCTGATGGGTTTTTTTTTAAGTGCATTCCTCAATAGGTATATGGTGACATATTGCATGATTTGTTTTTTCCTCTTTACACATCTCTTCCTTTCACTGTACCTGGGTATATAGGACTATGGGGTTCCTGGTCTTTTCTTTTAATAGCCTCGTTCTGCTACCACCAATTTCTAGCAGATGAGCAGTCCTACATCAGTCTGGCTCTTTTTTCTTTGTAAATTCCATTTCTTTTTTGTCTGAGATAGCATTTATTTTTTTCCCCTGAGTATTTAGTCATCTTACTAAGTTATGACTATGTTTGTGTGTTTTATAGTCAATCCTAACACGAATTTAATGAGCAGTAGATTAACCCTTAAAAATCAGATGCTAGCTTTAAAAAGTTGTGCTATATCTGTAATGTTGCCTTCTCTCCATTCAGAATCCTCCAACAGAGCCTCACAGATTGTGTCTCCTGCTGTTGTACAATACAGTGGTCCTGTCTCCATCTGTTCTATTTTTGCCTTTTGAGATACCTCTGATTTTCATGTCAGATTCCCTGAATCAATCCACAGATCTCTTTAGGTTTTCTTAATGAGGTATGTACCTTCAATTTTCTTTGCTTTTGTGTTTTGAAACCTCTCTTCTATAGGGTGTTTTCCAAGACACAGCAGTAGTTTTCTCCTTCAATTAATTTAATAAAAGCTTTTGTAAAAAAAAAAGCGTTAATTTTTAACATTGTTTGCATCTTGTATCTGAAATTCCATAAGTGTTTCACACACCAATATATGCATATGTAAAAACTACATAAAGACACAGGGACATATATATCTATTCACATATATGTTTCATAAGAGTCCTTTTTATCTTTAGAATTTTATCTGATATTTGCACCTCTGATTGTTGGGGCCCCTTAGATGTGATGTTCATTATTTTGCTAGACTGGGATTTATTCCTGATGATATTGCTATTCCCTCTTGAAGCACAAGGAGGAAAATTCTCTGGTCCCATGTTTTCTAAGCTTCTCTGAGCCTCAGGAGTGGAGGAGCCTCTGATACCTCTTTGTCTAATTGTCCTCTCCATGGATGTCAGGGAAATGGTTTTTCTCACATAGCCAATGTGTACTTTCTTCTTCAAGTGATCTTTGTGTCTCTTTAGAACCAAGCTTTTTCGAGGGTGCATGAATCTGTGTCTGGAATTTCCTTTTCATTAAGAACATAAAACATTCAGGGGCGCCTGGTGGCTCAGTCAGTTGAGCGACCGACTTCGGCTCAGGTCATGATCTCATGGTTTGTGAGTTTGAGCCCCACATCGGGCTCTGTGCTGACAACTCAGAGCCTGGAGCCTGCTTCTGATTCTGTGTCTTCCTCTCTCTCTGCCCCTCCCCCACTCATGCTTTGTCTCTTTCTGTCTCAGAAATAAACATTAAAAATTTTTTTTAAAAAAAAAGAACATAAAACATTCACCACAAATTGTATTTTCTCACTTTTTCTTGGAAACTGGGGATGAACCTGTTTTCTGAAGCCCAAATCTGGCAGTTGCTTGTCTCAAATTAGATGAGTTAGAAGTAGAGGAGAGACAAAAATAATTGGCGCAAAAATCCTTTTGGTTTTGAATGGCATTTAACATATATTGTCAGCAAAAATTTTTTTTCTGATTATGTCAACATTGAAGTGAAAACTATAGGTTGAGCCTAACCACCAACCCCCTCAAATAAAAAAAGTTAGGATTATAAATCATGAAAAATTTGTCAGATAAATATTTGTTTCCAAAATAAGTAGGCATTTTAAATAAATGAGGAATTCTTTTAGATGATGCTCTTAGCCTTTTGGGACATGAGAAATTGTCTACTGGTATTATTAAGGATTGTTATGACACAGATATAGGAAGCTACTCACTTGATATTCTTAGACAACACATTTGTGACACAATTCTTGTGGAATTTGTACATATTTTTTTGTATTCATATGTAAGTATAAAAGTCAAGTGTGTCTGAAACTAAATAAATTTACATTCCTATGTTTCATTTGAATGAGGTCAAACTGTTTCCATTTCCTTAACTATGAAGAAGAGATAGGCTGACCAAAAGGGGGAAAAATTACTACAATATTTGAAAATAACACGATAGACTTGTGATATTTTATGCTCTGATTTATTTTTATTATTTTTCAATTATGCTTTTATTTATTCTATTACTTATTTTATTAAATATTTAGAATGTTTAATTTATTATTTATTTGCTACCATCCTTGAAATAATGCCTTGTACATTGCCACTCAGTGTCTTATCTGTCCCCTTTTCCAAGAATAGAAAATAGTTTATTTTAGTCTAAGTATTTTCCATTTTAAATTTGTGTGTGTGTTTGAGTGCTCTGTTTATTTCTCACCAATATAAGAATAGTCACCTTAGATTAAGTTTGATTATATATGAATCTGCCATATAAAAAGCAAAGTGTAATAAAACAAATAGTGAATTATATGTTCATCTGATACTATAGCTTTCACATTTATTCCCATAATAACTTTGATTAACTTAAGTCTAGTAATTTTCAACCCACTGCAAGTTGTATATACAAATATCGAATATTTAGCAGGCAGATTATGGCATATAAAAATGTTTGGGTGTAATATATGTTGTGGTTTTTCAAGTAAAATCAAATTAACTTAAATGAAAAGAGAACTGAGGAAAAAATGAATTAAAATAAAGGTTCTAAAAAATTACTCAGGGGGTTGTGAGTTCGAGCCTGATGCTGGGGGTAGAGAATACTTTAAAAAAATTACTTGGGGGGTGTGGGTTAAAAAGCAATGAGCTTATATTTGTATCTGTGTATGTAAGTTAAAGTGACTAGGTGTTTATATATGTATCTGGATATGCGTGGAGACAAGATAAAAAATATCACCTCTCCATAGGTAGAAATGTGAAGAGGTAAGGCAGAAATTACCTTTTGTGCATCTCTGGTGAAATGAAAGGAAAGCCAGAAAGTCTTGGGAGAGACATAGCAGTTATAAAGTTGGAAATTTAGAACTGAAAAATACCAAAATTAGAAATTCTTTCATGAGCATAGTAACAGAAAGGAGATGATAAAGAAAAGAGTCAATGAACTTAAAGATAGCTCAATATCAATTATTCAATCTGAAGAAAAGTCATAAAATTATTCAAAGAAATAGGGCCTCTGGACCCTCGGGGCAATAAGACATGATTTTTGTAATCAACGTCCCAGAAGTAGTGGGAAAAAATGTGTAGAAGAAGAAGAAGAAGAAGAAGAAGAAGAAGAAGAAGAAGAAATAATAATGATGTCTGCATCATTTCATTGCCAAATTTGGCAAAATACATAAACTTACATATCTGAGAGCCTCTGTGAACTCTAAAAAGGTTAACTTTAAGAATTCCACACCTCAAACATCATAAGAGAATCAACTTTTGAAAATCAAAGACAGAGTAAACTTGAAATCCACCAAAAAACCTACCCTATCTATACAGGGATGAAGAAATGCAGATTTCTCCTCAGAAAACACAGAGAGCTGAAGGCAGTGGCACAGCAGTGCTAATGTCCTAAACAAATCTTTTAACCCAAAATTCTACATCCACCAAAAATATGCATTGGAATGAAAGTAAAATGAAAACGTTCTCAGGTGAAGGTAAACTGAGAATTCTTTGTCAGTGGCCCTGCTCTAAAAGAAATGCTAAAGGAAATTCTTTAGGAAAAGGGAGACTGATAAAGAGAGGGATTGGAACTTAGAAATGAAAGAAAAGGAAAAGAAATAGCAAATATGTAGATAAATATAACAGACTATTCTGTCCTAATTTTTTCTTTAAAATGTATAGAAGAGTTAAAAAAAGGAATTATTATAACATTGTATGGAATTATAGTTTTGTTTTTTGTTTTTGTTTTTGTTTTTGTTTTGCTAATGTATGCATTTGAGAATTCACCTATGACATTGGTGCTATTGTTACCGCCCTGGCAAGTGACACAAGAAGAGCAAGATTTTAATTAAAAAATTGACAACATCTCCTTCCATTTAAAGGATACACTCTCAATACCACACCGGTGCTCAAATTCCACAAAAGGTTGATGGATTAAAAACAAACAAACACACACTAGGTTACTTTTTCTATGGAAGTATCATATAAAATATAAATGTAGGACATTTAGATTGATGTCGTGCAGAATAAAAAAGTCGTTAGTAAGTTTGTGAAGATGAATGATAAAATAAAAATATTGAGTTCAGACAATCATTTTTATTATGAATTTGACAAATGCTAAGGCGTCCATAAATATTGGCACATTGGGCCAGGAAGAAAGTAATTGCAATAATAAACAAGTTAAAACAGAAATAATATTTACAAATAAGAACTGATGAACTGCATTACAAATTATGGTTGAGGAGATGCATTATGTTTTCCACAGAATAAAAATCAGATAAAGATAAGTGCACTGTGTAAATAATAAATATAAAAACAATTCTAGATAAGGGTGTCTGGGTGGCTCAGTTGGTTAAGTATCTGACTGTAACAATTTAATGTAATGATCTCGTGGTACATGAGTTCAAGTCCTACGTAGAGCTTTGTGCTGACAGCACAGAGCTTGCTTGGGATTCTTTCACTGTCTCTCAGTCTGCCCTTCCCTCTCTCTGTCTCAAAAATAAATAAATAAATTAAAAAAAAAAGAATTCTAGATAGATTGAAGAAATAATTGAATAGATAAAGCCAAAGAATCTAAATCATTCAGGTAAAATAGACTCATCCATGAGATATTCACTAACTTTGTTATCAGCCAAAGTACTGAAGTGTCTCGTATTTGGAAACATTTTAGTCAAACTTAACATTCACAGTCAACTTCATAGTGACACACAGAGTACCTTTTTCTTCCCTTGTTTTACATTTTCTTAGAAAATAGCATGGTAGTTTATTAAGCAGGAATATTTAGTTGTGATAATATTAATATGGCCTACAATCACATGAAATCACAATCCTACTGGTGACCTGGAAAATGCAATCGAGACTAAAAATAGATATCATTTTGTATTCATTCAATGGGAAAAATTTAAAGTCTGACAACAACAACTTTTACTCAGAAAGTAGATCCACAGTGTCTATTAAACATTACTAATGGGAGTAAAAACTGTTAAACATACCTTAGAAAACACTTTGGCATTTTCTTACAATATTGAATATACTCCTTCCATACAGTGTAGAGATTTCTCTTCTAGCTATAAACTAAAGAGAAACTCTGATACATGTATACCACTAGTTCAGAGTACTAGCTAAGTTATAATAAGAAAAAGTTCTGGATGTCGCTTTTAGTGTTCAATACAGAATAATGTGGCCACTTGAACATGTATTTTCTACCAATAAAGTACCTCAAAATCCCATTAAAGCAGAGACTTGCCCAAGCTTGAATGATTAGTGAACCTTGAAATCACAAGTGAAACAGGAACTCAGCTACCTTTCCTGGACTTTCTAATTTAGAATCACTCTTGTAAGTATTTTAAAAAGGAACAATTAAAACTGTTCAAAGATTGCTTTAGAAAACAACCACCATGTAATTTAATAACTTACAAATAAATCTGACTTTTAAAGAAGAACTTAATAAAAAGGTAAAGTGAAAAGTGTCTACTATCATTCTCATTAATAAAATATTTATTATTTCAAAATTTAGTTATTGATTTTTTAGACTTTACTTTAAAAAATCCCCTTGTTATGTATAAGACATATATAGTATGTAGTATGTTGTGCATTTTTAACTAGTCTTTGTTACAGGAATTTCAATAATTTATGACAGATTATAAATACTTACTACTCAAAAGTATAGTGACTCTAAATTTCAAATAAAACAAATATATAAAAATATATTTTCTGACATTGGTTGTTTTAGTGGAATTATGTAGCACTTTGACTTATGAATCTGCACTGAAAATAAGCCATCTTGAAATTTTTGTCCTTTTAATAAAAAAATATTAGCATAAATTTAAAATAAAAATAATACTCTCAAAAATAATTTTTACTTTCAAACTACTAAGTTGTTAAGAATATCTATAGGCTTAAATGAGTATATATTGAGAGGAAGAATATATTTTATATTTATTATTTATTAACCTCAGTAATTATAAAAATCCACCTCTTCCCTTTTAGAAGAGTGTCAAAATCTTTAAAAACAGCCAGAGGTTTTAAATACTCATCTTCTATATGAGCAGTAACTTATTCCAAGTTATCTTTAAACACTTTTTTATGTTAAAAAACACAGGAAAGATTCTGTGAAGCATTTATTAGTGATAAGAAAGAAGAGCTTAATTTCACAAAAAGAGAACCCCAGGAACCTAATACTTTTTCTTGATACTTACACTATTTGGGCAAGATTTAAGGAAATAAAAGTATCTGTTTTTGAGATTTAGGAAAATTTAGATGGTTCAAAGAGTGTTTTGATTTTTGTACTTGGTAACTCTTTCAGTATATATAATTTCACATCCTTAAATATCTTGGGTAATTTAGAAAATTTGTGTGTAAGTTAAATATTACAACACACTGTTGCAAAATCAATTACTGATATTTTATGCATTTATGGAATTCAAATAATTCAATTTGCAGTTTGAATTTGACTTCTATTATAACTATTACATAAGTAAATGACATTGAGAAGTATACATGAAAGCTTTAGTACTTTCACAAAGCTTAATTTTAATTGTTTAGCAAGAAAGTTTCTTTGCTTTTGTTTTATAGATAATAAAGCAAATATCTTGGATATCTTAGTGATAGATTTTTAGTTAACTTTTTATAATTTCATGTAAACATTCACTCCATTAAAATGTAATAATTCTTACAGAGAGCTACATTATCTCATGTTCGATTTTACTGCTGTTTATGATTAAATTCAGGCCTTTAACATATTTACATTCTCACTTTTATGTTTGCTATAAATTTTTTAAAATAATTTTACTGTTTTTACCATAGTCACCTTAAAATTGGCAGAACTCCCATGACAGAACAGAGACCTGTCATGCAAAAAAAAAAAAAAAAAAAAAAAAAATTAAAATTTTTTATAAGACAAAATTTGAAGAGGAAACTTTATACTTTTATACCTTTTAAAACTGTCAAATGATAAAATTTCTTATGTGACAGCCTAAGAATTTTCAGGTCTCTTTTGTAACTGAGATGAGACAAAATTCTCTTTATTGGTATACACTGAAACATTCACTTTGCTAGGTCTCTGAATCCTTGCTTTTAAACTGTTAAAATCTCCTGTGAGTTAAGTCTCAGCAGAGGCTGCTCTGTGAAAGAGATGATGACACAGTGTATATTCTCAGGATGCCACAAAGTTCAATCAGCTTTAATATTTTCAATTTGCACTTTAATACAGTTCATAAAATTTCCATTATAAAATATTTCTTTGAAAAAACTTAACTTGTATGAATATATTGGTTGGAAAAAGATACTTTAAAAAAATCTGAATATTATCAGAAAACTAAATTGAAAGAATTCACATAATATTCTATAACACATGTGTCTATTTCCCTGTAATTTTCTTTTTTTAATGTTTATTTTGAGAGAGAGAGAGAGAGAGAGAGAGAGTACGTGTGCAAACAGGGGAGGGGCAGACAGAGAGGGAGAACAAGAATCCTAAACAGGCTCTGAGCTGTCAGCACAGAGCTGGACACAGGGCTCTATCTCACTGACCCTGGCATCATGACCTGAGCTGAAATCAAGAGTCCGATATGCAACTGACTGAGCCACCCAGTTTGTTTTTCAACTGCAGTTATCAGTACAACCACACTGTCTTTGCAAAGTGGAAGCTGGGTTCATAGTAAAGCAATTATCACAATCCTCTTGAGAAGTGACAATTGTAAAGCAATAACTGTTGTAGACTGTCCTGTCATTTCAGGACATAAATAAAGAATAGCTCATTATTAATGAACAGGGAAGCTGAATCAATGGTAATCTTAATGGACTTTGCAATGTATGTATAATATCTAGGGTAATTGGATTTGGAATGAAGGGCCATTTTACAAGAACAGAAATCATAATAAAAGTACCGCCTTTCTTTATAAAATAAAAAATGATTCATAGTTTTGAGTAAGATTTTATTTTTAATGCAGAAAACTGGTTATAACCTTCCAATCAAATGGTGGATAAACTTTTTGACATTCATTTGGGTCTCTAACAACACCTGAAACTATTTTTACGTAATGTTTATTTTGATATTACTCTTAATTGTACCATGCTTAGGAATTTTAAGGGAAATTATTGCTGAGAAAAAAAATAACCCCCTTTACATAGATCATGGAACTTTTATTCTGAAAAGATCTTAAATCTTATCTAGGTGTGTAATTTTAGATATGAAAGCACTGAAACGAGCAGAGGTTGGTGATATGTTTGAAGTTATAAATGAAGTTAAGGATGGGTAATATCAAGATTAGATTTTGTGACTCCAGATTCCAACTGCTTTTTCTATCATGCAACAATAATTTTCCAAATCCCAAATTAAGACGTGCAAAGGGGGGGCGCCTGGGTGGCAGTCGGTTAAGCGTCCGACTTCAGCCAGGTCACGATCTCGCGGTCCGTGAGTTCGAGCCCCGCGTCAGGCTCTGGGCTGATGGCTCAGAGCCTGGAGCCTGTTTCTGATTCTGTGTCTCCCTCTCTCTCTGCCCCTCCCCCGTTCATGCTCTGTCTCTCTCTGTCCCAAAAATAAAAATAAACGTTGAAAAAATTAAAAAAAAAAAAAAAAAAAAAAAGACGTGCAAAGGGATAATAGAAAAGTAAGTCATAGTTAATAAAAATTTGTCTTATTTCAAAGTCAGAGGTCAGGTTAAGGGTCAGGCTTGACAAGAGAATTGGGGCGGTTGATCCGCAGCACTTTACATCCAGTTGCCAATTTCTTAATAGAAAATGATGATTGAAAAAATAATATCATTGTTATACAGCACATAACTGTATAACAAATCTATTATTAATCACAGATATTCCAAAATTCCATAATTCAGAAATTTACGAAACTTAGAACAATTATTATTTAGGATAGATTATTTGTCTTTTATTTCTTGACATTTATACTACAAAGGAATTGAGTTTTGAAGGTAATTTAAATTATTTTAAGATTCAATCCACACCTGGCACCATGTACTAAAAATTACTAAATTGACTATAGCCTTAAATATAATACGTCAGACTACAGAAATTCCAAGATGAAACTTATAAGAAAATCTACCTGATCTTATAACCCCCCAATGTTTCATATATATATATATATATATATATACATGAAAAAAGACCACAAATTTGACTCCATCAAAATAAGAATGTCTGCTCTTTGAAAGACCCTGTTAAGGGACTAAAAAAGACAAAACAACACAGACCTTATACCATTTACAATAATTAACTCAAAATGGATTAAAGACCTAAATGCACAACTCAAAAGTATAAAATTCCTGGAAGATAACTTAAGGGAAATTCTACATGGTCTTTGGTTTTATGATGACTTTTTAGATACAATACCAAAGACAAAATCCATAAAAGAAAAATTGATATGCTTAACTTCACTAATGTTAAAAATTTCCACTACATGAAAGACATTGTCAACAAAGGAAAAAGGCAAGTTACACAGGGAGAAAATATTTGCAAAATACATACATTACCAAGAACTGTTATCAAATATGTAAAGCACTCTTAAAACTTGAGAAAAAGGCAATTAAAATGGGCCACCCTAATGGAACTTCACCAAAGAAGATATGTAGATGGAAATTAGCATATGAAAACATCTCCCTCATCATAATTTATCAGGAAAATGCAAAGTCAATCAATGCATGACACACTTATTAGAATGGCCAAAAGCCACAACACTGACACACAAAATGCTGGCCAAGAAGTAGGCAACAGGAACTCTCATCTATTGCTTGTGGGAATGCAAAATGGGACAGCTATTTTGGAAGATAGCTTTGTAGTTTCTTATGAAACCAAATATGTTCTTATCATTTGATAAACAGTCACATAGCCTAATATTTACCCAAAGCAACTGAAAACCTAGGTTCACACAAAAACTTGCATATGGATATTTGCAGCTCTATTGATCATTGTCAAAGCTTTAAATCAACCAAAGTGTTCTTCAGTAGGTGAATAGTAAATCAACTGTGATGAATCCAAACAATAGAATATTATTCAGTGCTAAAAAGAAATGAGCTAGCAAGCCATAAAAAGACACGGAGAGTTAAATGTATATAATTACTAAGTAAAAGAAGCCAATTTAAAAAGGCTACATACTATATGATCCAACTATATGTTTAATATATTCAGTGAAAAGATGAAACTATGGAGACAATGAAAAGATCAGTGGTTGCCAGGTTGGGGAAGAAAGAGGGATGAATAAGTGGAGCACAGATGATTATTAGGGCAGGGATACTATCCTACTATACTGTATACTACTATAGAGTAATATGAAACTATAATAGATATACATGTCAACATGGATCTTTGCAACACCAAGCGTAGACACTGATGTAAATTATAGACTTTGGGTGATAATTATGTGTCACTATAGTTTCATCTGTTGCAATATGAGTACTATTCTGGTGGGAATTGTTGATAATGAGGTAGGCATATGTGGGGGTAGTGAGTTAAATGGGAAATTGCTCTACCTTCTGCTCAATTTTGCTGTAAAATTAAAACTGTTCTTAAAAAAGTCTATTAAAAAAAGACAAACCACAAACTAGAAGAAAATATTTGCAAACCATACATCTGATAAAGAATTTTACCCAGAATATGTACAGAACTCTTAAAACTCAACAATAAAAAAAATCAGTAAAAATCACCAAAATATTTGTAGAAACACTTCACCAATAAGATATACAGAATGCAAATGTGCTGAAATTAATAAACAATGACATAAACATCTATTAGAATGGTTCAAACTTAACAGTTTGATATTACCATATATTTGCAATGACTTGGAGGAACTGAGAGTCTCATATAGGCATGGTGGAAAACAGTTTCTCAGTCACAAAAACAGACACAAAGCAAGTATAATCATTAACCACACAGTAGAATTTGAACGTGAATCTAAAGAGGAATACAGTAAAAGAAAAACAATTATATCCAGTGTGTCAAAGAAAATTTTTACATAATGTGACTTTTCTTTAAAACTGTTTCCCTCTAAATTGGTTTCAGATTTTAGCTAATAGAGAAATGACTAAATTGAAGCACAAGGCAATATGTCCACTCTCCTCATTTCTATTCAGGATTGCAATGTCATTGATTTCTCATACATTTCAGTAGGCAAACAACAACAACAACAACAACAACAACAAAATAGAAAAAAAAGTTGAGAATAATAAGAAAAGTTTACTTTACTGCAGGTTACTCCTTGCTGAGAAAATCTGGAGACATCTAAAAATTAACTATGAGAACTAATAAGCAAATTTATCAAGGACATTCAAGAGAAGGTTAACACACACTGTCAAGGGTATTTTATACAGTAGGAGTAAACAATAGAAAAATTAAATAAATAATTCAATTTATTTTGCATCAATATATATAACTTAACAAAAGATCCACTGAAAACTAAAAATATTGTAAGAAATGTTAGAGAAAACATAAAGATTATTAGATATATTTCATGAATTGGAACATTCAATATTGTTAAGATACCAATTTTCTGAAAATTGATATATAGTTTAATGTAATCCCAATATTAATTACATAATTTTTAAAAATACAAAGTTATTCAAAAATTCATATGGCACTCAAATTATTTAATATATTCAAGATAATGTGGAAGAAGAAAAACAAATTTGGAAGACTTAAAAGCTTAGTTTCTAGATTTACTGTAAAGCTACAATAAATAGGTCTGGTGGGATTGGTATAATGACAAACCTATGTTTATCGGATCAACAGAAGAGAGTAGAGAATAGAAAAGTAGAACCATGTATATATGTCCAACTGTTTTTCAACAGCTTTATTAATATAATTCAATGGTGCAAGATAATCTTTTCAATAAATGGCGATGAATTGTTATATATCCAAAGGGAAAAGCACATGATTCTCAATTATAACCACTTACTATTCACACACACACACACACACACACACACGCACACACACAAATAACCAGAGTTGTATTACAGTCCTTAACATATAACATTTCTAGAAGAAAACAGAGAAGAAATCTTTGTGACCTCAAATTAGGCAAAAAGAAAATTTAAGAGTACCCAAAACACACAATTATAAAGGAGAATAAATAACAAAATGAACCACATCAAACTTTTTTTTAATCTTTATTTAATTTATTTTGAGAAAGAGAGAGCATGAGCAAAGGAGGAACAGAGAGAGAGGAAGACAGAGAATCTCACGCAGGCTCCATGCTGTCAGTTTACAGAGCCTGACATGGGGCTTTAACCCATGAACAGTGAGATCCTGACCTCAGCCAAAATCAAGAGTCAGATGCTCAACCAACTGAGTCACTCAGGCACCTCCACCCCACCAAGTTTTTTTATTTAATGGTTTCATTTAATTCCAGTTAGTTAGCAAACAGGGTACTATTAGATTCTGGTGTGCAATATATTGATTCAACATTTCCATACAACACCCGGTGCTTCTTGTAATGAGCACCAGGCGTTGTGTGGAACTGTTGAATCACTAAATTCTACATCCGAAATTAATACTACACTGTATGTTAACTAACTGGAATTTAAATAAAAACTTTAAAAAGAGAAATAAAACAAATGAGCAAACAGACTACATCAAACTTAATTTTTTTGTCCTTTGGAAGCCACCATTTAGAAAATAAAAAGACATTCCAAAAACTGAGAGAACTTTTCACTATACCCATGCCACTTAAAAGGTTTCTTAACAGAAACTACAATGAACTCTTAAAAATCAGTAAGAGGGGAACTGGAGGAAGATGGCGGCGTAGGAGGACGCTGGGCTCACCGCGCGTCCTGCTGATCACTTAGATTCCACCTACACCTGCCTAAATAACCCAGAAAACCACCAGAGGATTAGCAGAACGGAGTCGCCAGAGCCAAGCGCAGACGAGAGGCCCACGGAAGAGGGTAGGAAGGGCGGCGAGGCGGTGCGCGCTCCACGGACTGGCGGGAGGGAGCCGGGGCGGAGGGGCGGCTCCCGGCCAAGCAGAGCCCCGGAGTCTGGCTTGCAAAAAGCGGAGGGGCCTGACGGACTGTGTTCCGACAGCAAGCGCGACTTAGCGTCTGGGAAGTCATAAGTTAACAGCTCTGCTCAGAAAGCGGGAAGGCTGGAGGACAAAGGGAAGGAGAGCTGCTGAGCCCCCGGACCACAGAGCTCAGTTTGGTGGGGAACAAAGGCGCTCGCCAGCGCCATCTTCCCCGCCCATCCCCCAGCCAAAATCCCAAAGAGAACCAGTTCCTGCCAGGGAACTTGCTCGCTCCGCGCAAACACCCAACTCTGCGCTTCTGCGGAGCCAAACCTCTGGCAGCGGATCTGACTCCCTCCTGCTGCCACAGGGCCCCTCCTGAAGTGGATCACCTAAGGAGAAGCAAGCTAAGCCTGCCCCTCCTGCCCCTGTGCACCTTGCCTACCCACCCCAGCTAAGACGCCAGATCCCCAGCATCACAAGCCTGGCAGTGTGCAAGTAGCCCAGACAGACCACCCCACCCCACAGTGTATCCCGCCCCTAGGAGAGGGGAAGAGAAGGCACGCACCAGTCTGACTGTGGCCCCAGCGGTGGGCTGGGAGCAGACATCAGGTCTGACTGCGGCTCCGCCCACCAACTCCAGTTATACACCACAGCACAGGGGAAGTGCCCTGCAGGTCCTCACCACGCCAGGGACTATCCAAAATGACCAAGCGGAAGAATTCCCCTCAGAAGAATCTCCAGGAAATAACAACAGCTAATGAGCTGATCAAAAATGACTTAAATAATATAACAGAAAGTGAATTTAGAATAATAGTCATAAAATTAATCGCTGGGCTTGAAAACAGTATAGCTGACAGCAGAGAATCTCTTGCTACAGAGATCAAGGGACTAAGGAACAGTCACGAGGAGCTGAAAAACGCTTTAAACGAAATGCATAACAAAATGGAAACCACCACGGCTCGGATTGAAGAGGCAGAGGAGAGAATAGGTGAACTAGAAGATAAAGTTATGGAAAAAGAGGAAGCTGAGAAAAAGAGGGATAAAAAAATCCAGGAATATGAGGGGAAAATTAGAGAACTAAGTGATACACTAAAAAGAAATAATATACGCATCATTGGTATCCCAGAGGAGGAAGAGAGAGGGAAAGGTGCTGAAGGGGTACTTGAAGAAATAATAGCTGAGAACTTCCCTGAACTGGGGAAGGAAAAAGGCATTGAAATCCAAGAGGCACAGAGAACTCCCTTCAGACGTAACTTGAATCGATCTTCTGCACGACATATCATAGTGAAACTGGCAAAATACAAGGATAAAGAGAAAATTCTGAAAGCAGCAAGGGGTAAACGTGCCCTCACATATAAAGGGAGACCTATAAGACTCGTGACTGATCTCTCTTTTGAAACTTGGCAGGCCAGAAAGAATTGGCACGAGATTTTCAGGGTGCTAGACAGAAAAAATATGCAGCCGAGAATCCTTTATCCAGCAAGTCTGTCATTTAGAATAGAAGGAGAGATAAAGGTCTTCCCAAACAAACAAAAACTGAAGGAATTTGTCACCACTAAACCAGCCCTACAAGAGATCCTAAGGGGGACCCTGTGAGACAAAGTACCAGAGACATCACTACAAGCATAAAACATACAGACATCACAATGACTCTAAACCCATATCTTTCTATAATAACACTGAATGTAAATGGACTAAATGCGCCAACCAAAAGACATAGGGTATCAGAATGGATAAAAAAACAAGACCCATCTATTTGCTGTCTACAAGAGACTCATTTTAGACCTGAGGACACCTTTAGATTGAGAGTGAGGGGATGGAGAACAATTTATCATGCGACTGGAAGCCAAAAGAAAGCTGGAGTAGCCATCCTTATATCAGACAAACTAGACTTTAAATTAAAGGCTGTAACAAGAGATGAAGAAGGACATTATATAATAGTGACAGGGTCTATCCATCAGGAAGAGCTAACAATTATAAATGTCTATGCGCCGAATACCGGAGCGCCCAAATATATAAAACAATTACTCATAAACACAAGCAACCTTATTGATAAGAATGTGGTAATTGCAGGGGACTTTAACACCCCACTTACAGAAATGGATAGATCATCTAGACACACGATCAATAAAGAAACAAGGGCCCTGAATGAGACATTGGATCAGATGGACTTGACAGATATATTTAGAACTCTGCATCCCAAAGCAACAGAATATACTTTCTTCTCGAGTGCACATGGAACATTCTCCAAGATAGATCATATACTGGGTCACAAAACAGCCCTTCATAAGTTTACAAGAATTGAAATCATACCATGCATACTTTCAGACCACAACGCTATGAAGCTTGAAATCAACCACAGAAAAAAGTCTGGAAAACCTCCAAAAGCATGGAGGTTAAAGAACACCCTACTAACGAATGAGTGGGTCAACCAGGCAATTAGAGAAGAAATTAAAAAATATATGGAAACAAACGAAAATGAAAATACAACAATCCAAACGCTTTGGGACGCAGCGAAGGCAGTCCTGAGAGGAAAATACATTGCAATCCAGGCCTATCTCAAGAAACAAGAAAAATCCCAAATACAAAATCTAACAGCACACCTAAAGGAAATAGAAGCAGAACAGCAAAGGCAGCCTAAACCCAGCAGAAGAAGAGAAATAATAAAGATCAGAGCAGAAATAAACAATATAGAATCTAAAAAAACTGTAGAGCAGATCAACGAAACCAAGAGTTGGTTTTTTGAAAAAATAAACAAAATTGACAAACCTCTAGCCAGGCTTCTCAAAAAGAAAAGGGAGATGACCCAAATAGATAAAATCATGAATGAAAATGGAATTATTACAACCAATCCCTCAGAGATACAAACAATTATCAGGGAATACTATGAAAAATTATATGCCAACAAATTGGACAATCTAGAAGAAATGGACAAATTCCTGAACACCCACACTCTTCCAAAACTCAATCAGGAGGAAATAGAAAGCTTGAACAGACCCATCACCAGCGAAGAAATTGAATCGGTTATCAAAAATCTCCCAACAAATAAGAGTCCAGGACCAGATGGCTTCCCAGGGGAGTTCTACCAGACGTTTAAAGCAGAGATAATACCTATCCTTCTCAAGCTATTCCAAGAAATAGAAAGGGAAGGAAAACTTCCAGACTCATTCTATGAAGCCAGTATTACTTTGATTCCTAAACCAGACAGAGACCCAGCAAAAAAAGAGAACTACAGGCCAATATCCCTGATGAATATGGATGCAAAAATTCTCAATAAGATACTAGCAAATCGAATTCAACGGCATATAAAAAGAATTATTCACCATGATCAAGTGGGATTCATTCCTGGGATGCAGGGCTGGTTCAACATTCGCAAATCAATCAACGTGATACATCACATTAACAAAAAAAAAAGAGAAAAACCATATGATCCTGTCAATCGATGCAGAAAAGGCCTTTGACAAAATCCAGCACCCTTTCTTAATAAAAACTCTTGAGAAAGTCGGGATAGAAGGAACATACTTAAAGATCATAAAAGCCATTTATGAAAAGCCCACAGCTAACATCATCCTCAACGGGGAAAAACTGAGAGCTTTTTCCCTGAGATCAGGAACACGACAGGGATGCCCACTCTCACCGCTGTTGTTTAACATAGTGCTGGAAGTTCTAGCATCAGCAATCAGACAACAAAAGGAAATCAAAGGCGTCAAAATTGGCAAAGATGAAGTCAAGCTTTCGCTCTTTGCAGACGACATGATATTATACATGGAAAATCCGATAGACTCCACCAAAAGTCTGCTAGAACTGATACATGAATTCAGCAAAGTTGCAGGATACAAAATCAATGTACAGAAATCAGTTGCATTCTTATACACTAACAATGAAGCAACAGAAAGACAAATAAAGAAACTGATCCCATTCACAATTGCACCAAGAAGCATAAAATACCTAGGAATCAATCTAACCAAAGATGTAAAGGATCTGTATGCTGAAAAGTATAGAAAGCTTATGAAGGTAATTGAAGAAGATTTAAAGAAATGGAAAGACATTCCCTGCTCATGGATTGGAAGAATAAATATTGTCAAAATGTCAATACTACCCAAAGCTATCTACACATTCAATGCAATCCCAATCAAAATTGCACCAGCATTCTTCTCGAAACTAGAACAAGCAATCCTAAAATTCATATGGAACCACAAAAGGCCCCGAATAGCCAAAGTAATTTTGAAGAAGAAGACCAAAGCAGGAGGCATCACAATCCCAGACTTTAGCCTCTACTACAAAGCTGTCATCATCAAGACAGCATGGTATTGGCACCAAAACAGACACATAGACCAATGGAATAGAATAGAAACCCCGGAACTAGACCCACAAACGTACGGCCAACTCATCTTTGACAAAGCAGGAAAGAATATCCAATGGAAAAAAGACAGTCTCTTTAACAAATGGTGCTGGGAGAACTGGACAGCAACATGCAGAAGGTTGAAACTAGACCACTTTCTCACACCATTCACAAAAATAAACTCCAAATGGATAAAGGACCTGAATGTGAGACAGGAAACCATCAAAACCTTAGAGGAGAAAGCAGGAAAAGACCTCTCTGACCTCAGCCGTAGCAATCTCTTCCTCGACACATCCCCAAAGGCAAGGGAATTAAAAGCAAAAGTGAATTACTGGGACCTTATGAAGATAAAAAGCTTCTGCACAGCAAAGGAAACAACCAACAAAACTAAAAGGCAACCAACGGAATGGGAAAAGATATTTGCAAATGACATATCGGACAAAGGGCTAGTATCCAAAATATATAAAGAGCTCACCAAACTCCACACCCGAAAAGCAAATAACCCAGTGAAGAAATGGGCAGAAAACATGAATAGACACTTCTCTAAAGAAGACATCCGGATGGCCAACAGGCACATGAAAAGATGTTCATCGTCGCTCCTTATCAGGGAAATACAAATCAAAACCACACTCAGGTATCACCTCACGCCAGTCAGAGTGGCCAAAATGAACAAATCAGGAGACTATAGATGCTGGAGAGGATGTGGAGAAACGGGAACCCTCTTGCACTGTTGGTGGGAATGCAAATTGGTGCAGCCGCTCTGGAAAGCAGTGTGGAGGTTCCTCAGAAAATTAAAAATAGACCTACCCTATGACCCAGCAATAGCACTGCTAGGAATTTATCCAAGGGACACAGGAGTACTGATGCATAGGGGCACTTGTACCCCAATGTTCATAGCAGCACTCTCAACAATAGCCAAATTATGGAAAGAGCCTAAATGTCCATCAACTGATGAATGGATAAAGAAATTGTGGTTTATATACACAATGGAGTACTACGTGGCAATGAGAAAAAATGAAATATGGCCTTTTGTAGCAACGTGGATGGAACTGGAGAGTGTGATGCTAAGTGAAATAAGCCATACAGAGAAAGACAGATACCATATGGTTTCACTCTTATGTGGATCCTGAGAAACTTAAGAGAAACCCATGGGGGAGGGGAACAAAAAAAAAAAAAAAAAAAGAGGTTAGAGTGGGAGAGAGCCAAAGCATAAGAGACTGTTGAGAACTGAGAACAAACTAAGGGTTGATGGGGGGTGGGAGGGAGGAGAGGGTGGGTGATGGGTACTGAGGAGGGCACCTTTTGGGATGAGCACTGGGTGTTGTATGGAAACCAATTTGACAATAAATTTCATATATAAATAAAAAAAAAAAAAAAAAATCAGTAAGAATACAAGCCACCCAGACAAAAGATTTGAGCATACATTACATAAGAGAAAATATATGAGTGTTCAGTAAGTATGTAAGAAATTTCTCTTTATTGTTACTCATCAGGAAACCAGAAACTAGCACTGCAATATTAAGACACACACACTAAAATGGTGTAATTAAAAAGACTAACAATATCAGGCTTAGTGAGGACACGTCGCTTCTGGAATACATTTGTCCTGCTTGTCAGAGTACAGAGTATCGAACGACAAAAACACTTTGAAAAGGTTTCTTATCAATTTATCCCATGATCCACCAATCTCATTTAAGGGAAATTAAAAGATAAATCCCCATGATAATTTATATACAAGAGCTTTATTAACCTCACCCCAAATCTGGAAACAACCTATCTGAAACAACATCAACAAGTGACTGCATAAACAATTATAGTATAACTGTTCAAGGAATACTACTTAGCCATGGAAGGGGAGGGGCAGCTACTGATACATGAAACAAAATAAAGGAAACACAAATTAAGTTAAGTGAAAATAACCTGATATAAAAGAATACCTACCATATGATTTCATTTTTGTGTAGTTCTACAAAAAGCACAAATTATCTCTGGTCCCAGAATGAACATTAGTTGCCTGAAACTTTACGTGGAGATGTGTATGAGGCGATATTGACTGCAACACTGACAATAGAAACTTTTTGCATTTTTGACATGTCCTGTGTTGTGTGTGACATGTAACAGCAGTCCTCATTGTAATCGCAGTGACAGGAATGTATACGTTCATCACAACTCATCTACAGGTAAACTTAGAATAGATGTGTTTCAATGTATTTCAATATACTTCAGAAAGTTTATTTCTAAATGATTTCATGCAGTAAGGTTTAATAGTTTAATCACAAATCTCTTAACTTCCATCCCACCAGACATAGTTCAAAGTAAGCTGTTGGACTTATAAAGGTGTACGGGTAGACATGGATCTAAAATAGTTCCTTCCCATTTACACTTCGTTTTCAAGGCTCTTTAAGATTAAAGTTAGGTCAAGGAAAAAAAATAAATAATTAGTTTTACTGAGGGGAACAAAAATGTTCTTGACCTCACTAAGTTTGGGTCTAATCTTGCGTGTTGATGGTAACCTCTGATGATGTGACAATGTGACATCATTTATTTTTAGCCTTGAAGTCTTGCTGAGCTTCTCCTCAGTCTCTGTCATGGTGGACCCTCTTAGAGACACACAACCATAAGTCCTTTTGATATCAGCAGAAGTTTGTACACCAAAAACCTTCCCTGTATTCAGTGACCCATCACTTTGGTCATATGGCGTCTAAGGCAGCACCTTGGCTCCTTTCCATTTTCTACATTCCATTTTGTTTTTCAAAACAGAATCTGATGGGTCTCTCTACTTCATGTTCTATGATTTTTAGAGAACTGGAATGATTGACACAATGTTCATTATTCTTCACAGGCATCTGTACCATTGTCTCTTTAATCCTTTCTGGCTCAGAATACTCCAATGACTCCTCAGAAGTCGTCATATCCAAAACAAAACCAATCTTCCCGTATCATTCACCCTCAAATTCTAAGGGACCCATGTCAAATTCTTCCAAGAATTCTATCATGTTCTGCTCCATGTTTCTGGCTTCACAATGATGATCTTGGGGATTCCACTGCTCAGGAACTATTCAGGGAGGGAGATGTCTGTCTCTTCTTTCTATTAACATTCTCAATTTCTACTGATACCATTGGTGTAGAGCCCTTGCCACTTTGTGCACTTGCCTTGTTCTCACATGAGGCAAGGGAATCACTTTTCCCCATGAGCACTGTAGTTTGGAAGTCAAATAAATATGCCTTCTGTTTAACTCAAGTCTTTTTCTTTTATAAACTAGAGGTACAGGTTGGTGGTGGAGGATGGGTAGTAATTGGTTAGCTGGTGTCATTTCCAAGCAAGGCCTGGGGAAATCATAATGGCTCATTGGGGTTCGTTTTCATAATGTGATTCTTTTCATCTATTTTCCTCTTTTAGGGCTTTAGCTGTACTTTGTGACAACGTGAAAGGGTCAGCTCAAATTCTGTTACATTGCTTGTCTGCTTTTATTTACATACTTGTTTTAACTTTTTAAAATCTAAATGTTATAGACATAAACCTGTTTGCAATGTCCAAATAGGTAGGAGTTTTGCAAAAGGCAAAAATACTTAACTTTTGATTTGGAAGATAGTCCTTTTTTAGAAAAAAATAGAAAGTAGGGTAATATCCTCATTGACTACTATTAATAATGCTATAAGTCAATGATATAGAAGCATCAAGTGATCACTTTAAGTGTATTCCTTGCAGTAATTCTCAAATATTCTACTTTATAGAGTTTCTTGGGAATTTAAAAAAAAACATAGAAACTCTATCATGCATAATATTTTTCATATACAAGGTCAATGGATTTACTCACCTCCTGAAATTCTTTGAATCATGGACATCTGTTAAAACCTATGGCCTAGAAATGATTCCTGAGTCAAAATTAAAATGCATAACACAATAAATAACTTCAAACCACTAAAAATTGGCAATAGTCCTCTACTATATCCTTTCTTAGAGGTCATCATTGTATAAAAATCATTCCTTTTACCTCATAAGATTTTCACATCTAGGCCTATTTTTTTCTAGTTTCTATATTCCATTCATAGAAATTGGATTATAAAGTAGATTTCAAGCTCACAGTTTCAGCTATGAGTATTGTGTAGCATTTAATAACCTCAAACAATGCTATTTGATGGCTCACATTAGTTTTATTATTTCTGAAGTACTGTAATAAATGATTTTAATTGGGTTGCTCTTTTGAACAAATGGAGAAACAAAATGTATAGCAATTCATGTCTTTGTGGAGATTTGGGGATAGAATCTTAATCCTTTATATATTATACATTTTTAAAAATGCACTCCTTGTTATTAGGAAAAAATTAACATTCAATACTGGTATTTAGAATTATGAAAGCTTTATGAGCCTTTAAGAGTACTTTTGAACCATAATATTTACGAGGCTTTCCAGAAATTTTCAAATGTCAGTGTTAGGCTCTTGTTGACATGTTATCATTCTAGCAGGGAAACGTTACACATTTATGTCATGCAAAGAAACAATTTTGTCAGAAAAGTTAAAAGATATTATGATTTCAGTCCAAAAATGAGATACTATATTTGAAACTTTGTATCTGAACTGATGCAAGGGCTTTATTACAGGTGATCTAAACCAAACAAAGCACAAATCAGCTGTGTATATTTTTCCAGTAATCACCTAAAATCCAGAGAGAATGGTTTGTGCTTTATGTTAACTCATTACATTGCTCATATCAGGAAAGGAGACTATGCACAAATGTAATATCCATTTACATAAATGCTTCATAAAACCTAATATAGTACTCACATCTCTACAAGGAAGAAAGGAAAAAGGGAAACCTGCATTTGTCAAATGTCTTTTAATGTCAGCTTTTGCACTTAATGCTTTTATATTGAAGTACAATAGAATGAACTGAGTGACCCTGTGTAATTGAAAAGTCCCCATTAAAAATAATGTGTTAAACATAAACATCAATTCTCTACTGAAACTCAAATCAAATGGTAGTAAAAAGAATGGCAGAAACATACAAAACTACAAATGCAAAATTAGAGAGTGGACAACTACAAATGAGTATTAGTAAAAACTTTTGGAAGAATAAATGCAAATAAATTTGTTGCAGCTGATTAAGCAGAGTGGCTAAAACCAATGTGTGTGCAATGGTGGGGGGGGGGGTTGGTAAATGTAAGAAGCAAGTTAATTATTGCCAGAGTAATGTGTTAGAAAATGTTGAAAGTTGCCCCCCACCCCCTCCCAAAAACATAAAGTTCAATATTCAAGAGCTAGTAGTCTACACAAATACAAGATTTGAAAATAATTGTGTCTCTAGAATACCATTTGAGGCTGGGAATGGGCAGCACAGGCAACTGCATAAACTTTGAGGTATTATTTACACTGTAAAATGATATTTATGTAGTACATATAAAAATATATAAGAAAGTCAAATAAACAAACACAAGAAAAGACAGCTTGTCTTCTTAGTTCAAAGTAGTATCGTTACCCTTCACAGAGTGTTCAGCATACAGTAAATGGACAACAATGCATATACAAATGAGTGAATAGTGGCTTTCTCAAAATAATATTGATAACTTTCTAGTGAAAAATAGAGGCTCAGGAAATTTATTCATTCTAATGTCATGCAGTAGTGGATAGATTTAAATAACAAACCCGTGTTAGCTTCACTTTATGTTGAGTGACTTGCCATCTAGATCCTGTTAGGGATTTGTCAAGAAATAAAGGAGATATAAATAAATATAAAGACAGAACAGGAAGTGTCTGGACTCTTCTCCCCACAAGAACAAAATGTTTAGGTCAGTGAAAATTATTTATAAGTGAAGAATACATATTTGACTCTATATGACAAAATGAAAACTGATATCTAGATTATATACAGGTATATTATAGTACCATTAAATGATTAAGCCATTAGGATAATCATATTAAAAGAACGGCTCAGCACCAAACAAGGTTGCCCAGAAAAGCAGTTCTCATACTGGGATGCA
Source organism: Puma concolor (assembly GCF_028749965.1). Classification (NCBI taxonomy): domain Eukaryota; kingdom Metazoa; phylum Chordata; class Mammalia; order Carnivora; family Felidae; genus Puma; species Puma concolor. The sequence goes on from NC_141683.1 coordinate 20,135,049, forward strand.
CACACATTGGAGCCATCCAAAGATTTTGCAAGGATAAATAAGCAAGGCTGTCAAAGGGAAGTATCTTTTATGTAAATACTAAATGTGTACTGCCTGGGAGAGTACTTTCTGTTGAGGGATTATGTCAAGTCTTCTAGCTTGCTTTCCTTATGTGAATTATTCTTCTCTCACATTCAAAAAAGAAAGGCATACTTCTCATCATACAAGATTTCACAGTCAGGTACTGTTCCAGGTTTTAAAATGTTCTATATGCAGGCAAATCATGATTTTGAGATTGAAGCTTATAAAAGATAAGGAGACTTCTATAAGAGAAAATACAAAATGGCAAATACAAATTAGGTATGAAAGTAACTATTTATTTAGAATAAGAAAAGAGATCATACATAATTACTGGACCATTGGAGTGCAAGGTCCCTTTCTTGTGAAACCGCTTTAGGCAATTTACCAGACTTCTTACACAGAAATGCTTCTTGCTTATGTCTTCATTTTATCTCCTAGAACAGTCTACAACTAACAGTAACTCCAAACAACAACAGGAATCTGTCCAAGGGAGAGGGTCTGAAATTTGAAGTTCATTATTTTCAAGGCTGTCTTGTTCTGCTTCCAAGCCTCCAAAGACAAAATTCGAAATGTGAATGGCAGTAAAGCTTTCCGTACTCAATGAAGTCAACATAAGCCCATGAGACTGCTGTGACTCTTTCCTTGCCTTAAAAGTTTATGCTAAGATTAAAGTATATAGACATAAACAGATAATTTGGCCCATGTTCTAAATTCAGATATATTATAAAGAAGGACGAAAAAATTAAAAACCATATCATAGTTCTGAACTTCCACCTCTGGTCATCAGGAATAAAGAGTGAGTCTTCTCGCTCTAAAAACAACAAACAAACAAATAAACAAACAAACAAAAAACCACGCGACTAGAAATCTGAATAACACATTAGGTAGGCAGTGGGCAAAAGGCAGCACAAGACTGTGACCATAGACATTGTGAAAATTAAAACTGTCACTTATGATAGGGTTTTAAAAACATTGGGGCGCCTGGGTGGCTCAGTTGGCTAAGCGTCTGACTTCGGCTCAGGTCACGATCTCACAGCCCGTGAGTTCGAGCCCTGCGTCAGGCTCTGGGCTGATGGCCCAGAGCCTGGAGCCTGCTTCCGATTCTGTGTCTCCCTCTCTCTCTGCCCCTCCCCCGTTCATGCTCTGTCTCTCTGTGTCTCAAAAACAAATAAACGTTAAAAAAAAAATTTAAAAACATTAAGGATGATATCAAAGGGTGAAAGGGAAATCTATAGAGACACGATATTTGCAAATTATATACCTGATAAGGGATTATTATCCAGAACACATTAAAAGAAAACTCATACTATTCAATAACAAAAAAAGACAATCAAATTATAAAATGAACAAGAATGCGAGAAGATGTTTCTCTTAGGAAGATATACAAATGGATAATAGGCAAAAATAACCGTGCAATATTATAGTAATTAGGGAAATTCAAATCAAAACCACGATGAGGGGCACCTGCGTGACTTAGTTGGTTAAGCATCCAATTTTAATTTAGACTCAGGTCATGATCTGACGGGTTCATGAGTTCCAGCCTATTCCAGCCCTGCATCTAGCTCTGCACTGACAGAATGGAAGAGGTTGCTTGGGATTCTCTGTCTCCCTCTCTCTCTGCTCCACTGCTGCTTGCATGCACAAGGGCTCTCCCTCTCTCTTTATTGATCTCTCTCAAAAATAAATAAATAAACACTTAAAAAGAATACACAATGAGATAATGCTTCACACCACACCCATTAGAATGGCTCTAAATGAATAAACAAACACATAAATATATAGTGTTGGCAAAGATGTGGAGAAATTGAAACCCATATGCATTGATAGTGAGAAGGTAAAATGGAACCACTGCTGTGGAAAATAATGTAACATTTCCACAAAATATTACACATAGAATTACCAAATGATACTGCAATTCCACAGAAGAAATGAAAACAAGAACTGTCCATAATTTGGTATTGTTGATAGCACCGCTATAAAAATTGGGGTACATGTACTCCTATGAATCAGCACTCCTGTATTCTTTGGACAAATTCCTAGTAGTACTATTGCTGGGTCATAAGGTAATTCTATTTTTAATTTTTTGAAGAACCTCCATACTGTTTTCCAGAGTGCTGCACCAGATTGCATTCTCACCAACAGTGCAAGAGGGTTCCCCTTTCTCCACATCCTCATCAACATCTGTTGTTTCCTGAGTTATTAATTTTAGCCACTCTGACAATTGTGAGGTGACAGCTTAATGTGGTTTTGATTTATATTTCCCTGATGATGAGTGATGTTGAGCATCTTTTCATGTGTCTGTTTACCATCTGGATGTCTTCTTTGGAAAAGTGTCTATTCATGTCTTCTGCCCATTTCTTCACTGGATTATTGTTTTTTGGGTGTTGAGTTTGGTAAGTTCTTTATAGATTTTTGATACTAACCCTTTATCCACTAGGTCATTTGCAAAAATTTTCTCCCATTTTGTTGGTTGCCATTTAGTTTTGTTGATTGCTTCCTTTGCTGTGTAGAAGTTTTTATCTTGATGAGGTCCCAATAGTTCATTATTGCTTTTATTTCCCTTGCCTTCAGAGACATGTCAAGTAAGAAGTTGCTGAGAATGAAGTCAAAAAGGTTGTTGCCTGTTTTCTCCTCTAGGATTTTGATGGTTTTCTGTCTCACATTTAGGTCCTCAGGTGTCCATCAACTGATGAATGGATACACAGACACACACAGACAGAAACACACACAATGGAATACTACTCAGGGATTAAAAGGATGAAATCTTGCCATTTGCCACAACATGGATAGAACTGGAGGGTATTATGCTAAGTGAAGTAAGTCAGTCAGAGAAAGACAGATATCATATGTTTTCACTCATATGAGGAATTTGAGAAACTTACATAGGAGACAATAGGAGAAGGGAAGGAAAAGTAAGTTACAAACAGAGAGAGAGACAAACTATAAGAGACTCTTAAATACAAAGAACAAACTGAGGGTTGATGGAGTAAAATTAATGATGGGCATTGAAGAGGGCACTTATTGGGATGAGCACTGGGTGTCATGTATAAGTGATGATTCATGGTAATCTACTGCTGAAGCCAAGACTACACTGTATGTTATCTAACTTGAAAATAAATTATTTTAAAAAATAAATAAAAAGAAACGGAAAAGGAAAGAAAGGAAAAGAAAAAAAAAGTAAATAAGAACTAGTTATACATTTTTACACCAATGTTCATAGCATTATTCACAATAGCCAAAAGATGTAAACCACACAAATGCCCAGATGAATGGATAAAGGAAAGGTGGCATATGTGTACAATGGGATATTATTCAGCCTTAAATAAAAGGAAATTCCAATACATGCTACAATATGGATGGACTCTGAAAGCATTATGCTAAGTGAAATAATACAGACTTAGAACACATATTGAAATTGTGGATGATTCCACTTATATGGATTAGAGGATGATTCCATTTATGTGGATTACTTAGTATAGAAAAGAGGAGAAACACAAAGGAGAATCGTGGTTAGCATGGACTGAAGAAAGGAGGAAATGGGGAATTATTGTTAATGGACATGGAGTCTCAGCTTGGGATGTTTAAAATATTCTGGAAATGGATGGTGATGATGGTTGTACAACAGTGTGAATGTACTTAGTGCTACAGAATTGTACACTTGAAGATAGTTAAAATGGTAAATTTTATGTTTTACATATATCTTACCTAAGTCAAAAATGAAGAAAAATTAAAAACAACTAAGAAAGAAATTGAATGAAATATTTTTAAGACCTCTAATGTCTCCAAACTGCTGGAAAAAATGAGGAAAAATGTCATAGAAAGAGATATGTCATTGATTAGAAAAATCAATAGTGTAGCAATGTCCATTATACCTAAACTGATCTGTAGAGTTAATGAGATTCTAATAAAAATACCATTAAGTGGGGCGCCTGGGTGGCGCAGTCGGTTAAAGCGTCCGACTTCAGCCAGGTCACGATCTCGCGGTCCGTGAGTTCGAGCCCCGCGTCAGGCTCAGAGCCTGGAGCCTGTTTCCGATTCTGTGTCTCCCTCTCTCTCTGCCCCTCCCCCGTTCATGCTCTGTCTCTCTCTGTCGCAAAAATAAATAAGTGTTGAAAAAAAATTAAAAAAAAATAAATAAACGTTAAAAAATTTAAAAAAAATACCATTAAGTGATTTTTCATTGTTTAACTTTTTTAAAAATCATGAAACTAATTCTAGAATTTACATGGAAATACAGAGGACCCAAAATAACCAAAACAATTAATTTAAAAATAAAAACAATGTTCACGAACATATGCTACTTCATTTTATAATGTAATATTAAACTACAGTAAATAGTACAGTTTGGTTTGGCCATAAAGTTAGACATAAAACAATATGACAGAATGGAAAGTACAAAAATCGACTTGTATATAGATGGTCAATTGATTTCGAAAAGATTCACCAAAGTAATTCAAAATGGAAATGATTGTCTTTCAGCAATTGATTCCAAGACAGCTAGATATCTGAATGGGAAAAAAAAAAATAGACACATATACATACATAGAGAAAGAGAACGCATTCTCCCATTATAATGACAATTAGCTTAAAATATATTATAGATTTAAGTGTAAAAGGTGAAACTAAAAACTTCTAGAAGTAAACAATTAGAGAAGAGAAAATTTTGTAGACAGGACTCAGAAAGCAATAAATATTAAATGATGATAAACTGGACTTCTTCAAAACTGATACCACTATTCAAAAGGAGATCTCAAGGGGCGCCTGGGTGGCGCAGTCGGTTAAGCGTCCGACTTCAGCCAGGTCACGATCTTGCGGTCCGTGAGTTCGAGCCCCGCGTCGGGCTCTGGGCTGATGGCTCAGAGCCTGGAGCCTGTTTCCGATTCTGTGTCTCCCTCTCTCTCTGCCCCTCCCCCGTTCATGCTCTGTCTCTCTCTGTCCCAAAAATAAATAAACGTTGAAAAAAAAAATTAAAAAAAAAAACAAAAAAAAAACAAAAGGAGATCTCAAGAAAAGAAGGCAAAATACAGTCTATGAGAAAATATTTACAACATACAAATGACTTGTATTCTTAATTTTATAAAGAACTCTTACAAAAGAATAGTAAGACAAGTCAATATTAAATAGGCAAGAGATTTCAAAAGACATTAAAAAAGAAGTTATCTGAATGGCAAATAAGCACATGAAAAATTGCCCAATATGAACAGCCAATTAAAACCGTGATGGAATATCATTTCACAATCACTACCATAGCTAGAATTCACATCATTGGCATTTCCAAGTGATAATGAAGATACGGGTCAACTTGAAATTTCACGCACTGCTGCCTAGAATGGTGCCACCTCTTTGGAAAAGAAGTTGGAAGTTTCTTACAATGTTAACCATACACTTATAATATGACTGAGCAATTCCGCTCCCTGTATTTATTGAGGTATAATGAAAACATATGCTTACAGGAAGATATGTACGTGAATGTTCATAGCAGCTATTACAAAAAAATCATATCCAAAAGCAAAACAACACAAGGGTCAACCAGAAGGTGAATGAATAAACAAATTGAGGCATCTTGATACAACGAAATACCACTCCACAATAAAAGTAACTACTGATTCTTTCATCCACATAGGTTGATTTAAAGACAAATTGCTGGTAGAAATAACCTAATGCAATAGGATGTTGGGAGATAATTCTTCATGGGTTTCTTGTGTTCCTGCACTTGTGAGTAGGAAACATCTTCTGTTTTGAACTATTTTTTAAGGATGTCTACAGACCAAATAGTCTTGAAAGATAGCTTTAGAGTCTCCCATCAGGACGGAAGATAGATTTGTTTTCTGATCATAAAAACAAACAACAACAACGACACAAAACCCAACCAAACAAAACCAAAACTTCTGAAGCAAAGTTTGGCCAAACTTACCATTAGCCCTCTTTTAAGGTCTAAAGTTTCCTAGGCTCTGGATTCCTGAACTGTGATGCAGACCTACTAAAGCACGCTCAGCATTTACCTCTGCTGCTGTCTACATTCTTCTGTGGTTAGCCTGGCTTGGACTTTCTGGAGGTTTTCATTCCCTTTTTCTTAGGTGTTTTCTCAGTGACTTCTCCATCGGCTTCAAATCTTTCCTTTCATCTTGACCCTTCTCTAGCTGTAGACTGCTGCCCTAGTTACCTGTTACTTGAGACTTGCTAGGTTTCTGGTTTAAGGTATGGAAGGGGTTGGATTGCTCTCTGTTGTTCCCATTTACCCTCTTAGGCAAGGTGTCCCTGATTATATGTCCAATGAGGATTTAGGGATTCTGCCTTCCTCCAGTGGGTCAAAAATGTTTTGTTTGTTTATTTGTTTTGCCACTCTCCTGTAAGTAGGAAGATCTCTCCACTCCTTCTTCACCCCACTCCTACCCTACCAGCTGGAGTCTACCTTTACCTGTGCCCAAGGCAACAAGTTTTTCTGCCCTTCACTGAATGCCTTAAGGCTTTTGTTTCTAGGAGAAATATATTTACAATATATTGGAGATCACATCCTTTGGGAATATTTAAACTTAGCTTAACAACTGTGCATACCAAACTAAGAGAGTGATAAAGGCACATAAATTACAAAATTATTTTAAGAGTATATGACTAAAAATGTTAAAGGTCCCTATAGTAAGACACCACATCTTTCCTACTATCATCCCCCCTGCCACGGAAAAGAGAAGAAAATGGAAATATACACTTTAAAGTTTCCATCAGTAGATACATTGTTAGACCTACGCAGAAGCCAAGAAAGTATAAAGAGGCAAAGGAGGTAGAGGCTTAGATTCTGGATAAATTTGTTATTAGAGCCAGCTGATTAAGAGTTTCACCATACTTAACTTTTATTACACTCAACAAATGCTACTGTTTTAAATAAATGCAATTAGGAATATTGTACTACCTGACCTTCTCTGAACACTTTCCTACAAGGACTGTTCCAAGGACTAGAGGTTATGGAATTCATCCTCTTCCTGTTTGTAAATTCAGTTGACATTTCGTGGATTTTGGGGGCCTGCTGAATCAATTTCCCTTTCTATGTGTTATGCTATTTCCCAGTAAAGTCAACAAGTATACTGAGTAAAAGTAAAGAGGAAATCATCAGTAATTTTATTAAGTGGTACTGAGATCAAGGAAAGTAAATTTAAATACTAATATGCCTTTGCAATTATAGGAGAAAAATCTAAAAAAAAAAAAAAATTAGAAAAATGTTAGAATAAATCTAGTAATTGACTAATTTAGAATTCCCACCTATGTGGTTCACTCATTCATCCAGAGTACCCCATTACATTATCAGAGTATTGTTTATCAAGAGCTCTCAACATCTGGACTCAGGATACCATGTGATTTTTCCTATATTAATTGTTTTACAATAAAAGATTAATGTATCATTTTAATACTTGACTGGTTAGTTCACTTATTGGTTTTATTTGTGATCCTATAGCATTAATCTTTCCTATTTGGATAGAATTTCCCATTGTGTATATGATCTTGTGCTGCCTTTTGCTCTCTCCTACTATGGGAAGGAAAAAAAATCCCTCTCCATTCAAACCCTGGCAGCCAGTGTGCAGGCAAGTTACCTACAATTAGTTCAATCTGATGCTCCAGCTGGGACGTTTTTACTTGAGCATGTGATACAAGAAGCGGGGACATTTGGAGGACTTGACATCACAGCAGTAAGGATGATCGTGGCATTCAGAATAGAAATGGAAGTTGCTCAAGTAGATCCTTGACTTTAGTTTCTGCTAAGGAAAGTCCTGGAGCTCTACACAGGTCATTCCTTTCCAAGGTGATGTCTAGCCCTCCAGTTAAGTATATGTACTGCCCAGTTACCTAAGCTGATTAAAATAAAACAACACTTAGTGCTTCACAGCTAAATATAGATTTCATAAGACATAAGCAAATTCCTTTCCACAGCCTGTCCTATGACTTATGAATGATTATAAGGAGTATCTGATAATGCAAAATTGAAATTACAACCACCCTTACATTAGTTAATATTAATTAACTTAATCATTAATATTAACTATTGGAAATTAATTTAACTTAACTCAATAAACCTGACTCCATATATTGTCCTCACTGTTGTTTTTATTAAGCTTCATATGAAATTTTTTTTGAGGACATTAATGGAAAAATCCCTATGTTGAATTATGATAGCCATGAGAAGTGTTCATACTATGAAGGGCACTTGAAAACTGATTTCTTCATGGAGCAACAGAATCTTAACCTCCATTTCATTTTCATCCTAAATGGTTAGCAAAATTGCCCTCCCTATTTAAGGGTTTTGCTTTCTCACTCTCTGCCAAGAGTTTAGAGTTACATTCATGCCAGTAAGTGTGCCCTTGACATGTTTCTTTAGTTGTAAGATACAGTATTCTTATGCTTACAAAATAAAGTTTGTATGAACTGTAGTAAGTAGGAAAAAACATGAAATTCTACCTAAATGCACTGTAGAGCTTAAAGTCTTAAAAGATTTCTTAAAATATGATTTTCATATTTGTTGTGATTGTTCACATCTGGAATTTATATTTGATTTAGTCATACGGAATTTCTCTCCTTTCCAATTATTGTTCTCTTCATTTAATATTATCTGTCCAAGTTCATCAAAATAGAGTTTCATCTTGCCCTCAGTTGATTTGATCTTTTTTCTAATATATTATTCTGTCTTAAACAGTTTCTGAGAGGTTTTCGTGCATGGCTTAGCAATTTTCTAATGACTAATATCCATCTTCTTACAGTTTCTACCCTTAGTCCAGATTCTGTGCCACTGACAATATATTTCCTCTTTCATTTGAGGTACTACCACATATTTGAACATAAACAAGGATAGAGCTCTTCTCATTTCAGTTAAATGCCCTTTCTTCAGAGAATATTTTTATATATTGTTCGTTACTTTGTTTATTATTAATTTTGTGAAGATTATCATTAGAGATTTTCCATTCCCGGAAATAGAAATGATGCCTCATTATATATGAAAAAAATTACTATTGACCATATTTTGAGCATCATACTTGCATGTCCACTTCTTGGTATGGCAACTTTAATGTAAAAAAAAACAACAACAAAAAACCTTCCCTCCTCATAAATAAGCAACTCCACAAGGTATAATTAAAAATTGCTCAGTTTATGTCTTAATTTCACCTTTCTTTCTTATCTCTATTTAAATACAAATTGTGGCTTCATGTTTATTTCTGTTATGGTTAATTTTAATAGGTTCAAGTTTTAGTCTTTAATTATTGACTGACCTTGGGCAAATTTATTAATCACCGTGGGTCTCCATTCTTTTACTGGTTACACGATGTTGGTAAACTTCTCTGACTTAACTCATTCATTTGCACTGAGGTTTATATACTTCAAGATTTTTTTTTTTTTTTTTGTCCAGGAATGAAAGAAGTGCCATATTGCAGTGCTTGCCATATTACCTAACATATTTTAATTATCCAATATATATTTCCTGCTGTATATTAAATGGATAAGAACAGATACTACACTTGATCTTAGCCAAAAGGCCGAGAAGCGATATTTCCTGTTGTATAAAAACATGGTTTCTGTTTGTTTTTTGTTTTTTGTTTCAGAGAGATAGAGACAGAAAATGGGGGAGTGGGGCAGAGAGGAGGAGTGCAGAGACAGCGAGAGAATCCCAAGAACATTCAGCTATCAGCAGGGAGCCCGATGTGGGGTTCAAACCCATGAACCGTGAGATCATGACCTGAGCTGAAATTAAGAGTCAGACACTTAATCAACTGAGACACCCAAGCGCCCCCCAAAATATGTGCTTTTTAAAATATCTATTTAGGGCACCCAGGTGGCTCAGTCAGTTAAGTGACCAACTCTTGATTTGGGCTCAGTTCATAATCTTAGGGTTTATGGGTTTGAGTCCCAGATCAGGCTCCCTGCTGATAGCTCAGAGCCTGCTTGGGGTTCTCTCTCTCTCTCTCTCTCTCTCTCTGTCTCTGCCCCTCCCCCCACCCTCTCTCTCTCTGTCTCTCTTGCGCGCACGCGCGCGCACACACACACACACTCTCTCTCTTCCTCAAAATAAATAAATTAATTTAAAAAATTTGAATCTATTTAATTTTTCCATTGGGCAAACTTCTGCCATGAAGTGCTCTACTTACCCAAGTCAGCATTGTAACGTACAGTTTGGGATTGCACGCTCTATTAGTTTCCTGTGGCTACTGTAACAAATTACTGCAAACTAGGTGGCCTAAAAGAGTATAAATTTATTCTTTCACAATTCTAGAGGAGAAAATTTTCAAACCAAAATGTTGGCATGGCTGGACTCCCTCCAGAGGCCCTAGGGGAGAATCCCTTCTTTGCCTTTTCCAGCTGTGCGTGGCTGTAGGCACTGTTTGACTTGTGACCTCATCACTCCTATATACACCTCTGCAGCCACATGGCTTTCTCTTACTTTGTCAAATCTTCCTTTGTCTCATTCTTATAAGGATACTTGCTATTGAATTTGAGGTTCATGTGGATAATGCAGAATAAGTGCCTCCTCTCCAAATCTTTAAATCATATATTTTGCTATGTAAGGTAGTATTCATTTTTTAACTATATACAATGATATTCACAGGTTCTGGGATTAAGGGGCAGAAATATGAGGGTGGCTATTATTCAATCTACTATGTACACCAATGACATCACTATTCGAATCACAGACACATACAAAAACATTTATAAGAAGAGGGCCAAGGAAAGACTGTTGCAATTTATAATTTGGAAAATTTTGCCAATATTTACATGATTGGAAGTATGACAATATCACTACTTGGTACCTGGGACACTGAGAAACTTACTCAAGACTAATTAGCTATGTGAAGCTGGGCAAGTGACCTCAACCTCCTGAGTCTTTAATTTCACCTATAAAATTAGGGACTTTATCTTGATTCTCAAATTATTTTCAGCAATAATTTTACATTTGCATTATTTACTCAGGGAGCTAAATAAAAATGACCTAGTCTTTCCTTCTTATGATGTAAATTAAACTTTGAAACCTAATGGATATTTTTATGCTTGCATAAAATGATAATATTAGTAAAGTAAGGATTCTGTGGCATCTGTCACATGAATAGAATAATCAGTAATTGCTATATAATTTCCAGAGCGTGAATATTTCTAATTCAGATGATCAGAGAAGGCTTCATAGAGGAAATCTGGAAGGAATCAGTCAGAGAGAAAATAAGGAAGAAGAAAGGAAACAGAAATGACATTGCCAAAATCCTATAACCCAAGAAGCCCTCCATAGTTCAAACACATTAAATGGACATTTATTAAACATCTTTAGGAACTGAATACTCTTCTATTAAAATGCTTCATTGGAATTGACAAAATCTGAAGCTACAAGCTAACACAAAAACTAATATACTGTAAAGCAAACTGATGCAGATTTCAAAAGTTTAATGAAATTCAAAGCTACTTTATCTATATAGCAATACTACATAGTCATGAGAATAAAGACATAAATTCTGTACACGAATTGATTACAAGATAAAATACAGATGTATGTCTTTGCATCTGTTATCTTCTATATATGTTATGCAATCCAATCCAAATACACATTTCATTGTCTGTTATGACCCCATCATTAACGTAGGCCCTAGAAAACATTTTATGTGTTCCAAGAGCCTATAGTAAGGCAAATATACTATGTGTCATGTCACAAAAGGTAAATAGGGGAGGTGCACTTGGGTGGCTCAGTCATTTAAGCGTCCAACTCTTGATTTTGGCTCCGTTCATGATCTCATGGTTCATGGGATCAAGCCCTGTGCTGGCTCTGCTCTGTCAGTGCACAGCCTGCTTGGGATTCTTTCTCTCCCTCTTTCTCTGTCCCTCCCTCTCTTTCTCTGTGTGTCTCTCTGCCTCTCTCTTGCTCAAAAATAAATAAATAAACTTTGAAAAAAAAGGTAAATAGGGTATTGATATGGAAATAGTTTTGAATGCATAAATAGAACAAATAGTGAAACAGATATTTAGGAGTTGGAGAGTAACATTTCTATATAGACTATTTTGGTTCCATGGAATTCTTAATCTAGGTGACTTTATGTAAGTATATATGTAACTAAGTATATATGTAACTAAGTCATTCGTGCCTCCTTATTTGAGATATCCAAGCCAAACCTTGGAAGAATTAGAATAATGCTTACCGGGGCACCTGGATGGCTCAGTCAGTTAAGCTTCTGACGTAGAGGCAGGTCATGATCTCACAGTTCATGGGTTCAAGCCCCATGTTGGGCTCTGAGCTTACAGCTTGCAACCTGGAGCCTGCTTTGGATTCTGTGTCTCCCTCTCTGTCCCTCCCCCACTTGTGCGCTCGCTCACTCTCTCTCTCTCTCTTACAAAAATAAACATTAAATAAATTTAAAAAAAGAATAATGTTTTCTAAGTTAGACATGCCTAAAATAAAATTGCTTCTGAATAATTTTGTCTCTTCATTTATAGAGTTATTTTACTTTTCATTCTACATGAAGTTATTCACACACTTAATAATCAATGTGCCCTATTAATAGTAATAATAGGAATGTCTTTCCTATGTAAGAGATTTTTTTCCCTGTCACAACACTAAAAGAGAATGCATAAATTACCATTCCTATTGTGCATCTGAAGTTTAGAAAAAGTATGCAAGAGTTAATTGATGAAAGAGTAAAATATATAAGAATGAGAAACAAACTCTTAGTTTTATTCACTTACACTTCTGCTTGTGCACATCCCACCTCAGTGGATGTGATTATTACTCAGTGAACTGTGAACTGTGATTATTACTACTTGTGTAGGATGCTTTATCCACAAATACAACATGAGCAGAGGAGTAATCGTGTGTTTGGAAGCTGGGGATGTTGTTTCCACAAACTACTGAGAAAAAGACAAAAAACAAGTCCTATCTTTCCAAAATCTACTGGTAAGTTCGCATTTGAACCTCTTCCTAATAAAATAAGTCAATAAATTCTCTTTGTTTCTCAACAGAGTGAGATTCAGGAAATTAAATAGTGTCCCTGTCATTCTGCATTGATAATACAATACTTTCTGTGGATGTGAAAAGAAAAAAAAATGCTTTATCTCCTTAAAAAATGAGAATAATGAAACATACACTATAACATATGAGAAAGAAATGATCTTCCAAGAGAGAAAACAGTACAAGGATACAATTGTAACTGTCATCATCAGACATGCAAGTGCCTGACTTTTCTAGTAATCCAAAAGTTCCATTGCAGGAACAAAAGGAAAAGAATAACAATTCATAGAATCACCATATAAATATAAGTCAAATAAATCCACTCAATTGGTTGTCATTTATTTGGCTAGCAATGCTAAAGAAGTACATTTTTTTCCTATATTTACATAGTGTAATATTTTTAATATATGTTTCCCAAACACTGAAACCATAGAACCGAATCATTTACAATTATGTTACGTACTCTTTTCTTGGAAGAGGCAACCAAAAATAGTAAAGTTGAACAGTTTATAAAAGTAACTAGGGAATCAAACAGCTTCATCAGGAAAAGTTCTTCTGCCTGTTAAACTGAAGTCTGTAGAGGATATTATATTGTAGATTTCTGGGTGTAAAATGTAACAAATGTAAAATGAAGCAAAAATGTTAATTTCACAATTAAGTCTATGAAATTATACTGAATGGATATGCATTATTTCCTTACTCTATTATTCTTTCTCAAAATTTGTAGAGGTATAAAATTTATTGGTCAGCATAATTTCTCTCCATATACAAATACTGGCAGGCCAGAAATCCTGAAGAAAAACAGTGAACCTAATTGTTACAATTTCAAGACAGATTCATATGGAAATAAATTATTTTTCAGACTCCAAAGTTAGTTACGAATTGCTGTTTGTGTAAAATTAAATGAAACGGCATTGATTTTCTACACATAGTTTACAAGTGTAATTGGGCATATGCAGAAATTTTCTATTGTTTTTCTGCTTGTGAAGTACTATACTGATGCATTTATATAAGCAACTGGAGCATTGAGACATAATCACCTGCCACATAATTTTAATTGCTCTTTAAAAGCCCTAAACTATCCGTTCAAATCTAACTAGTTGGTGGTGTCACATGAAGAAATTATACTTCCAGCTGCTGCAAGAACTTCTCAATGTCAATTTCAAACAATAATATTCTGGGTTCTTTTTTCCAAGTAAAAAGTGAAATAAGCAAAATATATAAGCAATCAGAAATGTTTTCCAGTCTTAAAATTAAAAGACATTTAAATACCATCAGTTTCTATTATGAACATCTTCCACACATGCCCTAGCATTTTATATTTAAAATTGAATATAGGGAATAGCTGGCCATAACTATGTGAATCCAACCCAACCAAAATGTAGTCTATTTCTGCAGATAACAAATATATATATATAGGTATAAATATATATATATAAATAAATGTAAATGCTAAAAATTATATATATAGTGTGTGTATATATAAATATATATATAAATATATATATAAATATATATATAAATATATATATATATAAATATATATAAATATATATATATATTAAATATATATATATTTAAACACTATTAACCATTGCCAAGTGCTACATATTTTCAGCATTGTGTAAAGAAAGTTTTATGCCTTGGTAATTTTAATAAAATATTTCTTTAAGTTACAAAATCATGAAATGAATTTCTCCTCTAGAAGACAAAACACACTTGAGTAGAAACTTTTACTTTCTACAATGTGTTTTTATATAACATTACAGAAGTTGTACCATTTTCTTGAGAAAATAGTCTAATAATGTTTATTAGAAATAAGAATTTCAAATTTTGACAATAAATTAGATTAACTGATTCCTATAGAATATAGATACCTCATGTACTATACATTATGTTTCATAAACAAACAAAAATAAATTACTTTTCTTGGTAAAATTCCTTAATGAGATAAAGAGTAAATCATTCTTCCAAATATGTCATGATTGTGATATCATGTATCATAAACACTGATTAATAAATCTCAGAAAAGTATCAAGAACAGAATAGCTATGACATAAAAATTAATAATATGTTCCAATTTCAAGTTATCAATATGAGACTATATCGCAGAAAATATCTTACATCATCTAGACATTTTAGTTATCCTTAGCTACACACCATGAAGTAGATGTATTTATTGTTCTGTCAACAACCTAGATTGTTGTCTTTAACTTTATTTTCTCTGACTAGTTGGGAAATTCTGTTCTTATTTTGACATGTTTGTGTGACTAATAATATAAAGCTAGAAGCCAGAAACCTAGGCAGGTATGTATTTTTTGTCCCAATATGACTTAAAGGGACATACTGAAATATGTACAACATCAAAAATTATTGAAACACTTGTAATAAGAAAAATGAGAGTTAAAGAAATTACATTGTTGGAAACTAGATAAAAATTTCAAGAGTCATAGTTTACCAGACGGTAAAGGACCTCCTGTTAGGGGTACTGGTATTCATCTTCTGACACTATATGCTTTAGATATAATCTCAATTAGAGTATATTACTGATTAATTATTTTGTATTTCTGGATATCAGTAGGTATAACATAGGACATGTGAATTTGAATGGCTTATAAAACAATTTGATTAAAGATAGTATTAAATGAAAATCCATAACAAATATGGTGATTCATGATAGACAAATAAAAAATGCCATTAAATAAAGTAGAATAGAAAATATAATAGGAGATGTAACAGAGAGCTGAATATATATTGTTTAAATATAAAATGGATTAAAATGAGAGAAGTTAATATAAGTGTTGGTGAGAGAAATGCTCCGAATGTAAGAAAAAAGAAGAACATATACAAAAATAAAGTAATATGGGACCTAAATCTAATTTGATAGACAACACCTCAAATACATAAAGTAAATAGCTCCTGGATTGTTTTAATTCTTTGCTTAATTATTTTTATCCTTACAGTAACTTCTTAAAATAGAAAAGACAGATATTATTACTTTACTACTTTACAGTTAAGAAAACTGTAGCTGATAGATTTTACCCACAATGGCAACACATATGGCTACTTTAGCACTTCACTCCTGATCAAAATAGTCAATTTATTTATTTTTTTTTTTTTTAATTTTTTTTTTCAACGTTTATTTATTTTTGGGACAGAGAGAGACAGAGCATGAACGGGGGAGGGGCAGAGAGAGAGGGAGACACAGAATCGGAAACAGGCTCCAGGCTCCGAGCCATCAGCCCAGAGCCTGACGCAGGGCTCGAACTCACGGACCGCGAGATGGTGACCTGGCTGAAGTCGGACGCTTAACCGACTGCGCCACCCAGGCGCCCCTCAAAATAGTCAATTTAATGAAAGAGTAGCCACTATTTCAGATTATGTATGCATTTTATATCTGATGCAAGTTGTTGCTCTCTGGATATAGCAGAATAAGAAGTTTTAGGAGGTATTAATTGTGAAATGAAATCTTGTGATATTACACCTACACACACACACACACACACACATATACAAAGAATTTCTTTCCCAAATTTCTGTCCCAAATTGAAGATGCAATTATAAAACAGTTAAAAAGACTATTATAGTTTATCATCAATAATTTTGAATTATATATATTATTTTATATTATATTATATTATATTATATTATATATTTGTTGAATAATATAAATTTTATTTCCATAAATGTTGTTTTAAATGCTTTGAATATTGTGGAGTTTTGAAAATCATTTGGACCTTAAACTTTTCTCTCTCTGCTTTAGAAAAAGATTTTAAATTTCAACAAATTTCTTTTCCAAAGCTCAAAGGTGAAATTTTGCTTTTGATCAAAATCCAAAGAATAGAATGATCACTGAAACACAATCTACGTAAGAAATTTCCTTCAAGTAGGTAGGACCCCCACAAATGTTCTTTGTTCCCATCATCAAATTTGAACAGTGAGTAAATTATACAAGAAACTAGGTTTTGTATAGAACAAATAACTCTCTAAGGGAAAAGATTTATGAAAGCCTTGGACTTTGGACTTTGCAATATGATGCTATGCAATACTACTTTCAAATTTCCATCTCATAACGACAAAAGATAAAATATGGAAAATAGGAGGAAAAGGACAGAATCTGTGTAATAAGAAGCCAATTTTAGTTTTATCTTTAACTAACTAGCTGTTTGAATAGGACTAAGGTATATAGTCTTTTGAACCCAGAAACTTATTTGTAAATTAACAAGGATGAAGTCTGTGGTTTTGAAACTGTGTTCCATGAAAGTACCATGTTATTATTAATAAAGATATGAAGAAAGTCAGACAGAGAGCCCCATTAAGCAGCCTATCCACAATTTAAAAGGAACAATTACATTATTTATACTTATTATATATCTTATCTGTCATGGTAAAATATTTTAATATCATTTTATTGTGTAAATAAAATTAAGTATTTGAGCATGTAATGCACACTTATCTTTAATTTACCTCTTATGCCATTATAGCACTGCCAATATCACTCCTACTTTTCTAGATGAGAAAAATGAGGCAAAAAGGGATTAAGTAAATTGTTCAAGGTCACAAATATAGTAATTGGCTGATCTGAAATTAAATTGTAGTTCCATACTATTCCAACCACAATGCTTGTCATATTCCCAGCTTGTTGTATTCCTATTCACCAATGCCCTTTACCTCAAGTGTTCCTGTAATGAGTGTGAAGCAGTATTTTTGTATTAATATATTTCATCTTTATTGAAAAGTTGTCTATATGCAAAATATAAATATCATACCAAATTATATTATGATACATGATTATTATGAAATAATGAACATTTTCCTGTTGGGATACCGTTTTCTTTTCCCTTCTTATGAAAAGGGTTTTCATTCATTTCTTTTTGCAAAACTTTCTTTTTCTCATTGTGGTTTTCCTTAGTGCTCTTTTTTCTCCCAAACAAGGACACTTGGGCATGATCCATGATAATTCTAATCAAACACTGTGGGTTGGCAGATATCTTTTTGTTTGGGTCTTTCTGACTACCTCTAATAGATGTTTATTTTACTTAAATTAGCTAGTGTAGATTTCTGTTGGTTACTTACAAAAACCATTAATGATACAACTTATAAAGTGTTCCTTTATGTAATGTAATTATTATAATATTCCAATGTCCAGAAAATTTTTGTTAGTTCATAGGCATAAAACATACATTCTTCACATAAAGTACCTTAATGATATTACACACATACAAACACACACACACACACACACACACACACACACACACACACACACTTGTTTATGTTGGGTTTAAAAAGATAGAAAATGTCACCAAAAATGGTATCAAATGCTTACATATTTTTAAAAACTTTGCTTTTATCCTTCAACATGGAGTAATACAAAAGTTTTACTGTTTTTTGTATTCAGAAGTATCTGTCAATGGCATATTGAAATCTATATTCCATTAATTCTTCTCCTCAGAAACTTTGAACTTGTTGCTGCTTCGTTTTAAACACTCTGCCTCTAATAGTCTGTCTTGAACTTCCATAAAACTCCTAATAACTGTCACCTTATTAAAGTGATCTTTCAGGGGCACCTGGGTGGCTCAGTTGGGCAAGAATCCAACTTCAGCTCAGGTCATGATCACACAGTTTGTGAGTTCAGGCCTCGCGTTGGTCTCCATGCTGAGAGCTCAGAGCCTGGGGCCTGGTTTGGAGTCCGTGTCTCCCTCTCTCTCTGTCTCTGTCTCTCTCTCTCTCTCTCTGTCTCTCTCTCAAAAATAAGTAAATAAACATTAAAAAAAAATGTTTAAGTGAACTTTCAGATCACACTTCACTAAAGAACACTTACTGCTGTCACTCTGCCTTCTTACACCTTTTCTTTTTCTTCATAGCTCCTATTCACCATTTGATATATATTTAATTTTTATTTATTTATTTCCTCACACCTCATCACCAGCACACACACTAGAATGAAAGTCACAAGAACAAAGGCTTGTTTTGTTCACCAGCATTAGAACATTACTGTGGCAGGATATATTTCAATAATAATTGGTAAATAAGGGCGCCTGGGTGGCTCAGTAGGTTAAGTGACCGACTTTGGCTCAGGTCATGATCTCGCGGTTCGTGAGTTCGAGCCTCGCATCGGGCTCTGTGCTGACAGCTCAGACACTACAGCCTGCCTCGTCTTCCATTCTCCCTCCCTCTCTGTTCTTCCCCTGCTCTCTCTCTCTGTCTCACTCTCACTCGAAAATAAACATTTAAAAAAATAATAATTGGTAAATAAATAAATGAACACCTTATTACTGACTCCATCTTGAATATGCAAAAGGTAGTGTGGATTTTTTCATAACAAGAAATAATATTAGAGAAGGCAAACATTACATCAGAGTTGGGATTTGTGCCTATATCGCTTCAAATAAATCACTTCCCTTACAAGTGACCTATTGCTATATAAGATTAAGAAATTTTGATGATGTCAGATGCCTTACAATGATAGAGCTGATCCGTAACTCAATTCAAAGGTGAACATTGAAATACTCATTGCCTAATTCAAGATTATTTTCTGAAATTGGGTGGTTCTCTGCACTTAAGCCACATAGGTACCATGCTTAGCTTTGCCAAAGCAGAAAATTCTTGTGCTATGGCCTTTCTTACTTATATCATACAGTTATGTCCTCTGCAATTTTTACTTCTTCATGGTACAACAGAATGGGCCATTATTAGTCATCAGTCAAAATTACCTTTGTCTCTTTCCCAGTCACCTAGAATCTCTCCTTTCTCTTCTGATCTTTACCCTCTTCCTCTCCAACAATTAACAAAATCATACCAATGTGTACATGCTTTTAATAATAATGTAAAAGGCATTATTTTCAATCTTTTAAAAACTTATTTATTTATTCTGAGAGGGAGAGAGAGAAGGAGAGAGAGAACAGCAAGCAGTCTCTGTGCTGTCAGTGCAGAGCTCAACGTGGGGCTCGATCTGACCTGGGGTTATGACCTGAGGTGAAATTAAGAGTTGGACGCTTAACTCACTGAGCCACCCAGGCAGCCCCATAAAAGGCATTATTGTAAATAACCTTCTATTTCTTCACTTCAGAAATCCTTGAGGTAAGACAAAGTGAAGCAAATCAAATTATCCAGGTGTCAGAAATGTGGTATTGAGAGTCTGGGTACTATAGCAAATGGCACACATTTGTATCTCAATAAAATGTGAAGTTTAGTCAGCTGAAGGCCATTTCTGAAATGTGTCCTCCTTGCTTTAAAAAAAAAATACTAGGAAGTTTGAATTTATGATTCTGGACATAACAGCGTTTGGCTATCCTCCCTGGAAATGTTATTGCTACTTCCCTGAAAATAAAGACATGTGTAAAGGACAGTTCTACTTTGCAGAGAAGCAGATCCAGAGCCAAAATATCTTGCTAGTAGTTTTTATATCTTCAGGGTGGCTTATTATGTGAAACAATGCTTCTCTCTCCATTTAAGCATACTGAGTCTTTTGCTTACATATCTGAATCATCCTACTTTATTCTTGTGATACCATGAATTGAAAACAAAGATTTAATTTACGGATTTTATGATAAATCATGGCATCATATCTCAAAGTTTCACTTTGCTAATAAAAAGAGCTTAGCACTTCCAATTGCAAATCTGTCCACATTTTTCTAAAGTATTGAATGATTATTGCCATCTACGTGAAAAATCGCTACCAATGTGTGTCTTGATATGCCAAATACCACTATGCAATTTTTTTAATATTAATTTATTTTTGAGCGAGAGAAAGAGACAGAGTGCAAGCAGGGGGAGGGAGCTGTCAGCAAAAAGCCTGACTGTAGGGCTCAAACTCACAAACTCACAAATTGCAAAATCATGACCTGAACCGGTCTGATGCTTAACTGACTGAGCCAAGGCACCCCCTATTATGCAATTTTAACTTTTGTATTTAAAATACCCAAAGGTAGTCTTGGCATTGAAATGCTTGTGGGCAGTAAACTTTTGGTCTTCTAAATTGGTCCAAAAGACCAACCCTGTTCTTATCCGGAGCTGTATGTGTCTGGGAAGAGGTGGGCATGACTGGAGAGTCACCGAAGTGTGGGCTTGAAGTGCCAGAAGTCTGCTCGTGTGGGAGGCATCTCAAGTTAACTGCTATTGTTAGGAATGGAGTGCAGGCACTGGCAGGACAAGAGGGAGTCACAGTCACAAAATTAACCCCACAAACAGCAACCACATTACAGGGCTGAAAATCCATTTGAGAAAATAAAACCAAACCAAACTAACCTAATGTCACCAAACTAAACCAAAACAAACAACAAAAATATATCCCAAGGCCTGAACATTTACTTTATGAGTGGAAATTAGTGTCCTTATGTGTGTTGAGCTTGCCTTTGAGGACTGGTAAATGGGCTTCCAAGTTTTTATCACTATACACAACACACAATAATTTGCACAGAGCTCTTTTTATAGTTCTTCTACTAGAGACGCGTATCATATCCACACTTATCATTGGTGACAACTGTCAGAGGCCATTATAGTGTCTGTCTGAATGTATTGAGTGCCACTGAATGGTACACTTGAAAATGGTTAAAAAGGTACATTTTATGTTATATATATTTTATCAAAATAGAAAAAAAGTAAAGAAAACTTAAAAACAACTTAGAAAGTGAATAAAATATTTGTAAGATCTCTAAAGTCTCCAAAAATATGAGAGAAATGAGGAAAAGCTTTGTAAAAAGAAAGATGTAAGATGTCAATGATTGGAAGAATCAATATTATAGAGATTTCCATTATCCCTAAACTGGCCTATAGATTTAATGGGATTCTAAGAAAAACACCAGTAAGTTATTTTGCACTGTTTTCTTTAGGATAGTTCCTGTCCTGCTCTGCTTCCAGGAAGTGTGACAGGCCTTTGAACAAGCCTGAGTATGGTAACAGCCTACAGAGTCTTTAAGCTGTGTGACCAACTAGAACCAATATTCCCACAGCTATATCTCCTCTGTGATTCCACCGAGTTTGAAGGTTTCATTCTAGTGGGTTCATGTCTTTGTCCTGTTTCCTAAGTTCTTTCTTTTGAGTTTCTATACCACCCCCTTCCACCCCAGATTTAGTCTTCTTACTCATTTCAAACCCACTCACTTGGAACTAGAACTTTGGAAGTACTTCATAATGCACCAAGCCAGCCCTCTGATCAAAAAGAGAACTATTTACTTCTTATGGCTATTAGGAAAGCCTGACATATAAAATGTCTCAGACACAATGGCCTGGATATCTTCTTGGGAGGGGAGAAAATAACACACTCTTGCTTTTTAATCTCAGGAGATTTCTTGTTATATTTCAAATGAATCACTCCATTATACTTCTATTGCCCTTACACTTTTGCATGATGTCTGGAAAATTATAAAAATGCTTTTATGTATTATATACAGATAAGATTAAATACTAAGAGAAATATTACATTTCCATTGTATATATTAAATAATTTTCTCTCCTAATCTTGGTTCCCTTTTGTATGGTAAATCAAGAATTGATTGTACTTGTTTTAACACAAGTGAACTGAATTGAACTGAGCCCCAAAGAACATTCCTTCTGATCTGAGATCAGGAAAGGATAGAGTCACATAAGCAGAGTACATTATATAAATCTAACAGTTTTATATATATATATATATATATATATATATATATATATATATACACATACACACATATATATATCTCTATCTATCTATCTATCTATCTATCTATCTATCTATCTATATATGTTTGGACATGCTAAAGCTGAGATTATTAATTTAAGATAAATCTGTTTTTCCCCAGACTATGAAAACTCAACTTCTTAGTATACAAAGATGGTAATACTGAGGTCAAACTATCAATGCAGTCTTTTGATATTTATCTATGTTCAGAATTAGTTAGAAAATTAGAGAAAGAAATATTTAGCATCTTTAAAATTTATAATTTTTTAATACACAACAAAATTCAAGTAAAACAACCATTTTTAACATAAATTTTAGATACATGTTGGGAAAGACAGTCACCTTGGTACGGTTGCATAAGTATGTGCTTTGGGCCTGGGACAGTTCCCTTCAAGGAGATAAAGAGCCCTCACACCCCACACTGAGCATATCAACTTCTTTGGAAACATCTTTCCCTTTCTGGACTTGATATGTACTTCTTTGTTCTGCTTAACGTGTGTACATCATTTGGCACCCCCCAAACTATATATGTTCCTAGTGGGAAGAAAATTGGGTCCTTTGCCTGCAGCACAAGAAGACTACCTCCTTGTACGGGCTCCTAAGAAGATCATTTGGCCATGGGGAATTGACTATTTCTCTGCCTTCCCTAGGTGAATAAAGCATTCCATCAGAGCATGTGTGACTCTTGACTTCCTTAGTGACTCCAACCCCTATAAACCAAACAGTGGGAAATGCATCCTGGGACTGCTGCTCTTGGTGGTAGGCACTGTATGCTCTTTGCTGTCTTTCCACACAGTAGATGCTTTTCCTGGAGGTGGTAACAGGTATCATTTACTCTGCAATGCACGTTTTCAATGTAATATAAATTATTAGCAGAGATTATTTAAAAAGTGTTGCTAATAACTGAGATGTTGCATTAAAATAAATTAAGTGTGTTTATTTATGAAATTTAAGAGTACAATCATTTGATTTACTGAAGAGTAAAATTTGACAAAAAATGTAAAGAAAAAGTTCATATAGCTCTGATAGCAATATATAGTTACTACAGCCCTGAATATAGGTCCAAATAGTCCCCACTGCAGGCAAGGATAAACTCTGCAAACGACTGACCTGAGGGAAGGAGCAGTCAAAACACAGAAGCAGACTGCATGCAGCACACACCAGAGACACTTCCTGAAGCTCCAAGCCCTGGACAATATATGACCTCTTCTTCATGAAGCCATTCTTCTCAGGAACAGGAAACACAACAGGCTTTCCTATCACAGTAAAGAAGACAGAAACCTAGACAAAATGCCAAGATGGAGGAAGCTGTCTCAAGAGAACAAGAAGAGGTGATAGCCAGGGATCTAATCAAAAGATAAAAGTAATAGATCTGATCCAGAATTTAAGGCAACAATCTAAGGATATTTGCCGGCCTTGAGAAAAACATAGAAGGTATCAGGGATACCCATACCACAGAGATAAAAGAGCTTAAGACCAATCGGCCCAAAATGAAATATGTGATAACTGAGATTCAAAACTGGAAGAATGTAATGACCACAAGAAGAAGCAGATAAATTAATAAATTATATGCAAGAGAGAATTATGGAAAATAATGAAGCTTAACAAAGGAGGGAAAGTAAAATCTTACATCACAAAATTAGACTTAAATTCAGTGACTCCATCAAATGTATCATAGGAGTCCCAGAAGAAGAAAGGGAAAAGGGGGAAGTAGGTTTATTTGAGGAAATAATAGCTGAACACTTCTCTTAATCTGGAGAAGGACACAGACATCCAAACCCAGGAGGCACAGAGAATTCCCACCAAAATCAACAAAAGCAGGTCAACACCAAGACATACTGTAATTAAATTTGCAAAATATAGTGATAAAGGAAAAATACTAAGAGCAGCAAGACAAAAGAAGTCCCTAACTTACAAAACAAGACAGATAAGGTTAGGAGCATATCTCTCCGTAGAAACTTGGCAAGCCAAAGGGAATGGCATGATATATTCAACGTGCTGAATGGGAAAAGTTTATGGTCAAGAATACTCAATCCAGCAAGGCTACCATTCAGAATAGAAGGAGAGATAAAGAGCTTCCCAGACAAACAAAAACTAAAGGAGTCCCTGACTACTAAATGAATCCTGCAAGAAATATTAAAGGGGACTCTGAGTAAGAAGGAAATATCACAAGCAACAAAGACTAGAAAGAAACAGAAAATGCCCAAAAACAAAACAAGTAAAAAAAAGGCACTAAATACATATCTACCAATAATTACTCTGAATATAAATGGACTAAATGTTCTAATCAAAATACAAAGGGTGTCAGAATGGAAAATAAATACAAGACCTATCTATATGCCACCTATAAGACACTCATTTTAGACCTAGAGACACCTGCAGATTGAAAGTGAGGGGATAGAAAACCATATATTATACTAATGGACTTCAAAAGAAAGCCAGAGTAGCCATACATATATCACACAAACTCTATTTTAAACCTAAGACTGTAAGAAGAGATGAAGAAGGACACTATATCATAATAAAGGGGTCTATCCAACAAAAAGATCTAACAATTGTAAATATTTATGCCCCCAACCTGAAACACCCAAAAATATAAAAGAATTAATAAAAGCATAAAGGAACTCATTGCTAATAATGCAACAATAATAGGGGACTTTAACACCCCACTTACAACAATGGACAGATCATCAAAGCAGAAAATCAACAAGGAAACAATGGCTTTGAGACACACTGGACCAGATGGACTTAACACATATATTCAGAACATTTCATTCTAAAGCAGCAGAATAAGCATTCTTGAATGCACATAGGATATTCTCCAGAACAGATCACATACTAGGTAAAAAATCAGGCCTCAATATGGAAACAAATGAAAATGAAAACACGACAATCCAAAACTTTTGGGGTACAGCAAAAGCACTCATAAGAGGCAAAGATACAGCGATACAGGCCTACCTCAAGAAGCAAGAAAAATCTCAAATAAATAACCTAACCTTACACCTAAAGGAGCTAGAAAAAGCATAAAAACTAAGGCTAAAACCAGCAGCAGAAGAAAAATATTAATAAAGATCAGAGCAGAAATAAATGGTATAGAAGCAATCAAACAAACAAACAAACAAAACGAAAAAACAGTAGAATGGATCAATGAAACCAAGAAATGGTTCTTTGAAGGAATTAATAAAATTGATAAGCCCCTACCCATACTTATCAAACAAAAGGAGAAAGGACCCAAAGACATAAAATCACAAATGAAAGAGGAGAGATCATAACCAACACCATAGAAATACAAACAATTATAAGATAATATTATGAAAAGTTATATGCTAACAAATCAGACAAGCTAGAAGAAATGGATAAATTCCTAGAAATATATAAACTACCAAAACTGAAACATAAAGAAATAGAAAACTTGAACAGACCAGTAACCAGCAAAGAAATTGAATCCATAATCAAAAATCTCTCAACAACAAAAGTCTAGGGTCAGATGGCTTCATGGGGGTATTCTACCAAACATTTAAAGAAGAGCTAATATCTATTCTCAAACTCTTCCAAAAAATAGAAATGGAAGGAAAACTTCCAAACTCATTCCATGAGACCAGAATTACCATGATTCTCAAACCAAAACACCCAACTAAAGAAGAGAATTACAGGCTAATATCCATCATGAACATGAATGTAAAAATTCTCAACAAAATACTAGTAAATCAAATCCAATATTACATTTAAAGAATCATTCACCACAATTAAGTAGGATTTATTACTGGATTGTAAGGGTGGTTCAGTATTCGCAAATCAATCAGTGTTATACACCACATTAATAAAATAAAGGATAAGAACCATATGATCCTCTCAATAGATGCAGAAAAAACATCTAACAAAGTACAACATTGATTCATGATAAAAACCCTTTAAAAAGTAGGGATAGAGGGAACATATTTCATCATAATAAAGGCCATATATGAAAACCCACAGCTAATATCCTCAATGGGGAAAAACTGAGAACCTTTCCTCTACGGTCAGGAACAAGATAGGGATGTCCACTTTCACCACTGTTACTTATCATAGTACTGGAAGTCCTAGCCTCAGCAATCAGAAAACAAAAAGAAATAAAAGGCAACCAAATTGGCAAGGGAGAAGTCAAACTTTCAAAATTTAAGGATGACATGATTATATAGAAAACTCAAAAAGCTCTACCAAGAAATTTCTAGAACTGGTACAGGAATTCAGTAAAGTGGTAAGATACAGATTCAATGTCCAGAAATCTGTTGCATTTCTATCCACCAATAAATAAGCAGCAGAAAGAGAAATCAAAGAATCAATCCCATTTACAATTGTATCAAAAACCGTAAGATACCTAGAAATAAAACTAACCAAAGAGCTAAAAAAATCTGTACTCTGAAAACTCTAGAACACTGATGAAAGAAATTGAAGATGACACAAAGAAATGGGAAAACATTTCATGCTCATGGATTGGAAGGACAAGATTGTTAAAATGTCTATACTACTCAAAGCAATCGACACATATAATACAATCCCTATCAACATATCAGCAGCATTTTTCATAGAGCTAGAACAAACAATCCTAAAATTTGTATGGAATCACAAAAGACCCTGAAAATTCAAATCAATCTTGAAAAAGAAAAGCAAAGCTGGAGGCATCACAATTCTGGGCTTCAAGTTAATGTTACAAAGCTGTCATGATCAAGACAGTATGGTACTGGCACAGAAACAGACTCATGGATCAATGGAATAGATTAGAAAACTCAGAAATGGACCAACAACTATAGCTATATGGTCAACTAATCTTCAACAAAACAGGAAAAAATATCCAATGGGGGGTGGGGCTGGGGTCAGTCTCTTTTCAACAAACGGTGTTGGGAAAACTGGACAGGAACATGCAGAAGAATGAACCTGGACCACTTTCTTACACTGTACACAATAAATTCAAAATGGGTGAAAGACCCAAATGTGAGATAGAAAATCCTGAATATCCTGGAGAAGAACATAGATAGTAACCTCTTTGACATCAGCCATAGCAACTTCTTAGTAAATATGTCTCCTGAGGCAAGGGAATCAAAGCAAAAATGAACTACTGGGATTTTTCAAGATAAAAATCTTCTGTACCATGACAAAAAACTACAAGGCAACCTTCAGAATGGGAGGAGATATTTGCAAATGACATATTTGATAAATAATTATTATCAAATATATATAAAGGACTTATAAAACTCAATATCCGAAAACAAATAATCCAGTTAAGAAATGGGCAGAGGACATGAAGAGATATTTCTCTGAAGAAGACATACAAATGACTAACAGACACATGAAAAGATGCCCAACATCACTGATCATCAGGGAAATACAAATCAAAATCATAATGAAATATCACATCACAGCTGTCAGAATGGCTAAAATTAACCACACAGGAAACAATAGGTGTAGTCAAGGATGAGGAGAAAAGGGGACACTTTTGCACTCTTGGTGGGAATGCAAACTGGTGCAGCCACTCTGGAAAACAATGTGGAGATTCCTCAAAATGTTAAAAATAGAACTACCCTACAACCCAGCAAATGCACTACCAAGTGGGTCCCAAAGGATACAAAAATACTGTGTGCAGTAATGTATGTACCCCAATGTTTATAGCGTCATTATAATAAATTGGCAAATTATGGAAAGACTCCAAATGTCCATCAACTGATGAATAGAGAAATATGTGGCATATATATACAATGGAATATTATATTACTCAGCCATCAAAGAGAATGAAATCTTGCCCTTTGCAAGGACATGGATGGATCTAGAGAGGATTATGCTAAGCTAAATAGGTCAGTCTGAGAAAGACAAAACCATACAACTTCACTTATATGTGGAACTTAAGAAACAAAACTGATGAACATAACATAGGGGAATAAAAGGGAAAAAAAAGCCGCAAACCAGAAAACAGACTCTTAACCAAAGAGAACTGAGGGTCACTGGAAGGGAGGTGGGTGGGGGTAATGGGTTAAATGGGTGATGGGTATTAGAGAGGGCAGTAGTAGTAATGATCCCTGGGTATTGTATGTAAGTGATGAATCACTAAATTGTACACCTGAAACTAATATTATACTGTATGTTAACTAACTGGAATTTAAATAAAAAAAAGAAAAAATAAATAAAGTAGATGATACATGAGAGGTAGATAGACCAATAGATAGATGATAAAGAGATGATAGATAAATAGATAGATGGATAGATAGATAGATAGATAGATAGATAGATAGATAGATAGATGATAAGAGGTATTTGAAACAGATGTCAAAGACAAATAATAGGTTTAACACTCACCCTTGGGCAAAATAAAGGATTTAATGATTATCTTTTGCTATGGGGCACAGAGCACAAAGAGATAATCAAAAATATTCTTTCAGTTCCCTGTATTCCATTATTACATTAAGATATATACTTGGGTAACCTAAAGGCATGTAATCACAATCTTATGTTTTAGGGAGGGAAACATGAAAAGATTCCTAATATACTTGGTAGTTTTTCCCCTTATTAATTCAATATAGTTAATAAAGACTCAAGGTAAATACTGAGTTATCCCATGTTCTGATGAAGTGTTAATTTCTTAAGAGCAACAGATGCTTTTGTTCCTGGGATACTTCACAAATGATGTTCCAGATGAAGAAAGGTCCTACTGATAAACCTTATTTCCTGATGAGTCAACAAGGATAGTCTTTATATATTGGCCCCTACATTGATCATTTGCTGAGACCCTTTAGCTCAAAAGTGTGCTGGTACTAAATCTAAATTTTTATACATTGTATTGCTTTAAATATAGCCCAAATAAGATCTTTAGCTATGTCCATACTGCCTGCTTTGCCTAATCCACAAACCTACGCCCACCGTCTGCTAGTTATAGGTAATATAAAATCTGAAAATATAAAGATCTCAAGTCTTTCTGAGCTCTCTGACCCAGAAACTCTCTGTCATTCTGTCACTCAACATTACCTAGACATGTAACTCCCTCTGTGATCCCTTGACCCCCTTCTGGATGGTGTCTCCCATGCCTCTATAGCCTTTGGAAAGTCTCTGGCTGTGAGATACTTCCTTACATCCTCACATGTCAGAGTCTCACAAACTAAGTTTGTGTGTGCTACTACTGTAAGTTCTTGGTCATCTCTTTTTAAAAAATGTTTGTCCCCCAAATCCCTCGAACCCCCTTTAGAAGGACATCGAACACAGAGAGTATCCATTATAGCTGAATCTATCTCTATTTCCCAGAAACAAGTACATCCACAGAAAGAAAGAAATGGAAGTGCCTGAGAAGGGTCATAAAGATTTAGAATAGTTTGTGGAGAATGACATGAAAGTGTGCCAACTATAGGTATTTTGAAGAGTGATCAATTGATAATGGAAGCAATGAATTTATTATAGCACAATCCACAGTTTTGTTATTTGTTTGTTTGTTTTTGTTTTGTTTTGTTTTTCTCTTGTGTTGTTCAGTAGATTTGGTGGCAAAGAAGGAAATTTGTTGATAAAAACAAAAAAAAATTAACTAGTCCTTTTTTTCTCAGCATTTGCTTAGACCTTAATTTAAATGAAATTATATATCAGAAGCACCCAATCCCAATAAATGTTGAGGTGTGTTGTGTTTAAAAGACTGTACTATATGTATAAATATGTTATTACTCAGGGAAAATTAAGAAATACCCCAATTATGATTTTACAATACAATGTTATTTAAACAGCTTGTCAGAGGATGGTTACAAATATATATTAGTTATCTACGAAATTATTAAAATCTAAATTCTTTTACACATAATTGGAAGAAAAAACATGAAAGTTGCATTCTGAATAAACCTCTCTCTTAAAAAAGAATTTTATTTTCATCTAACTAGTGGCTACAAAAGCACAGTAGAAAAGAACAGCTACTAAGTTTCTAGAGAAAGTAAGTCAAAGGCATACATTTCAATTATACTCAGGATATAGTTAGATAGTAGATCTTAAATGTTGCAAAGGACATTATAAAGAATTTTGTAAATTCCTCTGTGGATTTTAAGTCAGGTTCAGTTCTACCTTAAAGTAGAAAGATAAATCAAATTAATTCCTGATATTCTCTAATCTTCCAACTTTTGTGTGATATCACCCAAATTGTCAAAACACAACATTTATGCTGTGGCACTGATGCTACTTAAATAATGCAACATGATGAGGACATTGACTCCTATGTTCCAGAAAACAAGTGGTGTAGTTCAGTCCAAATCCAAAGGCCTGAGAATCAATTGGAGGGGGGTGGGGGGGAGTTGACAGTACAATTCCGAGTCCTAGAACATGAGAAGACTAATGTCCTAACTCCATAGTCAGGTCAGGAGGGCAAGTTCTCCCTTCTTACTCCTTTTTGTTCTAGTCAGGTCAAAAGATTGGATGATGACTACTCACACTGAGGAAAACTATCCGCTTCACCCAGTCCAATCCACTGATTCAAATGATAATCTCTTCCAGAAATATCCTCTGAGGCACACCCAGAAATAATGGTTAGCCAGATACCTGGACATTCCATGGCTCAGTCAAGTTGACACATAAAATTAACCATCATAGCCATGATGACATCTACTCAAACAATTCTTCCTAATGTTTAACTTTTCCTATGCTTTGTAAAGTGTACATTAGATACAATATAAACTGTCTATACTATAACTTAAGCCAAGTTTTTTCTCTTGCTAAATTACTACTGTAGGTGAGAAGCACCCACCTACCATGTTGTGTACAACCTTCATACCCTTGAGGGCCAGGGTATGTCTCTTATAATCTTTCTTGTTATGTAAAAGAAGAGACTTTGGTAAAGCTATTACCTGTAGTAATGTGGAAAATAGGAAATGTATTTAAGGAAATAACTCAATGATCTAGCTAAAAATATTTTTATTTAAAAATTTTTTTTTTCAACATTTATTTATTTTTCGGACAGAGAGAGACAGAGCATGAACGGGGGAGGAGGGGCAGAGAGAGAGGGAGACACAGAATCGGAAACAGGCTCCAGGCTCTGAGCCATCAGCCCAGAGCCTGACCCTGGGCTCGAACTCACGGACCGCGAGATCGTGACCTGGCTGAAGTCGGACGCTCAACCGACTGCGCCACCCAGGCGCCCCCTTTTTTTTTTTTTTATTTAAAAATTTTTTTTTTCTAGCTAAAAATATTTTAACAGAGAACATGAAAAAGACCATTTTGTCTCTTCTTAATGAGAAGAATCTGAAAAGAGATAAAATCTGATGATAAATCTGAGAAGAGAAAGCTGAAGAATGAACTGTTAAACATAAAGGAATGAGAACACGATAAGTTTAAAATAAAACTTTCTCAGTTTTATTTTTCTTAGTTTCTCAACTGATACCTATTGTCAACTGCCAGACATGTAATTAAAGACAATTTAAGATTTTACCCTGAGTATCAAGTCTTCCCAGAGGGGTTCTCAGATGTCATGGAAATGGGGAAAAAAAGGAGGGGGGCATTCTTGCTGTAACTTTTTGTAATTTCTGCCCCATAGCATCTAAATTATGGAGTGAAATTTTAATTTAAAAAATTGAATGAAAACTTTTAATGCTTTAATGAAAATATCAGTTCTTCTCAAAATTGTATACACATATAAATTCCCTGTTATCTTGCTAAAATTCAGATTCTGATTTAGTGGATCCAGGCTGGGACCTAAGATTCTAATCTCTTATCCTTGGATGATGGAAATGCTGCTGATTCAACCCTAATGCATGTTGTATAGCACAGTTACAAATTTTTCACCCAGATTTATGCAAGAGAATTAAACCCTAAAGAAGAAAATGTGTGTGGCTTTCTTCTCAATTTTCCCAAGGAAGGCATACAGTTAGCACTATCCTCAATACCTAGGAAATACATTTCAATTTATATGTGTCTATGATGAAGAAACAGAGAATTTTAAAATTGATTAGGTCCCATGGGGTCAGATTAAATGAGAGTTGAGATTGAAATGCTATGTTCATTCTGGATCTGTCTTACATTCCTGATATAAATAAAAAAAATGTTTGTAAATATATTCTAGGGTGTCTCCTGCATGCGGTGTTGGTACCAAGTTTTGGATAGCTATAAAATAAAGGCAGGATTAGAGGAAAGGCATTTTCTTTGTCATTCTATAATTCTTCAGGGGATTCCTGGTACCCAAAAGATATAAAATTCGTCAGTCTTTCTTTTGCAATTACCAGTTAAAATATCTACTTCATTTATTTTCTGTCTCTCTTAGAACATCATTCTACCTCTCTTAAACAAAAGTTTAAACACATTCTACTTTAATAGCATGTAGGAGCTAAAGGTAGATTCTCCAGAAATAAACTGGTTGGAACTGGTAGAGTGCTGTTTAGAGTCCTGGAATTTGCAGTTAAAAATAAAGAATCTAAATAAGACTCTGGATAGCTTGGGCACATGTGCGCGCAAACGCAGACACACACACACACACACACACACACACACACACACACACACACACAAATAGAGCTAGCTAACGCATAGTTGGCATGGGGTTACAAGATTTCCCAGTTAACTATAAAAATGATTTTTTAAAAGAGGCGACCAGCAGTGCTGATTAACTTAATTTGGTTATAATGTTAGGGCATTTTCTTTAAAGGGTTACCCTAATGAAACATTTTGCATTTGTTTTTACTGCCTTTCTTTTCCTAAAGATTTGACTCTAAGTAGAACGAATAGTACATAAAACATAAATGGATTCTTGCAGTCACATTTGCTGAAATTTATTTTTAAAATATGACATTTAAATATATAATAGATCTAAAGGGATCATTGTACTTTTTTATCCTACCACACTGTGACACCACATGGGATAAGAAAAGTTATATTTTGAGGTTATTCCAGTAATGCATATTTTGCAATCTGATATACGTTATAGATCAAGAGGAAGGAATATTGTGCATAGCTAATACTCTAAGTGGCCAATGGAAAAGTTAACACATTACTGGAATTCCAATTAATAGATACCCCATAGCTTCTCCATTAAAATACCAATGCAAGTCACTTAATTCATTTTATAAATAACTGGATTTATATAAAATCTTTTGAAAAGAAAGTGTAGATGAGGATGATTATCAACTACATACTATTTCCAATAAAACACTGTAGAAAACTTGTCTTGCAAATATAACTCTTTGGTCAACTTAACTCAAATGGTATAATTTTACTTTTTGTCTTTGAAATAGATAAGTAGATATTTCAAGTTGCTAAAATAAAGAAGAATAAAATATAATTCCTCATGGATCAACTAATACATTTAAATATCTTCATATAGATGCACTGTAATTTCCTATTTAATACATTGATTTTTATTCACTAATTTATTTGTTCACTTATGGGATATTTATTGAGAAGCTCTTACTTGTCAACCACATCACTGTCAAAGTTTACCAAAGAAACAAACCATATATGAGTTATGTCTTTATGAAATTAAGTAAAAAAAATTGCCATTTGGAGAGAGATATTCAAAGCAGGAAGAATTCTACAAAACATAACTAAATAGTGTGATTGGAACATAAGAGATACTAACATGGTAACCAAAGATCAAACCATCGAGAGCCTCTGCCTATTAAAAAACAATTGAATTTCATCCTAGAGAAATTAGAATTTTGTTAAGCAAAGGAGTGCAATATTCTGAATTACATATTTTTAAATATCACTTAGAGTTCTTTGTGTAGCGTGTTCTGACATAAGAATGTGAAGGCAGAGACCAGGAAGAGGCAAATATATTGGCTAACTGAGATGAGAAGATTACTTAGATAGGCTCCCAGCAATGAACAGGGTAATACAGATGGACATATTGTGCTTGAATAAACTATTTCAATCTAGGTATTTTTTTCAGTAAACAGCTTAAGAAAGAAATACTTATAGTATAAGAAGATGTTAGAAAGTGGTAGAATGAAGACTTATCTTCAGCTTATTCTTTTTATGAGAGAAAATTATTCTGTCTGAAATATGATATTCTACAAAATATACTAATTTTTATAGAGCCTGTTTTAGAGAATAAAGGAATTATTTCCCAAAGAAGACCAATATCAAGTAACATTATCCTTAAATTAAAAAATAAATCTTTAAACTAATTAAAATTAGCACTCATATATACCACTTATAGTAGTAATTCTTGAAAGAACATGCTTTTCTTATTTTTATTAATGGTAATATCCAGAATATCAACATTTATAGAGGGTTTTAGTGGTTTTAAAATAATTTCACATACATGACTATTCAATTTTACCACAACCTTGATATATAGATGGGAAAAATGAGATTCAACCAGATTCATATGCTCTTATGTCAAGAAGTAAGTCTGAAAACATATGCATTATGCTGAAAAATCAATATAAAGTTCTAATATAATATAATGGTAGGCATTAAATGCAACTGTGAGATTAAATAAGAAAAATGTAGAAAATATTAGC
This sequence comes from Puma concolor, assembly GCF_028749965.1. Taxonomy (NCBI): domain Eukaryota; kingdom Metazoa; phylum Chordata; class Mammalia; order Carnivora; family Felidae; genus Puma; species Puma concolor. The sequence continues at coordinate 20,170,177 of NC_141683.1, forward strand.
ATTGTTCATAGTACACAGGACTCAATCAATATGTATTAGTTATTTTCTGAATGTTTATTATGCAGTAAGCCATATGTTTCCCTTAGAAAACAGATGAAATCAGCCTTAAAGCTAATTTTTTTAAAATTTTTTATTTAAAGTTTATCGGAATTACCCAAGGAGTATAATACTCCAATATATATATTGTCACATTTCCAGTGATTTTACAGTGGTTCCCTCAGAAATGTGTTTAAGCACTCTTTAGGATATTGAGTCAAGTTATTTTTGAGAAAAAAAATCAAACGTTCACATCTTTGATACACCCAACCCACCATTAAGTCACTTTAGGCATGATGATTATTTAATACTTAATTGTCAAGTGATGAACAGAATGAGCAACTACTAGATTTTAGATCATGTGCTGGGTCCTTCCATATGTCATTTTATTTAATCCTCAAAATAAACCTCTGAGTTAGGCATTGTAGCAAATACCTGCCAGTATATGATGGAGGCTAGTCCCATATTTGCCTCATTCTAAAATGTATTCTTGTTCCAACTCAACACAGGCAGTAGTCTAGTCAACAACATGCCTTCTTTGGAAAAGGGATGCTTCCAGTATTTGTACACATATTCAAGGCTTCTGTTTTATGGGAGGTGTAGAGAAGCTAGATAGATGCCTTTTCAAACTCTTGCTTTTAAGCAAAACCACGACTGAAGGTGAGTAGTCATGAACCTGATCCTCATTCCATAGTCCACCTATTCAATCTAAACAAATTTAAATAGCCTGTGCTTCTAATTTTAATCCTAAAACTACTCGTAATATTAAAATGATGGCATTTAACAGTGAATAATGGAATAATACCTGATCATATGCCTAATAAAGACAGACTAATATTTAGGTAATAATAATTGTACCCATTTTTTCAGTATTTGGAATAGAAAAATTCCCCAATTGGGTGGTACATTTAAATTTAGAACTACACTCACTGTCAGGTTATCTCTCCCTTTTCTCGAGAGGTGAGGGGGGATAATTACATTAAACAGAACCTTTGATTCTATGGTCCTTTAGCCAAAAGTATCCATGTTTTGGTTATCCATGTAAGAATTCTATTCCAAAAAAAAAAAGTACAAAAAAAAAAAGAAAATATTCTGTTTTATTTCCATTCATTCATTCAATCATTTCTGCAACCAACAGTTTTTACTTAACATATGCCAGAATGCAAGAATATACTGACATATAGTAATCCCTTTCCTAAGAAAGTTGCAGAGCAGTGGAGAGAGATTACAACATTAATCATGATATAATGTAATCAGTGGTAGAACACCATGAGTATATTTAAAAAACTAAGAAAACACATAGAAGAATGAGCTAATCAGTCCTAAGGACTCAGAGGGTTTCCTGAAAAGTTTATATTTTAGCTAAAATCATACTAGGTAAAGAAATGACTCAATTGGGAAAAAAAGAGAATGATGCAAAAAATGATAAATTATCATGTAATGTATATGCTTTATATGTATATATGTTATAAAAATATTAAACACATATGTAGTTTTAATTTAATTGTTTAAATAATTTTCTGCTATGAAATCTCAAAATCCGTTGATTTTACAAAATGAATTACAAGTTACATAGAAGCCTTACAACAGGTCTAAACAGGCAGACTGCTCTTATATTTGCAGAAAGGTCAAATGTGAATACTATTAAATTTACATTAAATTTTTATTTATTTTTTTAATTTAAATTTTTTACAATAAATAATTATCTAAAACTCTTCTCTTTATATATTACACATGTTAATTAGATATAAAGTAACTTTTTGTTTTTGGATAGACAATATATTTTCCTATAGATGAAGTTAATGTATGATATTAAATGAAAACATTATATTTTTAATAGGGATAATAAATACATGTTACTTAGCAGCTAAAATTTTACTAAACTAATTTATTACATTATACATTTTTATTTAGAAAAAATTAAGCAATGACTTTATGTGTGAATTTGTATATACCCCACTTCTCTAAACTTCAGGGGGTCATATCTGATCCACATTGACAGTGAATATTTGAAGGCTTTGTCCCTTATTATTTGAAGGCCTCAAGCACTCTGTCAGACCTAAATACTGATACATATACTAAAATATGGTCAATGTCATACTGCTAGAACAAATCATATGAAAGATGTTAAGTAGTCATTTCTGCTTCAAATTACAGGTTCTAGTTTGACTTGGTCATTAATATGCAATTTGTCCACTGTAGGGTATTACCTCAAAGTTAGTAAAAAATGTTATTCCTCTTGCATAATTTGATTTGAATCACACTTTTTGATTTTGTCTTTTGCTAACCAACCGTTATTAACTGTTGTTACTTTAACAAGATTTTAGTATAGAAGTACTCTGCTTTTAAATCATTTTCTATCTTTTATCTAGAATCAGACTGTATAAATTAAAATTTTAAGTAAAAATAAAATTCTTAAGAGGCTTCCAGTTTTATTTATTTATTTATTTATTTATTTATTTATTTATAATGTTTATTTATTTTTGAGAGAGAGACAGAGTGTGAGCCGGGGAGCAGTGGAAAGAGACGGAGACACAGAATCTGAAACAGGCTCCAGGCTCTGAGCTGTCAGCACAGAGCCTGATGCAGGGCTCAAACCCACGAACTGTTGAGATCATGACCTGAGCCGAAGTTGGCTGCTTAATGGACTGAGCCACCCAGGCACCCCTACAGGCCTCCAGTTTTAGCTACAATATGTAAAGAGCTTTAAGTCATTAATTACAGCAGACTTCCAGAAACCATACAAAATATAAGAAAGTGAACTGTTTAAAGTTTTGAAATGACAAAACTACCATCATAGAATTATATATTCAGTAAAATGATCTTTCAAAAGTAAAGGAGAGATAAACACATATCAGACACAAAAAAATAGAGTATTTATTGCTTTCAAACCTGCCTTGGAAGAATCATTGTTAAAAGAAGTTCTAGAGGTAAAAGAAAAAACATATATTTCAGAAATGCAGAAATACATTAACAAAGGAAAATCATTGCGAAAAGAATAGGTAAAATAAAATATTTTGTTATTCTTACTATTGACCGATCTAATAGACAACTGTTTAAAGCATTAATAGCGGGAGACCTGGGGAAGATGGCGGCATAGGAGGACGCTGGGCTCACCTTGTCCTGCTGATCACTTAGATTCCACCTACACCTGCCTCTATAACCCAGAAAACCACCAGAAGACTAGCAGAACGGAGTCTCCAGAGCCAAGTGCAGACAAGAGGCCCACGGAAGAGGGTAGGAAGGGCGGAGAGGTGGTGCACGCTACATGCACTGGTAGGAGGGAGCCGGGGCAGAGGGGTGGCCCGCCAGCCAAGCAGAGCCCCCAAGTCTGGCTCGCAAAAGCGGAGGGGCCGGATGGAGTGTGTTCTGACAGCAAGCGGGACTTTACATCTGGAAGATTATAAGCTAATGGCTCTGCTCAGAGAATGGGAGGGAGAGTTGTTGAGCCCTGGACTACAGAGCTCAACTTGGCGGGGAACAAAGGCGCTCACCAGCGCCATCTCCCTCGCCCATCCCCCAGCCAAAATCCCAAAGGGAACCAGTTCCTGCCAGGGAACTTTCTTGCACCGCGCAAACACCCAACGCTGTGCATCTGCGGATCCATCACTCCAGCGGGTCTGACTCCCTCCCGGTGCCTCAGGTCCCCTCCCGAAGCAGATCACCAAAGGAAAATGAGCTGAGCCTGCCCCTCCCACCCCTGTGCACCCTGCTGATCCACCCCAGCTAATACACCAGATCCCCAGCACCACAAGCCTGGCAGTGTGCAAGTAGCCCAGATGGGCCACGCCACCCCACAGTGAATCCCGCCCATAGGAGAGGGGAAGAGAAGGCACACACCAGTTTGACTGTGGACCCAGTGATGGGCTGGGGGCAGATCAGGTCTGACTGCGGCCCTGCCCACCAACGCAAGTTATTCAAGACAGCACAGGGGAAGTGCCCCGCAGTCTCGCACCACTCCAGGGACTATCCAAAATGACGAAACAGAAGAACTCTCCTCAAAAGAAACTCCAGGAAATAACGATAGCTAACAAACTGATCAACTACTATTTAAGCAATATAACAGAAAGTGAATTTATTAATCACTGGGCTTGAAAACAGTATAAAGGACAGCAGAGAATCTCTTGCTACAGAGATCAAGTGACTCAGGAACAGCCAGGAGGAGCTAAAAAATGCTATTAATGAGCTGCAAAATAAAATGGAAATGACCACAGCTCAGGTTGAAGAGGCAGAGGAGAGAATAGGTGAACTAGAAGGTAAAATTATGGAAAAAGAAGAAGCTGAGAAAAAGAGAGATAAAAATATCCAGGTTATGAGGAGAAAATTAGAGAACTAAGGGATGCACTAAAGAGAAATAATCTACGCATAATTGGTATTCCAGAGGAGGAAGAGAGAGGGAAAGGTGCCGAAGGTGTACTTGAAGAAATAATAGCTGAGAACTTCCCGGATCTGGGGAAGGAAAAAGGCATTGAAATACAAGAGGCACAGAGAATTCCCTTCAGACGTAACTTGAATCGATCTTCTGCAAGACATATCAAAGTGAAACTGACAAAATACAAGGATAAAGAGAAAATTCTGAAAACAGCTAGAGACAAATGTGCTCTAAAATATAAAGGGAGACCTATAAGACTCGTGACCCATCTCTCTACTGAAACTTGGCAGGCCAGAAAGGAATGGCAGGAAATCTTCAATGTGATGAACAGAAAAAATATGCAGCCAAGAATCCTTTATCCAGCAAGTCTGTCATTTAGAATAGAAGGAGAGATAAAGGTCTTCCCAAACAAACAAAAACTGAAGGAATTCGTCACCACTAAACCAGCCCTACAAGAGATCCTAAGGGGGACCCTGTGAGACAAAGTACCAGAGACATAGCTACAAGCATGAAACCTACAGACATCACAATGACTCTAAACCCATATCTTTCTATAATAACACTGAATGTAATTGGACTAAATGCACCACCAAAAGACATAGGGTATCAGAATGGATAAAAAAACAAGACCCATCTATTTGCTGTTTACAAGAGACTCATTTTAGACCTGAGGACACCTTCAGATTGAGAGTGAAGGGATGGAGAATTATTTATCATGCCACTGGAAGTCAAAAGAAAGCTGGAGTAGCCATACTTATAACAGACAAACTAGACTTTAAATTAAACGCTGTAACAAGAGATGAAAAAGGGCATTATATAATAATCACACGATCTATCCATCAGAAAGAGCTAACAATTATAAATGTCTATGCACCGAATACAGGAGCCCCCAAATATATAAAACAATTACTCACAAACATAAGCAACCTTATTGATAAGAATGTGGTAATTGCAGGGGACTTTAACACTCCACTCACAGAAATGGATAGATCATCTAGACACACAGTCAATAAAGAAACAAGGGTCCTGAATGATACATTGGATCAGATGGACTTGACAGATATATTTACAACTCTGCATCCCAAAGCAACAGAATATACTTTCTTCTTGAGTGCACATGGAACACTCTCCAAGAGAGATCACATACCGGGTCACAAAACAGCCCTTCATAAGTATACAAGAATTGAAATCATACCATGCATACTTTCAGACCACAATGCGATGAAGCTTGAAATCAACCATAGGAAAAAGTCTGGAAAACCTCCAAAAGCATGGAGGTTAAAGAACACCCTACTAAAGAATGAGTGGGTCAACCAGGCAATTAGAGAAGAAATTTAAAAATATATGGAAACACATGAAAATGAAAATACAACAATCCAAACGCTTTGGGATGCAGCGAAGGCAGTCCTGAGAGGAAAATACATTGCAATCCAGGCCTATCTCAAGAAACAAGAAAAATCCCAAATACAAAATCTAACAGCACACCTAAAGGAAATAGAAGCAGAACAGCAAAGACAGCCTAAACCCAGCAGAAGAAGAGAAATAATAAAGATCAGAGCAGAAATAAACAATATAGAATCTAAAAAAAACTGTAGAGCAGATCAACGAAACCAAGAGTTGGTTTTTTGAAAAAATAAATAAAATTGATAAAACTCTAGCCAGGCTTCTCAAAAAGAAAAGGGAGATGACCCAAATAAATAAAATCATGAATGAAAATGGATATTACAATCAATCCCTCAGAGATACAAACAATTATCAGGGAATACTATGAAAAATTATATGCCAACAAACTGGACAACCTGGAAGAAATGGACAAATTCCTAAACACCCACACGCTTCCAAAACTCAATCAGGAGGAAATAGAAAGATTGAACAGACCCATAACCAGTGAAGAAATTGAATCGGTCATCAAAAATTTCCCAACAAATAAGAGTCCAGGACCAGATGGCTTCCCAGGGGAGTTCTACCAGACGTTTAAAGCAGAGATAATACCTATCCTTCTCAAGCTATTCCAAAAAATAGAAAGGGAAGGAAAACTTCCAGACTCATTCTATGAAGCTAGCATTACTTTGATTCCTAAACCAGACAGAGACCCAGTAAAAAAAAGAGAACTACAGGCCAATATCCCTGATGAATATGGATGCAAAAATTCTCAACAAGATACTAGCAAATCGAATTCAACAGCATATAAAAAGAATTATTCACCATGATCAAGTGGGATTCATTCCTGGGATGCAGGGCTGGTTCAACATTCGCAAGTCAATCAACATGATACATCACATTAATAAAAGAAAAGATAAGAAACATATGATCCTGTCAATCGATGCAGAAAAGGCATTTGACAAAATTCAGCACCCTTTCTTAATAAAAACCCTCGAGAAAGTCAGGATAGAAGGAACATACTTAAAGATCATAAAAGCCATTTATGAAAAGCCCACAGCTAACATCATCCTCAACGGGGAAAAACTGAGAGCTTTTTCCCTGAGAGCAGGAACACGACAGGGATGCCCACTCTCACCGCTGTTGTTTAACATAGTGCTGGAAGTTCTAGCATCAGCAATCAGACAACAAAAGGAAATCAAAGGCATCAAAATTGGCAAAGATGAAGTCAAGCTTTCACTTTTTGCACATGACATGATATTATACATGGAAAATCCGATAGACTCCACCAAAAGTCTGCTAGAACTGATACATGAATTCAGCAAAGTTGCAGGATACAAAATCAATGTACAGAAGAAATAAGTTGCATTCTTACACACTAATAATGAAGCAACAGAAAGACAAATAATGAAACTGATCCCATTCACAAGTGCACCAAGAAGCATAAAATACCTAGGGATAAATCTAACAAAAGATGTAAAAGATCTGTATGCTGAAAACTATAGAAAGCTTATGAAGGAAATTGAAGAAGATATAAAGAAATGGAAAAACATTCCCTGCTCATGGATTGGAAGAATAAATATTGTCAAAATGTCAATACTACCCAAAGCTATCTACACATTCAATGCAATCCCAATCAAAATTGTGCTAGCATTCTTCTCGAAGCTAGAAGAAGTAATCCTAAAATTCATATGGAACCACAAAAAACCCCGAATAGCCAAAGAAATTTTGAAGAAGAAGACCAAAGCAGGAGGCATCACAATCCCAGACTTTAGCCTCTACTACAAAGCTGTCATCATCAAGACACCATGGTATTGGCACAAAAAAAGACACATAGACCCATGGAATAGAATAGAAACCCCAGAACTAGACCCACAAAAGTATGGCCAACTAATCTTTGACAAACCAGGAAAGAATATCCAATGGAAAAAAGACAGTCTCTTTAACAAATGGTGCTGGGAGAACTGGACAGCAACATGCAGAAAGTGAAACTAGACCTCTTTCTCACACCATTCACAAAAATAAACTCAAAATGGATAAAGGACCTGAATGTGAGACAGGAAACAATCAAAACCCTAGAGGAGAAAACAGGAAAAGACCTCTCTGACCCCAGCCGTAGCAATTTCTTACTTGACACATCCCCAAAGGCAAGGGAATTAAAAGCAAAAATGAACTACTGGGACCTTATGAAGATAAAAAGCTTCTGCACAGCAAAGGAAACAAGCAACAAATCTAAAAGGCAACCAAAGGAATGGGAAAAGATATTTGCAAATGACATATCGGACAAAGGGCTAGTATCCAAAATCTATAAAGAGCTCACCAAACTCCACACCCAAAAAACAAATAACCCAGTGAAGAAATGGGCAGAAAACATGAATAGACACTTTTCTAAAGAAGACATCCGGATGGCCAACAGGCACATGAAAAGATGCTCAACGTGACTCCTCATCAGGGAAATACAAATCAAAACCACACTCAGATATCACCTCACGCCAGTCAGAGTGGCCCAAATGAACAATTCAGGAGACTATAGATGCTGGCGAGGATGTGGAGAAACGGCAACCCTCTTGCACTGTTGGTGGGAATGCAAACTGGTGCAGCCACTCTGGAAAACAGTGTGGAGTTTCTCAAAAAATTAAAAATAGAACTGCCCTATGACCCAGCAATAGCACTGCTAGGAATTTACCCAAGGAATACAGGAGTACTGATGCATAAGGGCACTTGTACCCCAATGTTTATAGCAGCACTCTCAACAATAGCCAAATTATGGAAAAAGCCTAAATGTCCATCAACTGATGAATGGATAAAGAAATTGTGGTTTATATACACAATGGAGTACTACGTGGCAATGAGAAAGAATGAAATATGGCCCTTTGTAGCAACGTGGATGGAACTGGAGAGTGTGATGCTATGTGAAATAAGCCATACAGAGAAAGACAGATACCATATGTTTTCACTCTTATGTGGATCCTGAGAAACTTAACAGAAACCCATGGGGGAGGGGAAGGAAAAAAAAAGAGGTTAGAGTGGGAGAGAGGCAAAGCATGAGAGACTCTTAAAAACTGAGAACAAACTGAGGGTTGATGGGGATTGATGAGGCCACCTTTTGGGATGAGCACTGGGTGTTGTATGGAAACCAATCTGACAATAAATTTCATAAAAAAATAAAATTAAAAAATTTTTTAAAATAAAGCATTAATAGCAATAATACACTAGATGATTATAGTGAAATAAATGGATAAATAAAATGAGAGAAATTTTGTAAGGGTTGATGAAGAAAGAAATTGTGACTACTAAGTTTTAAGGTACCTCTACTCTCAGTAAAGTGATACAATGCTATTTGAAAGTGCATGTAGATTAGCTGTAAATGTATACTGCAAACTCTAGAGTAAGTCCTAATTAAAAAATAAAAAAAAAAAACGTGATTGATAAGCTAGAACAGGACAGTATGGAATCATATGAAGTCATCTAATACTAGAGAAAGCAGAAAAACAAGAAAAAAAAAAAAAGAATGAGTGCAACAAATAGGAAACAATTACAAACATGGTAGTGAGAAACAAAAAGCAATAAAAGAAGAATGAACATAACATAAGGAACCTTAGAACAGCAACAAGTGGACTAACTTATGTATTCTGGGAGTCCCAAGAAGAGAGAAGAAAAGAGAGAGAAAGGGGCCAAGAGTTTATTTGAAGAAATCAAAGTTGAAACATTCCCAAACCGGATGAAAGACAAGAACATGAACATCCAAGAAACTCAAGAACCTCCCAGCAGGATGTATGTGAATACATACACATATATGTGTACGTCTCAGAGACGTACACTGAGGGACGTTATGATAAATTTGCCAATAGCCAAAGACAAAGAGAATCTTGAAAGCAACAACAGATAAACAATTCACAAATAAAAGAGATCCTCTCTCAAATATTATTAGTAGCTTTCTCATCAGAAATTTTGGAGGCCAGAAGGTAATAGGCTGGTAAAAAATTGTGGTTGCCGTGGGTTTGGTGTGAGGTGCAAGGACTGAATAGGTGAAGTATGGGGGATTTATTTTATTTTATTTTATTTTATTTTATTTTATTTTATTATTTTATTTTAGAGAGAGAGAGCATGAGTGGGAGAGAGGGGAACAGGAAGAGATAAAGGGAAAGAGACAGAGAGACAGAGAGAGAGAAAGAGAGAGAAAAAAATCTTAAGCAGGGTCCATGCTCAGCAGGAAGCACAATGCAAGGCTCGATCCCATGACCCTGGGATCATTACCTGAGCCAAAATCAAGAGTCAGATACTGAACCAACTGAACCACCAAGCTGTCCAAGTACAGGAGATTTTTAAGGTGGTTAGACTACTCAGTACAATACAGTAATGGTGGATACATGGTACTATAAATATATTAAAACTCATAGAACTTTACAGTGCCAGACAGCTTTAATGTATACAATTATAAACGTTTTTAATTAGGAGGTCACGGAATCCCAGGAAGAATGGTGGACCGTTAGAAAGGAATCCACCAGTATTATAAATAAAACAACTTCACTAAAGGGGTTCACCTGAGTAATTTTAGATATTAGAGGAGCCTTCCAGAAGTAAAACAAAATCAAATGCACATAAAGATTGCACTCTGCTAGATAAAGTTGTATCCCATGAGGTATGAGTTAATAATAATCATATTATGATAATAATAATCATATGACTATGGATTAGAGTTGGAGAGATCAGTGTAAACTTATTTTTAGCTCAATATAGACCCAGATGTTAACATCAAGAAATAGTTATAGATGTGTGTATATACAGGTCAGTATACATTCATACATTTCCTTGCCCTATCAGTTTAGAGTCCTAAAAGAAACAACGCTGTGGTAGCAACAGTTTATGGGCTGCCCTGAGATATTTGTTTTTAAAGCATTCTCCAATAAAACAAATCAGGGTGCATCTTGGAGAAGTAGCTGATTCTAGAACTGAGGCAAGAAACAAGTAAGATGAGCCTGGAATATTTTGTAGTGACAGAAATTAGGGAGTCTAAAAATATAAACAAACAAAACAAACAAATAGCAAAAGAAACTGTAATAATGGGGTATGTCAAAGGGACACAGAAGCCAAGTAAAAGAGATCCCAGTGACCAAACTTGGAGCAATCTGAGCAACAAAATAAAGTAGTATTGGATTATAGCCAAATCATAAAATGCATACCCAGGTTTCCACACTGATGCAAATAAATTATTAAATAAATGAATAAAGACAACTCTCCTGTGCAGAATTCCAGATAATTCATGTAGCTGTTCCTTCAAAGCCATATATGGCTAAATCACCCTCTTCTGGAAACCCTTCTTAAAATTACTAAGATTAGATTTAGGTGCCTTAGTAGGTTTGAATCATCTGAGTTTAGTGTAATCAGTGATATCACTACAATCCTCCCCCTATTTTAATGGTGCAGAAATATCCACAATTTCCACAATTTCCAGTTTATCAACACTCTCTTTTTTTAACGTTTTTAATGTTTATTTACTTTTGAGAGAGACAGACAGACAGACAGACAGACAGACAGTCGGAGTGCGGAAGGGGCAAAAAGAGAGGGAGACGCAGAATCTGAAATAGGCTCCAGGCTCTGAGCTGTCAGCACAGAGCTGGATGCACAGAGTTCATGAACTGTGAGATCATGACCTGAGTCAAGGTCAGGTGCTTAACTGAATGAACCACCCAAGCACCCCATCAACATTCTTATAAAATAAAATTTCAGCACCTGATTTATTAAATATACAGTTCTATTTTGTTGTTGTTGTTATAATTGTGCCACGTAAGTGGATAATTGTGGAAGGTAAAAAAAAATACCAAATAACATAAGGAAATACGTTTAAATATACAGCTTACAATAAATGGTATAACTATTGCCATAAAGGAGTTCATATTATGCTCAACAAACTCTGCAGCAAGATTGCTCATCCTTTATTTCAAATATATATTATATTTACAACACAATGTCATTTCCCAGATATCCAGTCAAGTTGGCACAACCAGCTCTTTCACCACAAGACTGGCAGATATGACAGTATCAAATACATCTCCACCACCCTCTGAAACCAAAATTAATTGTCTTTCCCTGGCCACTCCAAACCCAAGAACACTTTGATATTTTCGCAAATGCCCTGCATATTATGCTTTAAAGGTAGGTGTAATAACATTGAGCCTGGAGTTCTCTATCAGAGGTAGTCAACTATTATTCTGAGTATATACTACTCACTGCAAATGCGTTTCATGTGCAATTAGAGCAGACAACAGAAGGAAAACGTACAGAATGGCAGTCTCTCCATACTATCACAGTTTATTTTACTACAATAATTCATTATAATATACATAATACTGCACTAAGAATACAATAACCCGGACAATTATAAAAGCAGAAGGCATGTAGGAAGAACTGATATAAATCATAATTCTGGAAAAACAAATGTATTGCCATCCTATATATATATATATATATATATATATATATATATATATATGTCTTCTTTTATTATGAATTTTACTTTTATCCCTGAATTCTTTTTTCTAGAAATTTATTATATTTTAATAAAATAGTATTATATTTCATCTATGCTATGGTAGTAGAATCCCTTTTATTTGTAAGTATGTTTTTATTTGTAAGTATATTTATTTTTATTGAAGTGCATTAGAGTTTCTTTCCATTTAAAAATATTCTAGAATCATATTTAAAGTTTGAAAACAGTAATTATCAAACAGTATTTTATGAAGAATACCTATATCTGCATATGAAACAGATTAAACAGTGTTAAGATAATTTTTAAATCCATACAGAAAATTACATTAAATCATTACCTTAAAAGATACGTAACAGTCCAGATTAATCATTTTTCTTAAAATCCATTTTATCTCTTTAATTAAATGTCCTAAACATTCACCATCTTTCTCCCAGTCAATAATGTAATGTTTCTTATTTTCCTGAGTTCTGTTGCAATGAAAAAAAAGTAAAAACAAACAAACAAATAAACAAACAAAAACCTGTCTCATTGAGGCTTACTTGCTGCATTGGGAACAGCTCTGTAAAGGAAGCCTGTCTGTCACATCTGAGTCTCTATTACTTGCCAGATTTAAGGAAATGTTCTATAGTCAATTAAACTGACGGTGTTTTTCAGTGACATCCAATTGAACTTAGATTCTAAGTATAGAATTAATACAGAGAGGATCCATTCTCATCAGGAAAGGGTAACAGAAAATAAATCTTCTTTTCTCCCCTTTTTATGTCTTCTTGAAAAACCAGGAAGAATTGATGATAACCAGTTCATTGTCTGTCACTAGGTGTGAGTATTTGACAGATTCCTTCAGTGCCCTTAAATTTCAGAGCTGCTGGAATAGAAAATAAAGTACACAATTTCAAGACAGCACTGAAGGAAACTGGTAATTGGTCTTAAAATGGGGAAGAAATGAGTTCATTGATAACCATCACTAGTTGAAACCGAAAACTGAAGTAAAAGGAAAATACTACTTAAATATTCTGAATAAAAGTTATGACAACTAGACAAGGAAAAGAGCCAGGCATGTGAAGTTTTACATAAATATAATACTATTAAAGTGAATTAGTGAGATTATAGAAATATTATTTTTAAAGACTATTTTTGACGTTACAAATTGTTGCAGTTTTTATATTTTCACAATGAAAACTGTCATGTGCCTTAAGCTTCCTGAAATTCCCTTCACTCTCCATAAAATGTTCACTTAATGATCCAAACAGATTTTGGACACTAACAATTTAGGGTTGAAATGAGGATTCTGTCACTCACTAGCTGAAAAAGCTTAACCAAGTTATTTCCCCATTCAAAGTCTCAGTTTTATGTGTATTTTTTAAGTTTACTGATTTATTTTGAGAGAGAGAGAGAGAGAGCATGCATGAGAAGCATGAGGAGCAGAGAGAGGTGGGGAGAAAGAGAGACAGAGGGAGAATCCCAAACAGGCTCCACGCTGTCAGCACAGAGCCTGATGTGGGGCTCGAATTCTTGAACCATGAGATCATGACCTGAGCTGAAAAGAAGAGTCAGACACTTAACCAACTGAGCCACCCAGATACCCCCTCAATTTTATGTGTAAAATTAGGAAATGACACTTCCCATATAGAAGTGATGGGTAGATTACATGGTATTTTACACGAAAATGTTTAAAATATTAAAATTATAGAGTTAGAAAAAAAGGAATATGATAGAATTAGTACCACACAATTTTCATATAAGATTGTTTTAAAAATAGCCAGTTATAAAATGTCTTGCCTGTTATTTTGTATAAGTACCTTTTATGGGTTAAAGTGTGTCCTCCCAAGATTCATATGTTAAATTCTACCCCCAGTACCTCAGAATGTGACCGCATTTGGGAATAGGGTTGCTGTAGCAACATTTAGTTGAGGTTTCATCTATTCTACTCCAATATGACTGGTGTCCTTATATAATGAAATTGGGCACAGAAACACAGTCAGGGAGAACACTATGTGAAGGTGAAGGGCAAAGATCTGGGTGAGGTTTTAAAAGGAATGCCAACAATTGCTGTCAAACCACCAGAACCTAGGAGAAAGGCATTAAAGAATGAAATCTTGCCATTTACAATGACATGGATAGAGCTAGAGAGTATAATGCTAAGCAAATTAGGTCAATCAGAAAAGACAAATACCATATGACCTCACTCGTATGTGGAATTTAAAACAAAACAAAACAAAACAAATGAACAAAAGGAAAAAAAAGAGAGATGGAGGCAAACTGTCTCTTCACTGTAGAGAACAAACTGATGGCTACCAGAGGGGAGAAGGTGGGGGATGGGTTAAATAGGTGATGAGGATCAAGGAGGGCACTTGTCCTGATTAGCACTGGGTGATGTATGGAAGTGCTGAATCCTGTACACTTGAAACTAATTACACTGTATGTTAACTAACTGGAATTTAAATAAAAACTTAAAAAAAGAGAGACAAGTAGATTAAAATTTACTGTGTGTTAAAATAACTCAAACAAGAAGAGGTTCTCTCAGAGTCCTCACAATGAACTAAGCTTGCTAATTAACCTCAAAATGACTGGTTGATCTTAGAAATCTTGCCTCCAGAGCTGAGAGACAATAAATTTCCGTACCCAGTTGGTGGTACTTTGTTATGACAGCCTTAGCAAACTAAAACAATGTCTATTGCCAGTTCCTGGTCTTCTGTAGTGTTGAGTTGTCTTTTTTGAAATCTCTACAAATTGCTAAAGTTTTCTAATCCATCCTCTGCCAATTTAATTTACTATTGTGATTAATTTCTTAACTTTTTTTGTTTACCTTATCTCTGTAAATATTTGGGTGTAAATAACATTCTCTGACCACTACTACAAAGTTGTCTTCCTTACAACTTGATTATTAGGACACAATTAATATTTAGCACATCATTTACTTGCATGTAACTTTTTCTCAAAACTCCACTTCAATTGTCTACTCCTTTAGGATATTTTTTCCCTAATACACTTCTCTTAAATTTATCATTTCAAATAATCACAATTATTCATTTAATCTAGCAGCTATAATTATTTTTTAAACATTAATGGGATTATGCCACTCTCACAATTTTTCAATGATTTCTTCATGTTTAGACTATAGTTAAATGCCTTAAAATTGCCCTCAGAACTCTGTTCCAATCACTGTGACTTTCTCCAGTTTTGTCTATTCCCTTTTCTTACCCTTCTCATTTAGTCTCAATCTCACCGTGCTGACCTCAAATGCATGGATTTCATTCTGCTTCAACCTACAGTTGTCAGATTGAGCAAGTAAAAATACAGGTTGGCATATTATATTTGGATTTCAGAGGAACAATGGCTTCTTCAGTGTCGTATGTTGAAACAAGATTTTTTTCCTTTTTTAAAAAAATTTAATGTTTATTTATTTTTGTGAGAGAGAGAGAGAGAGAGAGAGAGAGAGAGAGAGAGACAGAGAAAGAGGGAGACACAGAATCTGAAGCAGGCTCCAGGCTCTGAGCTGTCAGAACAGAGCCGGACATAGGGATGAACTTATGAACCACACCTGAGCCAAACTTGGATGCTTAACCGATTAAGCCACCCAGGCGCCCCACATGATTTTTTTTAATAAGAAAAGCATCCTTACCAGGTCTGAATGTGCCCCAAGTTCAAATAAATAAATTTAGTACTGCCAATGTTCAAATAAATTTAGCACTGCTTACTTTTCCCATGAAAGACAATGATGCTATTAATTGTGTGTGTGTGTGTGTGTGTGTGTGTGTGTGTGTGAAGGTTAGTAAATTATTACTCAAAAATAATTTCACAAGCCAGATATAAGTCAAATACTGTATCTGATCTCTGTATGGTAGCTCTAAATCTCTCATTTTGTATTTCCTTCTCTTACAAATTCTTAGAAGATGTTAAATTCTGTGATGAACACATTATTTTGTACAAAAAATGCGATTACCTTGTTTTGGTTTTCTAATCATGATTTATCCAAATCACGAATTCTGAGGAAAATTATGTTACTTATTAGAAATAGAAAAATTCTGTTTCTTTTTCTATAGAAAACAATGTATATGTTTATATATATATATATTTAGAAATAAAAATATCCATTAAAATATATATACTCTGGGAATGATGCATCTCAGTGTAGTAGCTGTGGTTAAATACATAGTTTCTTCTTTTTTAATATTTATTTATTTTTAAGAGAGAGAGACAGAATGTGAGCAGGGGAGGAGCAGAGAGACAGAGGGAGACACAGAATCTGAAGCAGGCTCCGGTCTCTGAGCTGTCAGCACAGAGCACAATAAGGGGCTAAAACTCACTAATGGTGAGATCATGACCTGAGCCAAAGTCGGACGCTAAACCGACTGAGCCACCCAGGCGCCCCATAAATACATAGTTTCAATTACAAAGACTCCCGTAATTATTAGGACTTCTTCCTATTTCTAATATATCTTTCTAAATATTACAATGATTCATGAAGGAGTAGATTCAAAGTATAGTTGTAAGTGTTCAGTTATGCATTTTTGTAGTAAGATTTAATAAATTCGTTATTAGTGTATTAGCTTCTTGGGACTGACCTACCAAAATATCATAAATTGACTAGCTTAAAACAGCAGAAGTTCATTTTCCCACAGTCTTAGAAGCTGAAACTCCAAAACAAAGCTGTAGGCAAACCATTAGACCTTGCAAAGATATCCTTTGTACCTCTTAGCAGATTCTGGGCATCTGATGGCAATTTTTGGCATTCCTTGAATTGCGACTGCATACCTCCAATCTCTGTATTCATCATCACAGGGTATTTTCCGTGTGTTTGTCAGAGTCTCCATTTTACTTATTTTAAATGCAGGGGAGATTATTTTTGACACTTTATCTATCCATGCATACATTCATTTATTAATACTTATCAAGGGTATATGGTAGACATATAAATGCTGTGGTTAAAAATGAGCACTCTGGAGACATACTTATAGGTTCAAATTCAGACCCCTTGAGTTCTAGCTCTCGGATGTTGAACAGATTACTTACTCTGTTTGTACTTCAGTTTCCATATTCTTACAATAAGGTATAATCATACTATTAAATGTATAAGGTCTTTACAAAGGTAAAATAAGTTCATCCTTAAAGGGCTTATAAGAGGGCTTAACCTATAGTAAGAAAAAAAAAAACTTTCCATAAGTATCAGCTAGTATTATTATATAGAAAGGGGAAGATACTCAAAATAGAACTATAAAAGAAAAATAAAATATTAAAAGGATGCCAGGGACTCCTAATGCTACCCATGATAGATGTCACTTCTAGAAGATTAAACCTTTCACTAGAAAGGCTTGAAGTGCTATCAGCTCAGCCAGCACTTGAGGTTCCATTATCCTCTAGAATAAGGAAAATCATGAGATGATTATTACTTTCAACCTGATTTTAATTTTTGCCCAAGGGAAAATTTCTAATACCAATAAATAGAAAACAGAGTATTGGCAGAAAGCTATAGGCTTACAGGACTATGATGACAAAAGTCCAGAGTCCAGGGCTGGAAATGAGAGAACCACAAAAAGTGGACACAAAAATCATCACAAAAATCTTCACATCATTGACTTAATCCTAAATTGCACACGCTCATGGTGTAAATTTCCAGAACCCCCAAAGAA
The DNA here is from genome assembly GCF_028749965.1 of Puma concolor. NCBI lineage: Eukaryota > Metazoa > Chordata > Mammalia > Carnivora > Felidae > Puma > Puma concolor. Next base: position 20,188,085 of record NC_141683.1, read on the forward strand.
AACAGTAGCTGTGTGGCAATAGTAGAAATATGAGTAGCTCTTTGGGAGTAAAGATGATAAAATTTGAGTTCAAAATCCAGCCAAGCTACAATCACTTTGATCTATCCATTTCATTTTGAAGTCCATAAAAGATGAGATTGAAGCACATCCTTCAGGCATCAGGGCACACGCACCAGGAGTAAGAACTATCCCTAGGTGGAAGGGCAAAACTGAAATAAAGGAAAGTCACAACACAACCTTTCAGAAAATTCAGTCGATTCAGTTATTCTGTACATCTTCCACAAGGGAAATGTGATCTGAACAATATGACTTACCGATTTGACATTTTGCAACAGATACTGAATATATTATGCTCAAATGCACACGGAATTTTTTCAAAAAGAGATCGTAAACTGAATGATAAAATTAGTCATAACATGTTTTAAAAATTATAATGATACAGAATATAGTAAATAGGACAGAAAATTTGCCAGAAAAAAAGGGAAATTAAGTGAAAATACCTCTAGATGACCCATAGATGAGAAAATAACTCAGAAAATATTTTGAAATGAAAATAGTTAAATGATATGAAAATGGAGATGTACTGTATCAAATTTTGTGATGCAGCTAAAATACAGCTTAATAGCTTTTAATGAGTATATTAAAAAAGAAGATAAGTAAAAGTCATTAATCCAAACTTCTAACTCCACAAGTTAGAAAAGTAATGGGAAATAACTGCTTGTCCCCCTTGCCAACTGCGAGGTAAGTTTCTAGAAAACAAAATGAAAAATACAGGATAGGAGAAGGGTAAGGGACATGGGCACTTAATACAGTATTTTTATTATCTGATCTGTAAAAAATGATTTTACAGGTTAATAGGTAAAATAAATGAAAAATGTTCACATTTAGCTGCATCATGTATAGCAAATGAGTCCTAATGCTGAAAAGAACAGAATTCTCCTCCTTGAAGAATAAAAGCTACTGGCAAAGGTGTAAGTAACAAATTGGCATCAGATTCCTATCAGCAATATCGGAAAGTATATTCACAAATTTATGATGGGCTAATCCCATCAAAATGAGAAAATATTATTCTAGAATTTATATGCAGTAATATTCTCAAATTTGAGAACATACTAAATATATCTAAGAAAGTTAAGAACTCAAAATGTGTATGTCACTTCTGCCCTTTCTAAAGAAAAAAAATATATTGGTGAAGAAACTAACACTTTGATTTCACATAAAGGACTGCATGAAAGACAAAAATGGGATTTAAGAAACTGAGATACACAGAATGTCATAATAAGAAATATCAGGATATTACAGCATAGTAAATCTGAAAAATTAGAGGAAAAAGTGTCTTAAAACACTTTAAGAAACAGTATTTATGAATCTGGAAAACATTAGTGACATAGTGAATGCATGTGACTCTTAGTGTACAAGCTAAAGAAGAATTAAAATCTTTGGAAAGGAGTCTATTTCTAGCAACATAGTTGTTCAGGTATCCTCTCTGACACTGCAACCAAAAATAAAAAAAAACTAAAAAAAAATACAGAATAAGATGCCAAAAATATCCATAAAAATATCAAAGTTCTTGAAAGACATTAGGAAAATATCAAGTTAAAATCTCAGTGAAATGGGAACTCAGAAGCAGATTTTGTTTTGATGGTATTTGCCAAGTCTAATAAAAATTGAACTTTAGTTTCCCTGGCTTTGTCTAAAATGGGAGACATAGACAAATTCCAGTACCACTCCAATGTGGATGACCCTTGTAAATAAGGCAGAAACATCAAAAGGAAACACCCTCCATGCATTCTGAAACTGAAATATATTTTTCTTGAGCTGCTACCCCAAGAGAACTGATATAAAAGTTACCATGGCAATAAGCAAAGCTGGAGGGTAAAATTAATATCAGAGAAATTAAAGCAAAAAGCTCATCTTTACCTGCATTTGCAGACCAAATATATGTTATCTAGGTGTTAAAAATAAAATCCAGAATTAAGTATAAAATACCTGACAGGTAAGGCTCCCTGGTGCCTAACATTGCAAAGGGTTATCCTTTAGAGGAAATCATCTTAAAACTAGAACTTAAAAATTCTCCGAAATAATTTCCCAAGAGAGTAAACAGCTCAAAGAAAAAAAAAAAATTACAAGGCAACAACATAGTACATGCCATCATCTACAGAGTATAGAAATAAACCTATGAATATTCACAAACTGGAATAATCAGACATCAGACATAGAAAGAAAACAAAATCTATGCTTAGTAAGACAAATACACACACACACACACACACACACACACACACCATAAAATAAAGTTTGAAAATATTTGAAGGGCAGTTTCTTGTTTTACATGTAAGGAGCTTTGGAAGTTACCACTCTTCCTAACAATAAGTAAAAACAAACAAACAAACAAAAAACTGAGCAGTCTGATAAATTAAAAACTCTTCTTGGAGCTGTAAAACAAGTAAGGACCCAAGGTAAATAGCAGCCTGTAAGATTAGCTAGACAGGCGAATACGGGGAGTGACAGCTTACTTGAGCAAAGACTTATGGACAGTAACTGCATGGGAACCGGTACCAGGGTAAGAAAAACCAAACCGTAATTGGTGTACTTCTGGAGGCCCAGCGCAGATAATATTGAGAGTTCAAAACAACATAGGGACCCAGTCATCAGTAGTTCCCACCCTTTTGTGCATTGTGCTTCCAAGACCTTGATTAGATTCTTACAGTAAATACTGGAGGAAAATTTTCTTGTGCTTCACACTGGGAAAAGGGAAAGGAACCATTCTGAAATACACCAGAATATTTGAACACTCTATTCTTAACAGTCCTGCCCTCAAGAAAAACTATTCAACTAGACTCTAACCTGCTGGGGCTTTATCACTTTAATTGACTTGAGGGAAGGGAGTTTCCAAGGCCAGCCAGCTCGTCTTCTATGTCAGAGAAGGGAAATACTCAACTCCAAAGTACACTAGTCATTCTGTCCCTCCTAAAGTGTGGCTGGGGTGGTTGGTGAAAGGAAACTGAGAAGCACCTGTGAATTTCACAGTCCAGAGGTATAAGCTCACAAAAAGACATGACCTAATCATAGAATTATAGAAAGCTTCCCTTCTCCTGACTTCACCACCATGTTATGAAAGGTCTATTTACAGCAGCTCCTTTTACATTATATCTGGCTATCAAAAAAAAAATTTTTTTATTTTACAAGGAAGACCAAAAGGCAAAAAACACAATTTGAAGAGACAGAAGCATCAGAACTGGAAAGGGTGTTGGAATTATCTAACTGGAATTTAAAGCAACTATGATTAATATTCTCAGGGCTCAAATGGATAAAGTAGACATCACGCAAGAACAGATGGCAATGTAAGCAGAAAGGTGGAAGGGGGGTCCTAAAAAGAACCAAAATGAAATGCTAGAGATCAGAAACATGAACACTGAAGTCAAAATCTTTGATGGGCTTGTTAGTAAACTGAACACAACTGAGGATAGAATCTATAAGTTTGATATGTCAAAAGAAACGTCCAAAGCTAAAAAAACAAAGATAAAACAATAATGGAAATAATGGAATAATCCAAGAAGTGTGGGGCAACTACAAAATTTGTAATATACACATACTGGAAATCCCAGGAGAAGGAAGAGGGAACAGTACACAAGAAATACTTAAAACAATAATAACTAAGAATGTCCCCAAATCAATGTCAGATCTCAAGTCATAGTTCTAATGAGCTCACAGAATGCTAAGCAGAAAAAACAAACAAAAACCAAAAAAAAAAAAAGACAAAAACTGGACCTATAATTTCAAATTATAAAATATCAAAGATAAAGAGGAAATCCTGAAAGAAGACAGAGTCAAAAAACACGTTACCTATAGAAGAACAAAGATAATAATTAACACAGACTTCTCAGGAATAATGCAAGCAAGAAGGGAAATGAAATATTTAATGTATTGAGAGGGGAAAAAAATCCCACAAACCTAGAATTCTGTACTGTGTGAAATTATCCTTCAAAGGTAAAGGTAAAACAAAGAGTTTTCTTTTTTTTTCTTTTTTTTTTTTTTAACGTTTATTTATTTTTGAGACAGAGAGAGACAGAGCATGAACGGGGGAGGGGCAGAAAGAGAGGGAGACACAGAACTGGAAGCAGGCTCCAGGCTCTGAGCCATCAGCCCAGAGCCTGACGCGGGGCTCGAACTCACGGACTGTGAGATCGTGACCTGAGCTGAAGTCGGTGGCTTAACCGACTGAGCCACCCAGGCGCCCCAAAACAAAGAGTTTTCAAACAAACACAGCTGAAAGAATTTGTTGCCACAAATATTTATAGAACATATACATGTTACAAGAAGTTATTTAGAGAGAAGGAAAGTTCAGATGCCATGGACATTGAAAAGATAAAGAAATACCATGAACAATTCTATGCCCATAAATTTGATAACCTAGGTGAAGTGTACCAATTACTTGAAAGATAAAATCTGCCAACACTCACACAAGAAAAAAATAGTCCATATTAATATACCTATATATGCTAAAAAATTGAATCAATAATTAATAACCTTCTGAAACAGAAAGCACCAGACCCAGATGCGCTTGCTGGTGAGTCCTACCGAATATTTGCAGAGGAAATTATACAATTCTTTACTATGTCTTTAGATTAGGGAGAATAGTTCCTAACTCATTCTATGAAGTCAGCATTATCATATAAAAAAAGAAAAATAGAGACCATTATCTGTCATAAACATAAATGCAAAAATGCTCAACAAAATATTAGCAATCAAACCCAAAAGTGTATAAAATATATTTTTTCTTTATCAAGTTTTTACTTATATTGGTTCAAGCTGGTTAACATACAGTGTAATATTAGTTTCAGGTGTAGAATTTAGTGATTCATCAATTACATACAACACCCAGTGCTCATCACTACTACTGCCCTCTTTAACATCCATCACCTATTTAATGCATTCCCTCTGCCCATCTCTCCTCCAAGTTTCTTCCTTAGACTTAAGAGTCAGTTTCCAGGTTTGCTTCTCTCTCTCACTCTCTCTTTCCCATATGTTCATGTGCTGTCTCTTTTTTTAAGTTAATTTATTTATTTTGAGAGAGAGAGAAAGAGAGAGAGAGAGAGAGAGAGAGAGAGAGAGAGAGAGAGAGAGAATGAACAGGGAAGGGGCAGAGATAGACAGAATCCCAAGCAGGCTCCACACTGTCAAGGCTGAGCCTGATGTGGGGCTCAAACTCCTGAACTGAACCGTGAATTCATGAACTGAGCTGAAATCAAGTCAGACACTCAACTGACTGAGCCACCCAGGCACCCCTCATGTTTTGTTCTTTAAATTCCACATGAGTGAAATCATATGGTATTTATTTTTCTCTGACTGATTTATTTCACTTAGAATAATAATCTCTGTTTCCATGCATGTCATTGCAAATGGTAAGGCTTCATTCTTTTTTAAAACAACAGGTGTTGGTGAAGATGTGGAGAAAGGGGAACTCTCTTGCAGTATTGGTGGGAATGCAAACTGGTTCAGTGACTCTGGAAAATAGTGTGGAGGTTCCTCAAAAAGTTAAAATTAGAACTATCCTATGGTCCAGCAATTGCACTACTAGGTATTTACCCAAAGTATACAAAAGTAGTAATTCAGAGGAATACCTGCACCCTGATGTTTACGGCACCATTATCTACAGTAGCCAAATGTGTCCACTGACTGATGAATGGATAAAGATGATGTGGGATGTGGTATAATATACTACTCTGCAAATGAAAAGAATGAATGATTGATAGATGTTAGAACATATATGGATCCGAGATAAATAATACTAAGTGAAGATAGACTGAAGAGGCTATGTGGTTATGATTTCATTTGTTTGACATTCTAGAAAAGATAAATTTATACAGTCATAAAACAGATCTATGATGGGGCTGTGGAGGAGAGAGTTCACTAAAATATGGCACAGGGAAATTTTTCTGGTGATGGAACCCTTCTATATATTGATTGTGAATATGGTCACATGACTGTATAACTTTGTCAAAACCTCAGAAATGTTAACCGAAAAAGGCAAATGTTGCTAAATGTAAAGTACCTACATTTATAAAACATGAAAAGAAGATACCAGTATTTTTTCTTGCTGTTGTTAACCTTAGTATTCATATATGGTTATAATTCTGTATAAAAATATCTAAAATTCTGGACTATTTCATTTATATAACATTTTCATTAATTTAAAAGACTGAAAAGAAAAATTGTCTTATATAAAACACTATAAAATGAGGCTTGAATTCATGTCACTGTTTATGGAGAGCAAATCAACTTGACTCACTTTTTAAACATTATTATTTGGTCTAGGCTTCCAGTCTAATCAAACTACGGTAGATCCTCATTATTCATGGATCCACCTGCTTACCAAAGTTTGTTACCTCAAAACAAATACTCATGGGCATTTGTGGTCATTTGCAGACATTTGCAGAGTGGCAAAATATTTGAGTCATGCAAGTCACATTTTCCCAGCTAAAGTCAAACACGGCAACACTCTGTCTTAATGTTTCAGCTTCAAATTGTAAAGTAGTGTCCTATTTGCCATTTATTTAGTGCCGTATTTTTCACATTTGTGCATGTGTGTGTTTTTATGATTCTATCTTTAAAAGGGACCCCAAATGTAGTGCTGAAGTGCTATCTAGTGTTCTGAAGAGGAAGAAAGCAGTTTATATACCTTAAGGAGAAAATGATGTGGGTTAGGTAAATTTCCTTCAGGCATGAGGTAGCGTGATGTTAGTTAATGGATCATCAACACCGTACATCCAGAAAAAGGGGCGGGGGGGGAGGAAATTTGCTGATCTGTATATAAGGATGCTCTGGAACGTGCTAACATAACATCTACAGAGTTTGATAAAGCTATGGAAGAGGTGGAAAAGTGACTGCATTTGTGGATTCATAAGAGAGCCACAAATGAAAAAAAAAAAGCATAATGGTCAGCATTGTTGTGAGGCTGAAAGGCAAAGAAGATTTATGGTCATATAACCCAGGGACAGGAAAATGTTAAACCCTCCTGGCTAGTGCTGGCTGGCTGTCACATTTTAAAATGTGATTCAATCTTTTTTCTTTTTTTTCAGGTAACATAATTATTTATGCTGCATACACCTTTTAATAAGTCAACATAGCTTAACATAGAATAAATCAAGAGTTTGAGTAAACTTTTTAAGTTGAAAGTAAATTGAAAAATAATATCCAAATGAGAAAACAAAAATATTGCTGTATGTGTTATAGCTTGAAGGAAAAAGAATGTACCCTAAAATTTATCAACTTTAAACACTTGATTATGTCAGATGTCAGATATAGTTTGTGAAAATAAAAGGACGTAAAATAATCTCAAATATCACTTAATCAGTAGGGAGAAAAATCTTTAAAAATTTATCATAAGCATTAAAGATAAACAGTAACAACAATAAACATCTAAAGGGGAACGGGCTTATTAGTGCACTGTAAACATTTATCATTTTAATTTAATCTATACGTGATGACACTACAATATTAGTACCCTTAATTCACTTGGTCTAGTTGGATATTTCACCTGTCGTAAAAAGCAGTGCTAAAGACTCCGCAGATACTATCAAAAATTTTAACCTGTACACAACTTCAGTTTAGGCTATTGGAAATATTATAAATTATTTTTCAGTGCATTTGCTAAAACCCAATATCCACCTTGTTTCACTTATAAAACAATAGCACTATATTAGGACTCTGACACAAAAAAAATATTTATGGACCAATGTCTTTTTTGTTTTTGTGCATTATTTGCTTTTACCTCTTTCCTACTTTAATTTTATATAATGCTTTAATTGTGACTCCCTTAATGTGAAGTTATACATCTAATCATTTTGATTATGATGTGCATTTAAGAGTCATGTGAAGCTTTGAATTAGAAAATAAAAATGATTCCAGAGAAAGAAGGAACAAAAATATTAGAAAAGCAGAGATTTTACAACCATTTAATTGCATATTTGTGTCTTCTTAGTATTTTTATCTGTACTCAGTAGAGTTCTACTGTACTGTATATTATAAACTATGTCTGCATTGGAATTGAGCCCTGAAAGGATGTTTGCCCTTACAAAATAAATGCACAATAACATGATAAGAATATATATTTAGATATTGAGATCCAGACTGGGGTAAAGAAAATATAGGGAAAGAGGATCAGAGGAACAAAGAGATACAAACACTGCTGTCTGCATTGTGATGTCTATCTGTCTATTTTAGTCAATGACTCTTTGCCATATTATTCTGACATATATCAACTTCACATATTAGGGACATTTAGCACTTGTGACACAGGTTCTTTTTTTCTCCAAATGTTTTATATAATTATTTTACATAATAATACATACTAATTATTGTTTTTTATAAAGAATGAGTTTGGAAACACTTTATAATTTGCACAATCATTGCTAACTTTGCAATTAATATAACCAAGTGCCACAGAATTTTTGATATAAATTTTATCAGAGATGGGAAAAAAGTAGTATCAGCTAAACTCAGCCTCTGAGATATTTAATTAAATAAATTGAAATAACTTTAGAAAATATTCATTAGGAAATCCCAATTCCTCAATATAGTAATAATATAAGAATTATCTTAGCAAAGCATCTTCTTTTCAGGTAATCTGTTCATTTCTCATCCATTTTATTTTTATGAAATATCAAAGCTGTACTGCATTTGATTACTGTGTTAGACAACTTGCAAAGTGTAACCTTCAGATTTCTTTTGTAGATGCTTTTATTTTGTTTTTGGCATCATTTAATGCTCTATCTGCCTTTCTAAATACCTGTTATAACAAAATAATGTGTTTTAGTTATACTCCAAACTAATTTCATGGATATAACAAACTTCCAGATTAGTTAAAAATCTATACTAGCTAGGTTCTTTCTCATTGCATCTGCATGAAATTTTCATTCTTTCCAACAAATAGAAACAAAAAGCTATTTTATCCACCAGTGGTTTCCAGCTACAAAATCTTCTTTACTGAAGAAAAATGTTTACTTTGTTGTAATTAAGTAAGACAGAAAAATAGGACATTGCCAAAAGGCCCGAGTACAGAGCAATTGCCCATACTTCACGCTTATTAATGGGAGAAGGAGGGACACGTTAGGGATCCAAAGCCCTGGATAAGGGTGACCCTTGCGGGACCTGATGACTCTGTAGATCTATTCTGAAGAGTGACTGTCACCTGATCTACCCAATCACAGGTGTTAAGCAGAAATAAACATTTCAAAATTGTATTATATGTGAGGGCTAAGCCTATTAATATTTCACCTTGCTCTCTTCTCATTAGTTCCAGAAGGGCAGGGCAGCGTGAAGGTTATTAGGTGCTCATTAAGAAAAACTTAAAAAAAAAAAAAAAAAAAAAAAAAAGAAAAGAAAAGAAAAGAAAAACTTCAACGTGATAAACCAGGGACAGATAATAATAGTACTACAATCTCATGACACAATATTTAATGATCTTAGTCTGCAAGCTGATGTTAAATAAGAGTTTTAAAGTATCATGCTTCATCAGGATTTCAAAAAGTAATTAAAAGGCAGTTAATGTGCTACCATTTTTCATTTCTCAAGAGATAAAGAAATTAAAAAAAAGAGTTATAAAAGAATTTTTTAGTCTTATTTAAGTTTAAACTACATAAATCAAAGACTAAATGTGCAGTCCCTAAGCTCTCTCACTAGCACTTGATATTCTGTCTCTAAAATAGCTACATATCTTTGATTTCCTAAGGGGTTAAAATTTATATGGTCCCGATTTTTAGACCAAAACTTGATTGTAAGAGAGCGGCAAAAAATCATAATAGCAATCATCATCTTTATCTTATGTGCAAACCCATAGGAAGAAAAAGAAACCATCCTCATGCTTTACTTTTTACTTGTTAAAAAAAAAAGGATAATAAGGCTGCATATGAAAGATAATATATCCCAACATGGCCTAAAAGCCTCAAGTTTGGGAAGAAGTTTCTCATTTGGAAGAGTAGATAAACCAACCCATACTTAGAGGAGACCACTAGCTAATCTCTAAAAATGCCCATAGTTAAGCCCTCAGCCACTTCTCATCATAGACCCCAGAGCTTATATATTCTTCAAAAGCACAATCAGCACAAAATTGGACCTTATGATGTCCTATTTTTTCTGAAGGCACTGTTGCTTTATTTAAGCTTCTGGTTTACTATTTGATTCACAGTTGAGATGTAGGCTGTGTTAATTGCATATTTCCTAAATCAACTTTTTGAGATATTATTGTTATTTATGTTATTTATAATTTATATATAATTAATAATATAATAAATTATATTTATATTATTATTAAAATTACTGGAATATTTTCTATAAAAGAGTACAACAGAAGACTACAGTTAAAAATTCCCAAAGACATTTTGTTTTTTTTTTTTTTTAATTTTTTTAACGTTTATTTATTTTTGAGAGAGAGAGAGACAAAGCATGAATGGGGGAGGGTCAGAGAGAGGGAGACACAGAATCTGAAACAGGCTCCAGGCTCTGAGCTGTCAGCACAGAGCCCGACGCGGGGCTCGAACTCACGGACCGCGAGATCATGACCTGAGCCGAAGTCGGCCGCCCAACCGACTGAGCCACCCAGGCGCCCCATCCCAAAGACATTTTGAATGCGTAAGTAATCCATAAAGATTTTACCCAGTTGGAGAATGTCTAAGGTAAAGAACTCTAAAATACAACTGCTTAATGTTCTATAAAGTATTGATAAAATTATTAAATATAAAAATATTATATTAGTCCCCAATAACTAGTGTTCTGAAAATTAACGATATCAATATTTCTCCTAAACTAAACCAAAAATAATTTAAGGTGCTTATGATATATGGTTTTAGCAGTGCTAAGAAAAAGTCCTAAAACACATTGATTTTTTGTCATTTGTTTAAAGCATCTTCTTTCTGTAACTGTTCTGATACGATATATCTATATGATCTCTGTGAAATTTAATGATATTATTTTTTAATTTCTGGGATCGATAAGGTAAAAATTAGATCATCTAGTATGGAAAGAAAATCAGTATTCTGGAAACAGACTGTGGAAACATTGCATGCAAAAGTACTACTAAGTGAGTTATAATGATCCCTTAATTTTTAATGCTTTAAATGGTTTACCTTTCAATGCACATACATGACAGTTGTTTTGGTAATTTTTATATATTCTGAAATTAATTTCATCATGTTATTGCAAGCAAATCACTAAAAGAAACTTAACCATGTTGAAATAGTGGAAAGATCTGCTTCTGTTTCATACAAAACATATATTGTTTCTTCAGTAAAGATGCTCAAGAAACATAAAGTGAGGAGCTAAATAAATAAATTTTATAAATATAAATGAAACCTCCACGGAAATGTAAAACATAGGTGTTCCTTCTGCTGGTAGAGTAATAATAGTTGGACAGTGACTATAGGCTGAGTAACATCCTGCAAGATTCATTCACATAACACCTCAGAACGGGACCTTAGTTGCCAACGGGGCCTTTGCAGATATAATTAAGGTAAGAATTGAGATAAAATCACAAGGATTTAAGATGCACACAGGGAGAAGAGAGCTTTGTGAAGATGGCATGCCTGGGGTCACCAGAGGCTGGAAAAGTCAAGTAGTGATCTCCCCATAGAGTTTTCTGAGGGAGCATGACACCTTGATTTCAGACTTTTAGCTTTGGAACTATGAAATAATAAATTTGTGTTGTTTTCAGGAATCAACTTTGTGATATTTTGTTATGGCATAACTAAGAAACTAATACAGGTAGCAACTTAAAATGTTAAGAAGGGGAGTACTTAGCTGGGAGAAGTTTCAAAGGACCAGTTTTGGGGGAAAAAAAAGATTCTTAACATAAAGCCATGAAGAAGAGATCTATTCACACTGTAAGCAAAAATCTGAGTCGTAAATTAAACTTTTATAAGACATGAAAAATTATTTAAGGGATATGCAAATATAAGAGGTATAATAAATAAAATTGACACTGAGCATAGAAGAAAAAGGAACAGGTATAGATTTATGAAGGCAAAAGTTAATTTGCTAGTTTGTTTTCATAAAGTCAGAGAATCTGTTGATTGGAAGGAACCTTAAGGTTTACCTAGGTTTCTATTTGAATATCTCATCAGATACTTGAATCTCTTTAAAATTCCTTCTAAAGTTACTTTAGCTTCTTCTTGAACAACTTTAGTAGCAGATAAATAATTCCATTTTTAGACAACCTTGTCAGTATCTTTATTATAATAAGCCCAAACCCCTGTTCTGCATGGCAGACCTTCAAATACTTATCTCTTATTCAGGCAAAACTCACACTTCCTTCTAAAATTCCTTATATGATATGATTCATATTCTAGCTTTCTCTTCATCCAAATGAAACTCCTATGAAAACAATATGACTCATCTATGGATTTCTTAAAATAAGAATCTAAACTTAAACAGAATTCATTTGGTGTTTCTAATCAATGCAGTAGAATAAATTGGTTTCACTACCTACTATCTTTACATTATTTCAGTTTCAATTACATTATCATCGTTAACAGTCAAGTCATATTTTTAACTCAAACATCACAGGTGTTTATTATTTTATAGGGCTGCTTCTAAATTATTTTTCTCTTACTGTTTTCTTTGCTGAAAGGCAACACATTTATCTAACATTTTTAAAATTTGATTCTAATAAATCTATATATATATATATATAAATGTTTTATTTTACCAATTTTGTACTACAAAGGGGTAGTTGTTCTCTTTTCCTGTTTAATCTATTAAAAAATGTGGAATTGTGGGGCTTGAACTTATGAACTGTGAGATCATGATCTGAGCTGAAATCAAGAGTGAGACGCTTAAGTGACTGAGTCATCCAGGTGCCCCTATAAAGCTGGGACTTAAGCTATATCAGTTTGACTCAAATATTCATATGGTATTTCTGTAAAGAAAGCACGGGGTTTTTATTCACAGGATCTGAATTTAGAATTTTAGATCTTGGACATAAGTAGCTGTAAATGATATTTTACCTCTTAAAGCTTCATTTTTCTGATCTGTAACACGGTCATTATCATAACTACCTCATGAGTTGTAATCAGTATTTCCCATTCATTGAGCTGGCTTTGGAATATCTGCCCCATATTTGTGTCTTTGTGAATACCTGTGTCGGTCCAAGTCATTCTTTCCTGGGAGGCAATGTGTCAGGATGCTCTCATTAGAAACATGTTATGTGGTTTCAAAATGGATTTCAAGTTTTGTAGAAGTGGGAAAAGTAATAGGTAATCAATATCATCCTCGAACAGAATTCTCATCACTGAACATCAGGTAGATGAATATCAGTTTGCAAGTGGCAGACTGCATACATATACTTGATCTCTTAGCCATGGGATTTTTGTTCTGGAATTAGAGGGAGGATTCCCAATCTCTCTTGCATCTCTAGCTTACCCATTGTCATTCTATGCACCAAATCATCCTCCTTCCCTCCCTCTCTCTGTAGCTCTGTCTCTGTCTATCTGTCTCTCTGTCCCTCTCTGTCTCTCACATTTTTGTTTAAAAAATCCAAGCTGATTTAGAACCAGGAAGTTGAGGGTCAAGAGCCTCCCCAAATAGATTTCCATATTTTAAGAAAGAAAAAGGAGAAACCTACTGCTGCTTCCTGCAGGTTTTTTTCTGAAAACGGATTTTCCCAGCTTAGCATTATATACAAGGCAGAGGAGATACAGAAGATAGAATTGTACATGGAAAGAACCAGGAGTGGCCAGCATGAGATAAAGCAATGATGGTAAAGGCAGCAATGGAGGGAGTATCAGAAGCTAAGACATGGAGGGAAATTGTATGGTGGGAGGAAGCTGACAAAGAGAGTGAGTAAGGCAGATGGAGCTGAGAGGACAGGGAGGCTGTTATGCCAGTGTCCACTTCTAGGAATCAGAAAGAGCTTCCAATAACCATTTTGAGAACACTCAGTTATATTTTCTTAAGTTTTTAGACTATATGAGCACATTCTTATTTTCTACACCTCCCACAGACACCAGTTAGCTTTTAGCTGTATTTATCGTTAAGCCATTCTATCCTTTTCAGAGGATAGCCAAAACCAAAATCAGGTCCTTGTTGACTGTGGAAAACATTGACTCAGGGACAGAGCCTCAGAGTCTAGGTATCTGCTTGAACCCTACCTCTTCACACAGTCCTACTATATTTTACATTATTTTCTTCCAAACACCCAGTGACATCTGGACTTCACATGTGTTTATTGATGATTCCCTTCATTAGCACATAAAGTGCTTGAGACCACAGTCCTTGCTAGGGTTCATGTTATGCTCTAGCTCAGAGAAGACATTCATTAAATGTGTACTGATGTCCCAGTAACAAGTTTTGTGAGATACATACACACACATATACATATACATACATATTATACATACATGCATTGTATGTATGTGTAATATGTATGTGTACATTAAATAAACATACATATGCATGTGTGCCATGCACATGTACATTTTATGTCTATATTTATTTATTTAAAGATACATACACACATTTTCCCCCTGCTCATTCCCTTTCCCTCTAATTTATCCATGCATAATATGAGAAAAGAACATAAAATGCATTTAAGTAGAAAACTTATTTTCCCTTTGGAGTTTGAAGAAACATTTTGTTCAGCACATATGGAGGCAGCATCAGCAGAACTTGTTACTAATTTTGAGTGAGATGCACAGAGTGTTGTGTATGATTATTAGATTGCACTGAGACACAGTAGCTCACTATTTTATTTCCTCTACCACTAGAGTGAGGCTCTTCTATCATTGCAATAATGGAAATTGCTAAAAGATTGACAGAACAATCCCTTTGTGAGTCTCAGAACACTTCCAGTACAGAATCAAACAATAAAGTAGTATTATCCAAGTCTCTGTGACCATGTCCATTTCCCTGACATCTCATCAATATTGAAGCTAATATTGTTCAGTGCATGATATCAGTTTCTTGTCTTTTACTTCATTCTTCTTTCATTTTTGCCTTGAAAGCCTGAGGTTGAAGCTGTATACTATGATAAATACTCCAGATTTCACCTGCCTGTGTGACTGAAGATTTGTGACATTTCTCCATCAACTTAATTGATTGATTTTTTTGAATTAATTGACTGCATTTTTTGAACAAAAGCTGCAATATTGGTTAATTAAAACTATAAATATGTTCATGGATTGCTGTCATTGCATAAATGTTCAGTTATCCAACAAAACTGAAATTATGTTATTATATCATAGGCCATTACTGCAGTATTCACAAAACCAAATCAGAACACAGAGTATTGAGAAAGTGAGAATCAGGAAAGAAAAAACAAAAAATGATAAAAGCATTTACTGAGTTCAGTTTGGTCTGAAATTGTGTTTAGCATATTTTTTGCACCAATAAGGGGCATGATACCTAGATATATGTTCAAACTAGCAACCGAGTAGCTAGCAACTTGAATTATAATATAAAAGTATAAAATTATCAATTTTAAAGTTGTTATTCTGATATTTTTCTTCACTATTTTTCCAACTACAATTTATTCAATTCCAAAAATTGCTATATAAATTATACCCGTGAAGGGGAATGGAGAATTTTTTAAGAATTTGTGAATTCCTGTTAGCCATTCTATGGAATAAATATCTTGTCCCATTACTCACACTTGCTCCTAGTTATTGTGGGGCCACTTTGGGAATGTGTTGCTGACAAGATTTTACCAGTAGCTAGATTTGTGGACTGTCTCTATTCTTCTGGGCTTCAACCAGCCATTCACCTCACTGTCCTGTCTTCCTAACACAGGCATACCTATACTCAGGTCTCGATTGAGAACAATCGTCTCTGTTGACTAGGTTTTCTCATAAGAGGATCAGTAAATGACAAATCCACCTATTTTTCCCTATGGAATAATCCCTATGGAATAAACATTCACCTAAAAGAGATCCCAGGAATCCTCCTGTTCCATGGATATTTGTAGCTGTCATTGCTTACCTAACCTTGGGCTATGAATTCCTTCTTAATTCCAATTAAATCTGTCTTTCGTCTTCCTGTGATTTCTCTTAATTTAGACATTCTTCTGATATCTCATAACTGTTCATGAATTTTTTCTATATTACAGGATTTGAGGTAGAAGAGAGACCCGTGGCCAGGGACAGTCTCTGAAGCTTTTTTTAATTTAATTTTGTATTTGAATATAATTGACACAGATGTAACATTAGTTCCAAGGGTACAGCAAAGTAATTCAACAACTCTATATGTTACACCATGCATGGAGCTCTTTTCTCTAATGAACACTTATTTTAATTATAATCATATTGTTAACCAACACAATAAAACTTGAGTTTACTATAAATATTCACTGCAATTTTTGGCCTATCTGCATAAACATTCAAAATGTTTAACACAGTGAATTCTAAACTGTAAACGTTTCCAAATAGAGTATTGCTAGAAAATACAAAATATTAATAACACGTGAGAAGACTAAGATAATTTAATCAGAGAAACTGAGGGACGATATTTAATTGAGGCTCTATTATTATAGCTTCTGAGCAAACACAGGCTAGGTAGGATGAGGTATATGCCTCTTTAAAATAAAATCACAATTATGTAACTTCCTAGACTCCTTTGGAAAAAGTTAGTAAATAGGAATATAATTTTCTTGCTTTTTGCAAGCTTTTTCCAAAGTTACTACAGAAATATTTTTTTTTCTTTTTTTACTCTCTTCACTTTAATGACAGTTAAAATAATTGTAAATGTAACTGAATTGGCCTCAAAATAGAAGACATTATTATTAATTTTCAGTGCAATATAGTCCTTGGGTGTTATATAGATGCCATAAGATGTTAAATTATAACATGTATCCTCTAGATCAGAAAATAATAATAAGTTCTATGGTTTAAGTAACTAAATAGCACTCTCTATAACTGATTTATTACATCTTTATTTTTAAATGATCTATCCCCATAATAATATATACTTTCACAGAACAATTCTGATGTAGAAATGTTTTTACCGCTCTTCCTCAAGCTTGAAAAAGAGTGTTAAATACATTTTAAAGTAGACTTTGTCTATCTGATATGTCAGCATTCTTTTTGCCTATCTACAATATATGTATTTTATTTGTATTGATGTGTTTTGTCTAATCCCTTTATACCCAACTCTTACAGATATTATTCAGCGCTATATAAGCAAAGCATTAAATATTCAGCATCTAAAACCTGATTTTGCTGAAATGTGAAAATCAAGACCAGAGTTCACCCTATTGAACTATGAAAGTTATGGACCTTCTAAAAGTAATTTTTTAAGTGCATGTACACATTTTTTTAAACCAGTGTGCGAGGGCTCAATGCTTCCCAACTGTCCCTTTTCAGGAAGTCTTGTTCCAAGGAAATTCTATAAAAATTTCTACTTCTGTATATTCCTCAATATTTTTTCTTCAATTCCTTATAAATAAAAATAGGGAGTTTTCACGTTCTGGCCAAGATGTTTTATCTTAACCTTCCACCAAAAAGGAAAACAAAACAAACAGCAACCAAATAATAAAAAACCCTATAAAAGTGAGATATGTATGAAAACACACACACACACAAAAAACAAACCTCTGACAGACAGCATGAAGAGCAACTATAGTAAGCAACATTTGAGCAACTATGATCTATGAGAGGCTGAGATACTGGAAGCACTTTATTCATTACTGGCTCGCCTTAGAGGACATAGATGAACACTGAGGGGCAGAATTTATGCTTTACTGATAAAGCAGGAGGGACTTGAGAACCAAAGTCCCAGAAGAGAGGAAATCTCAGTAAGTGAGCCCATATTCTGTGAATAATTTTTCCTTTATGCTGTAAAAAAAATCTATAAATTTCAAAGAAAAGTATCTGGCATCCAGTCAAAAAATTTTAACTGCTAAAATTAGAACCAAACTGTCAAAGACAAGAATAAAACAGACAATAGAAAGACATCCACAGGCATGTACTATAGAATACATAAGATTAAGGTGTATAAGAAAGTATTGAAAAAAGATGAAGAATTTCTGAGAAACAAGTGGATACAAAAGAATGAAACAAATATTAGAGCTAATATATTTTTAACTATAATTGTTCAAAATATAAGTGAAAAGGGTAAGTATAGAAGAACTGAGAACAGCAAATGAGGAGTGAGGTAAGTAAAAATATACAGAATGAAACAAAAAGAGAGAAAATAGTGGAAAATGTAGAAAAGAGTATAAGACATTTATGGGATATTGGGATGAGATCTACCATAAATGTAATTGGAGTCCCAATGGAATAACACAAAGGGAAAATGAAAGTAGATATGTTGAAGAAATAATGAGTAAGAATTTCCCAACACTGATGAAAGACATCAAAAGAGATATTTAAGAATTTCTAAAAACTCCAAAAAAAGGTAAACGCAAAGATAATCTGATCTAGGCATATCAGCACTAAACTGTCAAAATGCAGGGAAAGAAAAAGAAAGTATTCATTTTCAAGGAATATCCAAGGGACAAAGAACAACATTACAGTAGTAAATAATTACATTATATCTGATACCAATATCTGAAATAAATATTTCACCAAACAATAAAAATTCCACAACATCTCTCTTCATGATATTGGAGTGTATGTTAGTGTTTGAGACAGATCAGAATCACTGAAAAGAGTCACTGAAAAGAGTCACTGAAAAGAGAATGGGGAAGAGAAGTAAGACAAGGGTCCAGAGTGACAACGTGATTGAGATTTTGCTCTAAGTGAGAAAGGTAATCATTGGAGGACATCAAGCAGAGGAGTGACTTGCTTTGAATTAAGCAGTATTAATTCTGACTCCTGTGTTCTTAATAAAACAAAGAGGTACAAAGACAGAAGCGGAAGGACTAGTTAGATTACCTTTGTTGTGAACTAGATGAAAAATTATCCTGACTGAATCTGAGTTTTAGCAGCAGATTAAAAGTGAAACATTTGGCTTCTGTAGATACTTTGAAGACAATGACTATCAGGATTTGTTGATGCCACAGATATAAGGAGTGAGAAAAATGGAGAATGGTAAGGAACCTTGATATAGGTTGTCACTGAATTTTACGATATCAAAAAAACTAAAGAGGAAATCAACTTGTGCTCTCAGCTCATTGCTAATTATGATGAATAAAAATTAGGCAAACTTTGGCAAACTCAGAAAATATGCAAAGAACTGGCATTCTATAATATAAAAAAACTATATTTATATTTACATATAATATACATCATTTACATCAACTAAATTAATAAGGAAATAGGGCTAAAATTGATAATAATCTCATTTTACCAATAAGTAATGGTCATTTGCAGGTACATGAACTAATTCAGGATAATTAATCTCACCTATTCCATTAAGACATGTCTTTTTTATATAAATATTTTTATACTTAAAAACTACTTACCAAATTATTAGTATTTATTTTTATTTTGATGATTGTGTACTACTACAACTAATACTAATATATGTCAATAGTTTATAAGCAGCTTATAAATAGCTTAATACTCATCTTAATTGTCTCAGGAAATTAAAATAATTATGCTAATACATATCTTTATAGCATAAATATGTATTATAAAGATCAAAAGCTGGGGGTAAAGATATCTTTCATATGTCTTATATGTGTGCATCTACATAAAATTATTTGCAAGAAGTGGGATGGAAATTCAAAAATCATTAAGATATGGCACAAAAACAGACACATAGACCCATGGAATAGAATAGAAACCCCAGAACTAAACCCACAAACGTATGGCCAACTAATCTTTGACAAAGCAGGAAAGAACATCCAATGGAAAAAAGTCTCTTTAACAAATGGTGCTGGGAGAACTGGACAGCAACATGCAGAAGGTTGAAACTAGACCTCTTTCTCACACCATTCACAAAAATAAACTCAAAATGGATAAAGGACCTGAATGTGAGACAGGAAACCATCAAAACCTTAGAGGAGAAAGCAGGAAAAGACCTCTCTGACCTCAGCCGTAGCAATTTCTTACTTGACACATCCCCAAAGGCAAGGGAATTAAAAGCAAAAATGAACTACTGGGACCTCATGAAGATAAAAAGCTTCTGTACAGCAAAGAAAACAACTAACAAAACTAAAAGACAACCAACAGAATGGGAAAAGATATTTGCAAATGACATATCGGACAAAGGGCTAGTATCCAAAATCTATAAAGGGCTCACCAAACGCAACACCCGAAAAACAAATAATCCAGTGAAGAAATGGGCAGAAGACATGAATAGACACTTCTCTAAAGAAGACATCCGGATGGCCAACAGGCACATGAAAAGATGCTCAACGTCGCTCCTCATCAGGGAAATATAAATCAAAACCACACTCAGATATCACCTCACGCCAGTCAGAGTGGCCCAAATGAACAATTCAGGAGACTATAGATGCTGGTGAGGATGTGGAGAAACGGGAACCCTCTTGCACTGTTGGTGGGAATGCAAACTGGTGCAGCCACTCTGGAAAACAGTGTGGAGGTTCCTCAAAAAATTAAAAATAGAACTACCCTATGACCCAGCAATAGCACTGCTAGGAATTTACCCAAGGAATACAGGAGTACTGATACATAGGGGCACTTGTACCCCAATGTTTATAGCAGCACTCTCAACAATAGCCAAATTATGGAAAGAGCCTAAATGTCCATCAACTGATGAATGGATAAAGAAATTGTGGTTTATATATACAATGGATTACTACGTGGCAATGAGAAAGAATGAAATATGGCCCTTTGTAGCAACGTGGATGGAACTGGAGAGTGTCATGCTATGTGAAATAAGCCATACAGAGAAAGACAGATACCATATGGTTTCACTCTTATGTGGATCCTGAGAAACTTAACAGAAACCCATGGGGGAGGGGAAGGGAAAAAAAAAAGAAAAAAAGGAGATTAGAGTGGGAGAGAGCCAAAGCATAAGAGACTCTTAAAAACTGAGAGCAAACTGAGGGTTGATGTGGGGGTGGGAGGGAGGGGAGGGTGGGTGATGGGTATCGAGGAGGGCACCTTTTGGGATGAGCACTGGGTGTTGTATGGAAACTAATTTGACAATAAACTTCATATATTGAAAAAAAATAAAGAGATAAAGTATCAGAAAGCAGAAGCCATTTAAAAAAAAAGAACAAAAATCATTAAGATAAAGAAACAATGTAAATTTCTAAATGTGAAAAAAGTTTTATGTAACCTTTTAAAAAAATATTGATTTTAAATAAATACAGGTTATAAATCCATATGAGATTTGTATTCCATTGAATGCATCTTAAAAATGGATAATACCAGATTCATTTTCAAATGTCATTATATGCTATATATATATATATGTATATAAAACATTACATATATATAACATAACATATATAACAATATATATATGTAACATTACATACATTATATACCATATATATATATATATATATATATAAATATATATATAACATTACATCCTTTGTACCTTTAAACTTCCTATGGCACATAATTTTTCAAAATTACTTTTGAGAAAATAAACATATTTGAAGATCACTTTTGGGAGGAGGCTTTCATTAATTACAATTAAAGTTTATGATTTACTCAAAAGCTTTTGCTATTTTCTTAGGGTAGTGCATTGTAAGATTTCAGGTATTGAAATAACAAAAAAAAATGCTCATTATGTTAGAATCACTGAAATAAAAAGCAAAATATAATGTGTTAAGGGAGTTAGGGATTTTGTGCCGGCAAGGGTCAGAGTATACATTTTATCTATTAAGGTATTATGACGCCAGGAATTTAGAGTTAGGTACATTAGATTGTTTTCAAAATTGGAAATACACATTTTAGAGTTATATGCTTTTTTTTTTTTCCAAAGTGGAAGATGTTGATTTTCTTTTTTAGACTTGGTTGAAATGGTGATTGACACTTTTTTTTTCAAAATAGGAATCCAAGATAAAAGATCCAATGAAATAGTCAAAAATTTTTGAATAGGAAGCATCTCTTTAGAGCAGAGATAAATGCAGTGGACTCTGATGTGATCTGTGTTGGGACAGCTGGAACTGAATAGCTTAGCCACAGGTGATGCAGACAACTGCTGGGTTTGCATTTCAGAATGCTACTAAATGGTCATGAAAATGACCTGCAAAACGTTTTAGGCATTATTTGCTGTACTCTCTGAAAACAATGCTATAAATAATTCTTTTAGAGGTGTATGTAAATATTAAGTGATGTTTCAGCTTTATGAATCTACATTGGATGGTAGTTTGTAGAAATGTCTTTCTTTACTAAATAGAATTTTAGCTTAAATTTTGTTTATATTGGTTCAGATTATTAAAATTTTCTGCTTCTTATACATCACCCTCAAAATTTAGACTTCTTAAAATTGATGTGTAATTACTTATGATACAGCTTTTTTTTTTAAAGTTACCTTGACCCAGTTTTTTAGTCCCTGACTAGAGGCTAGTGAGTCAGTTCTCCTTTTTGAGCAAGTGATTAAGGTCATGCACCAACCATTTCCCTTATAGAGCTCCCATACTCTGGGCCACTATGTGCCATCCTAATTGTACCAGAGCCAGGAACCAGGCACCTAGGACAACCCCTGTGTCCCCAAACTAGTCAAATTAGCCAATTGACAGGGAGCAAAATCTACTTAACCCATCCCTGCTTGCCATACATGTACTGCGCCCCCCCCCCCAACAGCTCCAACTTATTGTTACCCTGTGTCCTAAGGCCATACCTCCTGTGTCTCTGTTGTCAGACTTATCTCCTTTCCAGCTGTAACAAAGTATTCTGCCTTTTATTTACCCAAGGGTGTTTTATGTCACACTATCAAAAGAATTATTAAGTCTTATAAAACATTAATCAACAAATGTTTATTAGTGTATGCCAGGATCATAAGAAGCAAAGACTACTGATGCTCTGAGGCATATATCATCTATATATTTATGTCTATATATCATCTAACATATATATAGCATATATGCATATTTGTAAATTATAGTATTTGCTTTCTTCTTTCTAATATGTAGCTTTCTTAAGTAGCTTTCTAATAAAAATCTCTTTATTTCAGCAAGACTGGAACTTTACTGAAAATAGGGTTGGTATAACTGGTGAAAATTTTTGAATTATAGCTTTTTTAAATGTTTATTATTTTTGGGAGACAGCAAGCAGAGGAAGGGCAGAGAGAGAGAGACAGAATCGGAAGAAGGCTCCAGGCTCTGATCGGTCAGCACAGAGCCTGACGCGGAGCTCAAACCCACAGACCGCGAGATCATGACCTGAGCTGAAGTTGGCCACTTAACCAAATGAGCCACCCAGGCACCCTGAATTATAGTTTTAAACCAAAATATTATATAATTTTCAACTTCATCAAATAATAAATAATGAGTCTAGTATACCAAATTAAAGGTCTAACTTATAAATGAATAATATCTTGATAGATGTTCCTAGATATTTGTTAACTGGCAATAGGCTACTATAGAGTCTTCTTTCTCTTGATGCAGTGTTTAGCAATCTTGGTGAAGTGTAATTTACAACACAAACAATTAAGCTGCATCCATGTGGAGTGAGCAATGCAATGACTTTTGAAAGATGTATACAACCATGAAACAACCACCACAATCAATGTCTAAAAACGTCCTCAGTCTTCTGTTAATTCTTTCTTCCCTTTTTCTTGGTACCACACAAACACTAATCTGTTTTATATCACTATAGCTTAGTCTTCTTCCTCTAGAAATTAATATTAGTGGATCATGTATTTCCTTTTGCATCTAACATCGTTTACTCTAAATAATGATTTTAAGATTTGTCCCCCATGGTCGTTCATTACTGATTGCTAATAGTATTCCATTGACCGGATATACAATTTTTAGCATGACCATTTACCTGCTGACAGGTATTTGTTTTGTATAAAGTGTTTTGTTTTTATGAATACAGTTCCTATGAACTTTTATATACAGATCTTTGTAGGAAAATAGATTTCACCTCTTAGGGCTAATACCCAGGATTGGAATAACTGAATTGAGAGGTAGGTATATGTAGAACTTTATTTAAAAAATGCTGAAGTGGTTATAACATTTTACATTCTCACTGACAGTGTTTGGGGCATCTCAACCCCAGGTATCTTCACTTATACTAGTATTATCAGCCTTGATTACAGATGTCTTAGAGAAGATGCAGTTACATCACAGTGGTTTTATTTATTTTCCATTTTCCCAGTGATTATAGACACAGAGTAACTTGTCATATGTTTATTAGCCACTTTGTTTTATCTTTTTTTTTTTAACTTTTTTGTTTCAAGCTTTTATTTAAATTCTAGTAAGTTAACATACAGTGTAATATTAGTTTCAGGAGTAGAATTTAGTAACTCATCACTTACATATAACACCCACTGCTTATCACAACAAATGCCCTCCTTAAAACTCATCACCCATTTAACCTATCCCCTACCCACCCACCTACCAGCAACCCTCAGAGTTTGTACTCTATTGTTCACACTGTTTTATGGTTTGCTCCTCTCTTTTTCCCCCTTATGTTCATCTGTTTTATTTCTTATACCACATATCAGTGACATCATATGATATTTGTCTTTCTTTGACTTATTTCACTTAGCATAATACACCCTAGCTGAACCCACATCATTGCAAATGGAAAGTTTTCATTCTTTTTCACGGCTGAGTAATATTTCATGGTATTTATATACCAACTCTTCTTTGTCCATTCATTAGTCGATGGACATTTGGGTTCTTTCCATAATCTGGCTATTGTTGATAATGCTGCTATAAACATTGGGGTCCATCTGCCTCTTTGAATCGATATTTTTGTATCCTTTGAGTAAGTACCTACTAGTGCAATTGCTAGATTATAAGGTAGCCTATTTTTAACTTTTTGAGGAAACTCCATACTGTTATCCAGAGTGGCTATACCAGTTTGCATTCCAATCAACAGTGTAAGAGTGTTCCTCTTTCTCCACATCTTCACCAACACATGTTGAATCCGGTGTTGTTAATTGTAGCCATTCTGGAAAGTGTGGGGTGATATCTCATCATCGTTTTGATTTGTATTTCCATAATGATGAATGATATTGAACATCTGTTCATGTGTTTGTTAGCCATCTGTATATCTTCTTTGGCGAAATGTCTATTCATGTATTCTGCCCATTTTAAAACTGGATTATTTGTATTTTGGGTGTTGATTTGGTAAGTTCTTTATAGATTTTGTATACTAACCCTTTATCAGATATGTCATTTGCAAGTATCATCTCCTATTCCAAAAGTTGCCTTTTAGTTTTGTTGATTGTTTCTTTCACTGTGTAGAAGCATTTTATCTTGATGAACTCCCAGTAATTCATTTTTGCTTTTGTTTCCCTTGCCTTAGGAGACATATCTAGTAATAAATTGCTATGGCCAAAGTCAAAGAGGTTGCTGCCTGTGTAACCCCTTAGGATTTTCTCACACTTAGGTCATTCATCCATTTTGAATTTATTTTTGTATATGGTGCAAGAAAGTGGTCCAGATTCATTCTTCTGCATGTTGCTGTCCAGTTTTCCCAACACCGTTTGTTAAAGAGACTTTTTTCCATCGGATGTCTTTCCTGCTTTGTAAAAGATTGGTTGATGATATAGTTTGTGGGTCCATTTATGGGCTTTCCATCTGATACCATTGATCTATGTGTCTGTTTTTGTGCAAATACCATACTGTTGATGATGACAGCTTTGTAATATAACTTGAAGTTCAGGATTGTGATGCCTCCAGCTTTGCTTTGTCTTTTTCAAGGTTGCTTTGGCTATTTGTGGTCTTTTGTGTTTCCATACAAATTTTAGGACTGTTTGTTCTAGTTCTGTGAATTGTGTGTATTTTGATAGGGCTTGATTCAATGTGTAGATTACTTTGGTTAGTGTAGACATTTGAACAGTGTTTGTTCTTCCAATCCATGATCAATTGAAGGTTTTTTCCATTTCTTTGTGTCATCTTCAATTTCTTTCACCAGTGTTCTACAGTTTTCAGAGTATGTATCTTTTACCTCCTTGGTTAGGTATTTATTCCTAAGTATCTTATGGTTTTTGGTGCAATTATAAATAAGATCGATTCCTTGCTTTCTCTTTCCACTGCTTCATTATTAGTGAATATAAATGCAACAGATTTCCATACACTGATTTTGTATACTGCAAATTTACTGAATTCGTGTATCAGTTCTAGCAATTTTTTGGTGGAATCTTTTAGGTTTTCTACATAGAGTAGCATGTCCCCTGCAAATAATTAAAGTTTGACTTCTTCCTTGCCAGATTGGATGCCTTTTATTTCTTTTTGTTGTCTGATTGCTGAGTCCAGGACTTCCAGTACTATGTTATATAGCAATGGTGAGAATGGACATCTCTGTCTGTTCCTGACAATAGAGGAAAAGCTTTGTTTTTCCCCCATTGAAATTATGAGCTGTGAGTCTTTCATATATGGCCACTATGATGTTGCAGTATGTTCCCTCTATCCCGGTTTTGTTGAAGAATTTTATCAAGAACAGAGGCTATATTTTGTCAAATGCTTTATCTGTGTCTATTGTTGTTCCTATCCTTTCTTTTGTTCCTATCCCTTCTTTTATTAATGTGGTGCATCACACTGATTGATTTGTAAATACAAATCAGCAGCCCAGGAATAAATCCTACCTGATCATGGTGAATAATTCTTTTAATGCACTGTTGGATTTGATTTGCCAGTATCTTGTTAAGAATTTTTGCATCTGTGTTCATCAGGGATACTGGCCTGTAATTTTCTTTTTTAGTGGGGTTCTATGTTAGGTTTTGGAATTAGGGTAATGATGGCTTTGTAGAATGAATTTGGAAGTTCTCTTTCCATTTATATTTTTTGGAAGAGTTTGAGAAAAATAGGTATTACCTCTTCTTTAAGTGTTTGGTAGAATTCCCCTGGGAAGCCATCTTGCCCTGGACTTTTGTTCATTGGTAGATTTTTGATTACTGTTTCAATTTCTTTCCTGGTTATGGGCCTGTTAAAATTTCCTATTTCTTCCTGTTTCAGTTTTGGTAGTTTATATATTTCTACGAATTTATCATTTCTTCCAGACTGTCCAATTTGTTGGCATATAATTTTTCATAATATTGTCTTATAATTATTTGTATTTCTGTGGTGTTGGTTGTGATCTCTCCTCATTTGTTATTTCATTTTTGGGTCTTTTTTCTTTTCTTGTTGATAAATCTGGCTAGGGGTTTACCAATTTTATTTATTCTTTCAAAGAATCAGCTCCTGGTTTCATTAATCTATTCTACCGTTTTGTTTCTATATCATTTATTTCTGTTTTAATCTTTATTATTCCCTTCTTCTGCTGGCATTAGGCCTTATGTCCAATTACTTTGCTTTTTTTCCCTCTGTTTAGATTTATTTAATTTATAGTGATCTATCTTTAAATTCAGTGATTCTTCTATAATTTTAAATCATGGCATTAAATATGTTGATTCTTGCCTCTTTAATAATGTACAAAATTATGTGTGGCCATTCAGAGTGAACTTTGCTGGTCTGTTTGCTAAACGGATGTGATTTTTTTTCCAGAAAACAGGAACAGTTTTGCCCTAAGGGAATATGCTGGCTTGTTCCAGCATAGTAGAGAACAAAATTTGAGTTTCTACAGAAAATTCGAGATGTTTTGAGGAATTTGAATCTAGTAATTTTTATTGGCTTTGAGGTAGAATTGACAAAATTGTAAAATATATAAAGTGAATGTCATGGGCACCTGGGTGGCTCAGTCAGTTAAGTGTCCAACATTGGGTCAGGTCATGATCTCACAATTTGTGGGTTCGAGCCCTATGTCGGGCTCTGAGCTATCAGCACAGAGCCTGGAGCCTGCTTTGGATTCTGTGTCTCCCTCCCTCTTGCCCCACCCCCACTCATGCTTTGTCTCTCTCTCTCAAAAATAAACTTTAAAAAATTAAAAAAATAAAGTCCACGTCACATACATTTTTAAAATAACTACATACACAATGAAAGGAGCCCCGCTAATTAACACCTGTCACTTATTTATCTTGTGCGTGTGAGAATATTATTAGCAAATTTCAATTATATAATAGAGCATGAACAACTATAGTCACTATGATTAACATTAGGTCCTCAGATCTTATTTATCTTATAGCTGAAAATTTGTACATTTACCAACCTCCCCCTATTTTCCCCACTTCACAACCCCTGGCAACCACTATTCTAGTTTTTATAACTTTTACATTTTTTAAAATTGTTTTCACATATAAGTGATATCATATGGTATTTGTCTTTCTCTGCCTAGATTCTTTATCTTAGCATAATACCTTCAAGTTCCATTCAACTGTTGCAATCACAGGATTTCCTTCTTTCTCATGGCTGAGTAATACACCACTGTGTGTGTGTGTGTGTCTGTGTGTGTGCGTGTGTGTGTGTGTATCAGATATTCTTTATCCCTTCATTTATTGAAGGAAACTTATATGGTTTCCATATCTTAGCTATTGTGAATAATGTTGCAGTAAACAAGGACATGTAGATATCTCTTTGAAATCCTGTTTACATTTTCATTGGATATTTACCCAGAAGTGGGATTGCTAGATCATATGAAAGTTCTATTTCCCAATTTTTGAGGAAACTTCATATTGTTCTCTGTAGTGGTTGTACCAATTTGCATCCCCATAACAGTGCACAAATGTTCTCTTTACATCTTTGCCAACACTTGTTACTTCTTGCCTTTTGGATGACAGCCGTTCTATCAAGTGTGAGGTAATATCTGACACTTTTGTTTTGTTTTGTTGATTTGCTTTTCCCTGGTAATTAGTGATGTTGACCACCTTTTCAAGTTTCTGTTGGCCATCTATATATGCTCTTAAGAAAAATTTCTATTTAGTTACTCTGCCCATTTTTTAATCAGATTTCTTGAATTGTATAATCCTTTTAATATATTTTGGTTATTAACCCCTTCTCAGGTATAAGATTTGCTAATATTCTCTCCCATTTCATAGGTTAACTTTTCATTTTGTTAACTTCCTTTGCTGGCAGAAGCTTTTTAGTTTGATAGAGTCTCACTTGTTTGTTTTTGTTTGTGTTGCCTTTATTTCCGGTGTCAAATCCCAAAAACCATTGCCAAGACTGACATCAAGGAGGTTACTCGTATGTTTTCTTCTAGGAACTTCATGGTTTTAGGTCTTAAGGTCAAGTGTTTAATCCACTTCAGTTGATATTTGAGTAATTTGTAAGATAGGGGTCTAGTCGTGCATTCACTGATAACACATTTTTGTTTAAAGTTGTGTGTGTGTGTGTGTGTGTGTGTGTATAAACCAGATGCTTTAAGACTTTTGCTTATCACTGTCTATGCACACTTAGATTTATTTTTTTATTGACTAGGTCATCATTTTGTTTTGTATGTTTATGTGCCTTTTTACGTTTTCTTTGCATGTTTAGCTGGTTAGGAAATAGTGCTGAGATTAGATTGCAGTTGTTCTATATACTGTTGTGTTCTTTTAAGAATATTTTGTTGTTGCAGCGGCAGGCAGTAAACTCACATGGACTCAAACTGCAAATGCTGTCTCCTTGGTATGCAGCAGCTGATGTCTCTTTCCTATCAATATTATTTCCTACTGCTGTCTTTTATCTAGGACCCCAGGGGTTCTCCAATGTTTATGTATAATTTGGCTTTCAGACAAGGATTTTTTAAGCGACGTGGTTCACTCTGTGATTTTTCTAAATCTGTAGATTCCGCCTCAATTGACAGCTGCTTTATGAGCCTCAAATATTCTTTCCTCTGATGCATCAAGCCTAGAAAGCTTTAACTTCTGCCACTTGAACTCCTCGCGGCTAAGAAATGCATTCAGTTGAAAATAATAAAATGACAACAATAAAAAAAAGAAGAAACATGTCTAGTTTTATCTTGCTCTAATATTCAAGAACAAATCCTTGCTTGCCTCCACTTGCATTAACACTGGATCATCTTGCATATATCATACATAGATAATACGTATATGCACATTTATATATTTGTGTTAAGTCACACAAAAGTTTATATTTGTATTTCTTGCTTATATTTATATTTATCTCTCATCTACATACCAAAAGGAACTATTAAAATACATAATGTGAAAAGAAAGATGATTAGCCAGCATGGATGATGTTGATGTCAACTCTCCAGATAAGAAAACTAGGTGGTGAGGACGGGTTTGGACATTCTACTTTTAAGGTACCTACATGGAATGCAAGAGACAGTGTCAACTAGGCAGTTAAATATATAGACTTGGAGTTAGAGGTGGAATTGTGTTAAGATGTAAGTCTGTGATTCATGCAGGCTGGTAGGCAGCTGACATGCACGAGTGCAGCCTTTTTGGCTGTTTATCTGCTGTCTGCTATGCTTGGCAATGCCGTGGTGTTAATGGTTTTCGTGAAAGTGTTGGAGAGGTAAGTCTCTTTTTCTATTTCTCATTACGTTCTCCTCCATCATCCCCACCCCAAAGTCTTATTTCTTCTCTTATTTTCTTCAGTCTGTCACTCCTTCCTTTCCTCCTCTTTCTGTACCTCCTTTTCTCTTTTTCTTTCTTGTTTTCTTATTTCTTCCTTCCTTTCCTCCTTCCTTCCGTCCTTCCTTTTCTTTCTTTCCTTCTTCCTTCCTCTCTTTCTTTCTTTCTAATTTCTTTATTTCTACTTTTTTGAAATCCTGTTAAGCCAGCATATCTTTTTTTTTTTTCTTTTTCTACAGGTGACTGTATCACATCTTTGCTCCTTAAAAAAAATCCTTTACCGGGGCGCCTGGGTGGCGCAGTCGGTTAAGCGTCCGACTTCAGCCAGGTCACGATCTCACGGTCCGTGAGTTCGAGCCCCGCATCAGGCTCTGGGCTGATGGCTCGGAGCCTGGAGCCTGCTTCCGATTCTGTGTCTCCCTCTCTCTCTGACCCTCCCCCGTTCATGCTCTGTCTCTCTCTGTCCCAAAAATAAATAAAAAAAAAAAGTTGAAAAAAAAATTAAAAAAAAAAAAATCCTTTACCTTTCTTGAATGTGTAAGTAAACTATATTGTAGTTTCCTCCTCCTAATTTTAAAAAGCAGGTGAGTTGACTGTTGACAGTTCCTCCAAGGAAACAGTTAACACAATTCATTCTGCCTTGGGAGTTTTCCTGTGCTTAATGATTGTTGATTAAAGCCATCGGGAGGAGCCCTCAGCTGGTATCTTTGGGTGTTAATTTCACTATTGCTGGCACATCTTTTTCCAATCTGTTGCCCCACAGATTTTTCCCATTGGTTTTGTCATTTGTCCTCTTTTCACCTCCTTTTGTAAGTTCACAGATTACAAGTGAAGTCAGATCCAAAGCATTTCACAGTGCTGCTCTGATTCAACTGTGAATGCCCAACAGAGACAAAGTAATTGATTGTTAAGTTCCTAAGTTATTAACACAGTTGATGGTTGACTTCATTAAACTAAAGCTTCCTCTGGATTCTGTAACAACCAATGCAATCTGTCTTGTACGTAAAAAAAATAAACAAATAACTAAAAGTTTCAATTCCATGGACATATATGGAATAAATGTTTGAGGTGTGCATGACATTCTGTTTGCTGCTGGCACAAAGACAAATAGATCATGGTCCTGACCTTGAAGTGCTCCTAGTCTGAAGAATCCTATAATAGGAATATGGACAGGATCTATACAGACAACAAAAAAATAATTACAACACGACTTACCTTCAGTAAAGTCTTGGTTATATTTCAGGAAAAAATGAGCAGTGTGCTAGAGTCCAAGGAAATAATCTTGTTTACCATCCTTTTGCAATTCCTATACCAATACATTCACAGATTCATTTATAGACTGTTCATTTAAGCAACACCATTTAGAGTTCTTGTTTTAGTATTATTTATTTGACAGTATATATACATTATCCCATACAATATTGGAAATTATGCTATACAAAGAACAAACCCTTTCTCAAAGAAATTTATGGGTATGAAATAAGTAGCAAACAATTCCTAACATCATGCTTAGTGTTGAAGATGAGTCCTTGTATATGTTTTTGTTTGTATTGTTATTATGTGAAGAATGATCCTAGAGGCTATAACTTCTGTTGATTATTACTACACCATTTAGATTTGATAAAAATAATTCTAGAAATCCAAAGACTTTTGAATTCTAGCTTTAGAATGGAAGAAAGAGAAAACTAAACTAAACATAAATCTCAAAATACCTAGAGAAAACTGTTAGATTATTAATTTTTTTTCAATGTGTTTAAGTCCTACATGGCCACTTCCATGTAAGAAAAAAAACATATGACTTTTTTCCCAAATACTTTTGTTCTGTTTCTCATTTTTATTTGTGCCTATCAGAATGCTTATGGATGTAATTCATAAATGCTCTCCTGAAGGTCTCATATGTATTCAAAACTAAATTAGGGCCCAAAATAAAGACTGCATTAATTTTGCTGCAGGGAAACACAGGTTTTTTAGGGTAATGCATTAAATTTCTTATTAAATAGTATGTCACATACAAATAGTGTGAGATTGCAAAGGATTTTAAAATTCTGTAACTCAGTCATCCTAAAAACAACCCAAAGAAGTAAGCTCAGAATAATCAGAGCTCCTAGATATTTTGTTTCTAGTTCTAGTGTTCTGTCTTTATGGACTCTTTATATTGAGTATTAAAATTCATGTCTTTGTTTTTAATACTTGAAATTGGAATAGATATGACACATATATAGATATATTTAGCAAGTAAAGAATAGTTGAAAACTAACAAAACTCCTTAAAATCAGTTTGTAGATATGGGAGATAGAAATAGTAGATTTGAATAGCGTAAGTGATGCAGACATTATAGATAGTATTGAATTTATTTTAAAACTTTCTAAATAGCAGCATTAACTATACACCATAAAGTAATTCAGTAAATTACCATGAGGCCAGACCTCTGAGATTTTGTAGTTAACACATATTTATGACAAAACAAAAAAATCAAAACAAAAAAAATAAATAATAAATAAAAATTCAGGTAACACACATTTGCCAGACATATTTCTGACTAGTCTAAAAATAATCAAATCCAGAGGGAACAGGCATCACGTAAATGGAAGATTATTTAGAAAGCTGTATTCTAGTAGGACTAGGGAGGAAAATAAAATAAATGGAAAAGGAAGTAATCAAGTCCCTAATAGCTGGGAAAACTAATAACCCAGGATGCCCTTGCGACTCATTAGAGCAAACAAGAGGAAATGAAAACCTGTATACAGATAGCCCAGTCAACGTTTTTAATCCACGGAAATTAAAACTAGAGAGAATACTGTAAAATAAATTCACAGAAAATCCTGACATACCATTTTAGATTTCCATGTCTTCAACTTAATTATATCTGTTTCCCCGGTTATTTCTCTCCTATCATCTCACATTAATACACAAATGCAAAGTGAGAAAGAACTATGAAATCAACACTTATGGACCAAATAACTTCCAAATATGTATTTAGCTCGAAGCCTTTTTGTCAGTAGTTCTGGGCATTTTATGCATCAATCATCATTCTTATAATCCAGACTCATTTTCTCTATGTCACCATGTAGCATACTTTTTTGGATTGTGCTAATGACAAGATTCTTCAGTGAAATGGCTTTAATTTTAAATAAATGGTTGGTATATCATTTTCTTCCATTCCTATAATCAATTACTTATACTTTTCTTTCAATTCTTTCTTTAAAGTAAATAATGTATCTATCATCCTACTGTCTTTTTTTCTTTACCTTAGCTCTAAATATTGTATATTCAGGCTTTATTTTGTATAACTTCCAAATATATCTTGGCATATTAAGGGTGCTCAAAATATTTTAATTGATTTGAGAATACACAGACTGGATTTTGAGCCATATAATAATTGAATTTAGATAATTCAGTACCTTTTTTTCTAATACATTGCCATCATGCTTAGTGTTGTTTTATAAACATTTAACATTAAATGAATATGGAAAATGATATTTTACTGACTATATAAATGTACTATAAGAACTGCAGTGTCAGGGGCGCCTGGGTGGCTCACTCGGTTAAGCGGCTGACTTCGGCTCAGGTCATGATCTCCTGGTCCGTGAGTTCGAGCCCCACGTCGGGCTCTGTGCTGACAGCTCAGAGTCTGGAGCCTGTTTCGGATTCTGTGTCTCCCTCTCTCTGACCCTCCCCTGTTCATGCTATGTCTTTCCCTATCTCAAAAATAAATTTAAAAAAAAGGTTAAAAAAATTTTTAAAAAAAGAACTGTAGTGTCAAGATTTTGTATATTTACAGATGTGTGTCTACATGGGATGTATACATTTAGAGAAACATAAAAAATATGAACTACCAAGAATGCAAGAGGCATTCCAGAACATTTAAAATTAGTCCCAAGCCTGAACAAATTCACTTTCCTAAAATTAATTAGGCTAGGACAATATTTTCTTATTCCCCACTCAGCTCCTCTGTCCTGCTGCCTCTTCTGCCTATCACTTGGGCTTTCTTATTTACCTCATGGTAATTTCATTCGGATTCCTTATAACTGACCTTGGCTTTCTTCCCTCTATTCTAGCCTTTGTCACTGGTACTCTATATCATGTTTCCACCTCTAATTCCATTACTGATGTCACTTGAAAGATTTTTGGTTTGCTTGATTATGTTATTACATTTTGCACCACTGTGAGAAAAATAATATCAGAAACAAATGAGATGAGAGATAGCTTGGAAATGTATAAATGAACTTATTTACAGTGGGAAAAAATTATATAATTGTGACTATATTTTCACACACACACACCTCATAGATGAAACGAGGAACACGTGTTTCATCAGCAAGACGACCAGCAGCTGACAGAAGCTTCTCTTTGACTCCATGACTGGAGCACACAAATCTTAGACAATGGAAAACAGCAGCACAGATGGCATATTTCCCTCACAGGATATAAGTGATTTTAATGAGGCTTGAAAATTGTCACCTTCATAGATGAACGTATTTACAATCTTTTCTTATTTATTCACTTATAGCTAACTCTGGATTACACAGTTATTCTTGTCCTCCTGATGCTTTTCTTGATGATAGAGTATACTCAAACAATTCCACATATTCTGTACTCTTATTTGCTTCTCCTAATATACTAGAATAGTTTATAGTATGTAATTAAATCATGATGATATTAAGCAACTTGCTGAAATAAAATCTATCTAGTAAGTCAAGAGTAAAACTCAGATGTTCTAGTTTTGGTTCAGTGATTTTAAAATACTGTACTTTGTTTCCTATTGAAATATTTCAACTTAATATTAATTTAAATTTCAAAATCTGTATTCTAATTCCTAAATTGAATTTCAGCTGGAATCATCATGTAACATATTTTGTTCAATAATTTTACTTGACCCACAAGAGAGAGAAATTAATGTATATTAGAAGTATAAATGTTCCTTTATTGCCATGGTGCTTCACTCTGAAGTATAATGTTTTAAATGACAAAACTTTATCATTTAGGAACTTGAGATTCTCACACCTTGTGCACAAAATGTATTATATTTTGTTGCCTGGATTGAGTCACTCACTGGCATTTATGTATATTTTGTTCTTTTCTATTTTCTTTATTTCTAGAAGAGTTGCTAGCATTCAATAAATACATTTAAAAAGTGAGTAGAAAATTAATGAACGAGCCTCCACTCCTCTTGCAGAACTTACAAAATAAATTAGTATTTCAGATGAAACATTTCAATGGCACACTAAAGAGAATATAAGTGGCACTTGTAATACAGAACGTATAGGTTTAAAGAGTAAGATGATTGAACAAACTTGGTGAAGATGATCTCACGCTACTGACAGGTTTTCACTGAAAGATAATTCTCTCTTACAATTTCAAGATAGTCCCACATGTTGTATCTACATATTGAAACACAATATCCAGAGGCAGAGAAAGGACCCTTGGGTATGTTATGTTTTTCTTAGGGATAAGCAACATTCTTCTTTAATGTCCCCAGGAGACCCATCCCAAGTCTCTGTGGGTATAATTGGACCACATATTCACTGAGAAGGAAGGCTTCCAAATCACGGGCTCATCTCAGTACATAGGACACAGCCGATGCTTTGTCTTCTCCAGACCTGAGTCCAGCAAGGTGGAACATTAGTTTGTGAATGTTAGTGTGTGACTCCACAGTGGTTTGTATGAGAATGAAGTTGTCTATAAATTTAATCCTAAAAATGTACTCTATTAAATGGTCTTTTATCTGTTTTATCTAAACTGTATTATCTTGAGGTTTTTGGCTTGTAGTTAACTCCTTGAATAATTTTTGGCAACATCAGAATCCTTTCCATCACCTCCGAGCATATTTCACCAGAAATTATGGAAAGAAATATTAAAAAAGGAGTACTTGAGCTGTCTCACTTAGGAATCCTAACATGTTCAGGGGCGCCTGGGTGGCTCAACTGGTTAAGCTTAAGCGTTCTACTCTTGATTTTGCTTCAGCTTGTGATCTCAAGGTTCCTGGGTTTGAGTCTCATATTGGGCTCCACACTGACACTGCTGTGGAGCCCGCTTGACATTCTTTCTCTCTCTCTTTGCTCCTCCCCCACTCGTTCTCTCTCTCTCTCTCTCTCTCTGTCTCTCAAAATAAATAAGTAAATATTTAAAAAAAGAAATCCTTAGGTGTTTGGTTTGTCTTTGTGAGTTTTATTGCTAATCAAAAATGAATAAGACAATTTTAATAACAAACCTATTGTGAATTGAGTTAGGAACCAAACTTATATTTTCTGATGTCTGCTTTTAGGTAGAAAAGTGAAAGAGAATCAACAACTTATTAAACTTGTTTAAACAAATGGTCCTTTTCAATGAATTTATATGAAGAAATTATTTTTATTTAAAAATCATGTCATTACTACAATTTAGAGATCAAGATTTCATTCTCTATATTGGAGCTCAAAAATAATTCAACTTTTTGGAATTTCTTCAAAAGAATACAGCAAACTGTCTACATTGCCAGAAAACATACATCACTCACATCTAACAGAAAATGTCATTCTTAAATATCCACACTGTTTTTGCAAGAATAAAGGAAATAAGGTAAAAATGGCAGTAAAGCACTTGAAATATATTTTATAAGCAACTTTATTTCCTACTGTACCTCACACTGTCCTAATTTATATAACATTCAGAAACTTTTTGTAAATAATAACACTTTAGAAAAGTGTAACATATAGAAAAGATCATTTCCTATATACAGATCCCTTTGATTTCAGAGGAAACAAGCATTTCATAAGGAAAATAGTCACAGGATTCTTCAGACCCTTTGTGGGGAAAAGGAACTTCTTCAAATGACTGGATTAGAGATGGATAAATTAATATATAGATTATAGTAATACCCTTTTTGCTTACACAGTGTTGAATGCAGGAAAATCACGATTAATTGGTCAAGAAGAATCATTGCATTACGTTTATCTGTACAATTTCAATTAAGTTAAATTAGCAATGGCCTCCTGAGTAAAATGTCATTTCATAAGAATATATTCAAAGAACACACACTTCGAAAGGATATTTATAAACTCTCTGAGGAAAGAGACTCTATCTACTTCACCCAGGAAATTTGATTATCTAAAACAGTACTTGGCAAATATAGCAAATCCTCAAAAATACTTATTAAGTAAAGGGATGCTGAACAAATTTTCTGTCACAAGGCAACCCTTCACAACCAATAATTGCGTGGAAAGTAAATGAGAGTTGAGTGAATTGGATAACATACTTAACACAGGTAAATTTTAAAATATATATGGAACTTCTACTCTTACACAACTTTTTAATTATGAAATATAACACACTTGCAGAAAAGTATATAAAAATAATTGTACACTTATAATTTTTATAATGTGAACACTGATAAAACTCTGACCCTAATACATAAAACACGGTCAGTCAGTACTCAATGATTCCCTCTATGTTTGTTAGCAAATTCTCCCCTCACTAACCACTATTCTAATTTACATTGACTATGTTTGTACATTTTTAATTTTAGAGTTTAGTCACTCAAACATACATCCCTAAATATTAAAGTTTAGCTTCACCTGTTTTTATACTTAGTATAAATGGAATTAGGCAGCACATGTTACTTTTGTATTGTATCTCCTAAACTTTGCATTATGATTGTGTTTCACACAGGTTACGGTGTACAGGTATAGTTCATTTATCTTCAAAGATGTGTTGCATATCACTGTATGAATCAATCCAATTTATTTATTTCTTTGTTATGTAGTTTTTCCATCCATAGCTCTTTTTAATAATGGGGTTATGTATATTCTTGTATGTGTCCTCTGTATGTAAGTATGCATGTATATACGCATAGATTTCAACTGCATATACACCTACGAATGAAATTATGGATCACAGATATGTAGTTGGTATTACTGATGTTAAACATTTTCTGCAATGGTTGTATCAATGTTAACTCTCACTGGCAACGTACATAACTTTCATGACCTTAAGCTCTCATATGCTACATTGTCAATCTTAAAATTTTAGTCACACCAGTAAGGGTGTTTTTGTGTCTTATATTTTTAAATTTCTCTCATTACTAATGAAGTCAAACACACTTTTACATGCTTATTTACCATTTAGGTTTCTTTTTTAATAAATCAGCTATTGGATTATCTTGCCACTCTTCTAGTCGTCTGTCTTTAATTTATTTACATGGTGATTTGTTACATATTTTCAGCCTAAGTTCTTTGCTGGTTGTACATTTTGTTAATACAGCCTTCTCATTTTTGGCTTGCCTATTTGTTTTTCATAATACTATTTACTCATCAACAGTGAGTTCTTTAATAAGATCATTTTTATCTGTTGTTTAATAATGGCTAGTGATATTTTTCCCTATTAAAGAGATATTAATCAGAAATCAGGGCATGCCTGGGTGTCTCAGTCGTTTAAGCATCTGACTCTTGATTTCAGCTCCAGTCACGATCCCAGAGTTGTGGGTCAAGCCCTGCGTAGGGCTCTGTGCTGAGCATGTTCTCCCTTTCTCTCTCTGCTCCTGCCCTGCCCACTCTCTCGCGTGTGCGCCCGCAAAATAAATAAACTTAAAAAAGAAAGAAGTCAGGATCACATGTGATATTATAAATAATTGCATTTGTTTTTAAACTATTTCTTCCTCTTGAGAACATTAGACCCATGAGGACAGGAATGATGTTACTGTATGTAATTGTATGTACACAACAGTGTATATTGTGTAATAATACAGAATAGTGGAAAACACAAAGCATACAATAAATAGTTATAGAATGTATTTTCTATAGCTATATACCTCTATATCTCCAAATTTGTATCCATCCACCTATTAACCATCAAAATATTCATCCACACATATGTACCAATATGGTGTTCATGCAGTAATATATATTAATATATTAATTATTTTCCTAATAATTATAAATAAATTAATTGAACTATAAACAAGATGAATACACTTGAAGTTTTCCACAGAATGGATACTTTTCTTGGAGCTCTCTTCTGATGTACATAAACCTTTATATGAGGTTTTATTTTAAAACATTTTAACATTTCCTTTAATCTGAAGTTCTGAGTGATCCTGTTAGGACTACAGTGCATATAAACAGTCAAGAATCCAAACCACACTGATATTTCTCATGATAAGTGCAGTCAAGATTCTATATTCCTGAGCATTCAGACATTTGACTACCATGAGTCCTTAGAATCATATTAGATGTGTGCACAGCATACTGTTGTTATACAAATGTTTTATCCAAATGCTTTAGCTCTAGTTTTTGTGT
This sequence comes from Puma concolor, assembly GCF_028749965.1. Taxonomy (NCBI): domain Eukaryota; kingdom Metazoa; phylum Chordata; class Mammalia; order Carnivora; family Felidae; genus Puma; species Puma concolor. The sequence continues at coordinate 20,227,783 of NC_141683.1, forward strand.
AGACTCCATACTTGGAAGATGTGTGGGTGTTGTATGAATCATGAGGACTAGTCCTCTAGTGTATGTGGCTCTCTTGCCCTTTTAAATTTAGAGAACTTGGTTAAATCTTGGCCCTTGAGTTCTTTACATTCTGATGTTTAGTAGAAAATATGTGAAGGTTAAATAGGAGAAAAATAGTTTCTCTTAAAAGCAGAACTATCTTAACCATTTGCACCATGTCCTGGAAATCATGCTGACCCTTCTTGGCTTTCTAAGGAACTTGTGAGAGCATAGCTGTCGGCCCAGATGTTCTCCCAAATCGTGCCTCCCTCTATTTCTATAATAGTTATCTTGGTTGTAGGTAGGTGCAAAGAAAAAAAGGGAAAAATAAAGCAGTAAGAGCCCTTAAATTATAGAGACCAAGAAGAAGAACAAATCCACTAAAAGTGCATTGTCTACATACAGGAGAGAATTTTATTCATTTAGATCTTCTCAGAGAATATTGTACTTATTGATACCATAGACCAACAGAGCAAATAACTGTGACCTTGACTGTAGGTCTCAATTAAGTACAGAGAGAGGTGGGGAAGATAAAGTCTTGGATTTTCACAGAACATTTAGTATACAATTTAAAACTAGTAAAAACAAAACTGAATACTAAACCTGAATGCCTATAATCCATGTATAAAAATATTGTTCTAGATACATATTTTATTAAAGAATAAGAGAGTTAAAGTTTTACATGCAAATATATTCAGAATAGTATTAATTATGCTAATAAGAAATTGAAAACTCTTATGTCCAATATTAAAATGCTTAGGAAAATAATGGTGTATCCATATGTATTATTGCAACATTATAAATGATTTTACTTTAAAAAATACTTGCATTGATAAGCTAAATAAAGCAGGGTTTTATATTTTAGGAATGTAATAATATAAAGAAAGTAATAGATGTGATGGCTTTTTGATATGTCACTGGCTACATTACTGTCCCCAGTTATTTAATAACACTAATCTAGGTGCTCCTGTGAAGGAATTTTATAGCTGCAATTTGATTCCCTACTTACTGGAGTTTTAGGGATATTACTGTGAGTATGTCTAACATAATCAGTATGTGTATTATATGTCTAACATTTACTTATTTATTTTTTATTTGAGGGACAGAAAGAGAGCATGAGCAGGGGAGAGGGGCAGCGGGAGATAGAGAATACCAAGCAGGCTCCTCGCTGGATGTGGGGCTTAATGTGGCACCCAAGGTGGGGCTCAACAGGGACTGGATCCCAGGACCCTGGGATCATGACCTGAGCCAAAATCAAGACTCGGATGCTTAACTAACTGAGGCACTCAGGCACCCCTGTTGGAAGGCTTTTAAAGCAGATCTGAAGATGCCACCTGTGGACAACAGCTTTGGCCCCGTTCATGTAATTCCAGCCTGTGCTGGATCTTCCCTTCTTTACCGCCTGTGGAAACCAGCTTCTACCACCCTGTGAGGTTCCAGTTTACTTGTGATCTTTCCTTCCTGATAGTCTATTTTTCAGAATTTGAATTGCTTAGCTAGTCTCTACCACTGAGTAAGCCAACTCCCTACCATATATCCTTCGGTATATCATCTCACTTGTTCAGTTTCTCTTAAACACTGATTGATACAATAGATATTATGCATATAATATATTTACAAAATAAGAAAAGACCCCAAACAATTGTGAATGCTTCTGGGTTTTTGAATACAGTTTAGGTTTATTCTTTAATTTCCTTATTTCTATAATTGATGCAGATATATCAGACTCTAGTAGTTAAATGCCATTGTATTTGAAACTCTTATATACACTCTCCTGGTCTTATTCTACTATCAACATGCAACTCCATATTGATTACTCATTTTGAAGTTATTTAAAATGAAAATAATTGTTATAAATGGCTTACTGCCAATTACAGGATGATTTTTCCTTTAAAATGTGATTAACACAAAAGAATGAACAATTATTGTCATTTGTATAAAACATATACATATATATACATATATATACTTTTATATGTGTGTGTGTGTATATATATATATATTATACAAGGTTATTTCTTCTATCTCTATGCTGGCTGCCTCTGAGCCAATCTCTGCCTCCTGGGTTTAAATTAGTCTAGTTGGCCAGTTCTCGATCAAATGTCCTCCTTGTCCAAATCTATTGATAAATGCCTTATGCCTAGTTCAGACAAGACCTTTGTAATAATTTGATATTAGAAAAAGTATATCATTAACTTGCTCAAAAAAATTAAGTTTTTTTTCTGTGCCAGATTCTGTATTAGATTTTGGATAATTTAAGAACATTTTAGGCTCTCAGTCTGGAAGAAGTTTTATAAAGATAAAATTGAATAACTTTAATACAATGAAATAATTTTCTTAGTAAATAAAAATGTAAGTGGCCTAATTCTAAACCCACTGAAATTAGTCTAGTATTGTCCGCATTTTCTCAATTCAATGAATGCTACCTGTTACTCTAGGCTTTACATTATCCTAAAACAAATATGCTCCAAAAATGATACACAGAGTAGTTTATTTTTTTTATTTTTATTTTTTTTTAACATTTATTTATTTTTGGGACAGAGAGAGACAGAGCATGAACGGGGGAGGGGCAGAGAGAGAGGGAGACACAGAATCGGAAACAGGCTCCAGGCTCCGAGCCATCAGCCCAGAGCCCGACGCGGGGCTCGAACTCACGGACCGCGAGATCGTGACCTGGCTGAAGTCGGACGCTTAACCGACTGCGCCACCCAGGCGCCCCCAGAGTAGTTTAATATTGACTGTTCTGTTTAGAAAGAAAATGTAAAGGGAGTACTTGAATGAAGATAGTTTTACATGTTGGGGAAACCACAGGAATTCCTAAAATGTAAAACAAGGCTGGTCTTCTAAAACCTGCATGTCTGAAGGACATGAAAAAGATTTCACATAATATAATTAATTGGTGTTTATCTATGTATATACATATATGGATACACACATAGATAATAACATGAGACTCTTAAATCTTTCTATAATTAGAAATCATTAGAAAGCATTAACTTGCTTTCAGTGAAAACTGTAGAAAAAAATGTTCTCAGAAGAAAATGGTTAGCTCAAATTATGAACTCTCTAAAATTGTATCTGCTCCTACAAGACTTAACATATTTATGAGGGATTCATCAAAACATGAATTATGAAGAAGGCTGACATGATGCATCCTGCATTATTGGCAAAAGCTCCAGGCCCCTTCTGTGGCCTCTAAAACGAGGGTCTACCTTCTGTTTGAAATTTTGACCAGGGGATACAACAAATGTATACTCATTTCTTTCTCATGCATTTTTTAATTCTAATTTCTCTGTATGTTTTACCCATTGTGCCTTTTGTAATTATTACTGTACTACTACGTCTTTTTATGTACGAGAATCATTTCTCCTTATAAACGACAGCATATAATTTTTCTAATTAATATGTAGTCCTTATGTGCCAATAATATAGTCAACAGATGTATATAAAATCTTAATGATATATTTTCATATAAAATACTTTTTCTTCCAAGTTTTTATTTGAGTTCCAACTAGTTAACATACAGTACAATATTAGTTCCATGTGTAGAATTCAGCGACTCATCATTTACATATAATACCTGGTGCTTATAATAAGTGTCCTCCTTAGTATCCATCACCTATTTAACCCTTCCCCCTACCCACCTCCCATCTAGTAACTCTCAGTTTGTTCTCTATAGTTAAAGAGTCTGTTCCTTGGTTTACCTCTCTTTCCCCCACCATGTTTATTTTTTTGATTCTTAAATTCCACATATGAATAAAATCATATAGTATTTGTCTTTCTCTGATTTATTTCACTTAGCATAATACAGTCTAGTTCCATCCATGTCATTGCAAAAGGCAAGATTTCATTCTTTTTTATGGCTGAGTAATATTCCAGTGTGTGTGTGTGTGTGTGTGTGTGTGTGTGTGTGTGTGTACCACATCTTCTTTATCCATTCATCAGTTGATGGACATTTGGGCTCTTTACACAATTTGGCTATTATTGATAATGCTGCTATATACATTGGGGTGCAAGTATGCCTTTGGATCAGTATTTTGTATCCTTTGGATAAATACCCAGTAGTGCAATTAATGGATCATAGGATAATTCTATTTTTAATTTTTTGAGGAACCTCCATACTGTTTTCCAGAGTGGCTGCACTAATTTGTATTTCCACCAACAGTGTAAGGGGAATCCCCTTTCTCTACATCCTCACCAATACCAGTTGTTTCCTGCATTATTAATTTTGGCCACTCTGGCTGGTGTGAGGTGATATCTCAGTGTAGTTTTGGTTTGTACTTCCCTCAAAAGGAATAACGTTGCACATATTTTCATTTGTCTGTTAGCCATCTGTCTTTTTTGGACAAATGTCTCTTCATGTCTTCTGCCCATTTTTTACCGGGATTATTTGTTTTTTGGGGTGTTCAGTTTTATAAGTTCTTTATTTATTTTGGATACTAACCCTTAGTTAGCATATAAAATGCTTCTAACCAGAAGGGAGCACTTACTATATTTTTATTTCTCTCGGATGAAGCTCATTTACACACCAGTGATTCAGAGTAAGATTTTACTAAGCTTCAAATATCTTGATTTTTTTAAATTATTAAACATGCATTAATATATAAACTAATCTATTAATGTTTAACTTAAACAGAAGCCATCTTAACTATTATTATTTATACAAATGTCATCATATATTTGCTCTTTTTAATATAATATTGGTAATCAATTGACATCAGAAAATGAACTGTCAGAGAACACTTATAAAACTTAGCAATGTAATAAAGCCAAGATTAAATAGTAAGCATTAAAACAAAATGCAATTTAAAATAGCAAAGTTCATAAATATGTAAATCAACAATGGATAGAATATTCAAGGAAAAATTAATACAAACAGTTGATGCTGAATTGGAACTTGAAGTAAGAATATTTGGGTGGATAGTGGTAAGAAATTATCTAAGTTGTGAAAGACAAAGGTGAAAGATTAAGTGACAAATTAGCATTATTCAAATGTTTATGAAAGAGTGACTAGAAAAGTCTTAACAAAATTACTGAGCTCTACATGAGTTAGGAAACACAAATTTGGATTAGGCTGTCATTATTTTCAAAAGAATCTTCAAACAGTACAGTTTGGATTTAATCAAGTTGCTAATGACCTGAGATCATAAAAAGAACATAATTGGGGAGCCTGGGTGGCTCAGTTGTTTAAGCATCTGACTTTGGCTCAGGTCATGATCTCACGGCTTGTAAATTCAAGCCCCATGTCAGCGCTGACAGCCCAGAGCCTGGAACCTGCTTCGTATTCTGGGTCTCCCTCCCTCTCTGCCTCTTCTCCCACTCACACTCTGTCTCTCTCTCTCAAGACAAATAAACTTATTAGTTTTTTTAAAGAAAAGAATTATTACAGTGAAACAGAACTTAGTTCATACACCAGTGCTTCTGGTCAATCATATTAACTACTAGTTCTGTGAACTTAGGCAAATTAATTTACTTCTGTGGCTAGCAGAAACACTGGTGCACGGTTCAATAAACAATAAACATTAGTTCTCATTTTCCTCATCCACTTTCTTTGGGGTAATATTAAAGGAAAAAAAATAGATGAAACAAAGTTGTACATGCACCAATGAGGAGATTTAAAAAATCATGGTCTTATTTATAGATCAAATACAAATTGCAGGTAACATTTACACATTCAACTTAATCTATTACCTTGAGTCTTTTGCCATAAATCTAAAAAACTACAAACCTGATTTCTAAAAATATTTATGAAAAATCATTTAGTGCATTCTAATCGATAATAAAATGCTCACTGAAAATATTGTTGGAAATTTCTTTTTCTTCTTTTTTTAAAAGTTTATTTATTTTTGAGAAAGAGAGTACAAGCAAGGGAGGGGCAGAAAGTGAGGGTGCAGAGGATCAAAGAAGGCTCCCTGCTGACAGCAGCAAGCCAATGTGGGGCTTGAACTCAGGAACCATGAGATCATGACCTGAACAGAAGTCAGAGGCTCAACTGATTAAGCCACCGAGGTGCCCCCTGGAAATTTCTTTATATTCATTGCAACTCTTTTTACAAAAGTGGAAATGTATATATTACAAAGCAAATGTTAATGAAATTGTACTCTGGGCACATTATCAAATATCTTGTATAACACTTATTTTCATTTATTGAATGTCTGAAGATTATTATGAGTCAAAAATGCAATTGAACTGCATGGATACAGTATTAACATATTGAAAAAAATAAACTATGAGAATTTAAATCTCAGGTGACCACAAATAATTCATAATGTCAAATTATGTAAAAAGGAAATTTCACTTCAGCCATTAGAGGCAAAGATATAATTTCTTTAAAGTAAAATTAAAATACTATTCAATCAAATGTTATTATCATTTGATTATTTTCATTGTCAAATAAGTGAATTACCAAAGGACGTTAATTTACATCTCAATAGATTGGGACTTGAAAACAATTGCATAGTTGCATTTTGCTGGTAAATCAGAGACAACAGAAAGATAAAACTAAAACATTTAATGTCTTCAACTGGTTAGGAAAAAAGTTATTTTGTTTTGCTTGAATTTTTTATTTGTTTTTTTTTTTTATTTTGAGAGAGAGAGAGAGAGAGAGAGAGAGAGAGAGAGTGCACAGTGGCGGAGAGGGTCAAAAGGAGAGAGAATCTTAAGCAGGCACTATGATCAGTCAATGCAGAACCCATCACGGGGCTCAATCCCATGTCTCTGGGATCATGACCTGATCCAAAATTAAGAGTCGGATGCTCGAACAACTGAGCCACCCAGGCACCCCAGAAAAAAGTTTTGATTATTTTTTCTCAAATACTGTTAAATAACATGATTTCAAATTTGTATATAGACTGTAACATGAAACTGTATTTGCTTTTTTTTAACCACTTACTGGTAGTAAGTATATGGATGATTTAAAAATTGATCATTTAAAGGTGGCTTGTGATGTTAACATTAAAGCTTGTATTTTAATAAGCAAATGTTTAAATCCACAATTTATTATGCAACTCGTAAAATCATATTGAGATTGAGTAAAGTAAATGGTATATATTAATTTTTAAAATGTCCATAATTGGTTTTGGGGGGATGAATGAGAATTTGAAAATGAATTTTTTTTTATTTTTTATTTGAGTATAGTTGACATATAATGTCATATTAGTTTCAGGTACATAACTTGGTTATTCAATTTTTTGTATGTTATGCTCTGCTCACCTCAAGTGTAGCTACCACCTGTCACCATGTACTGCTATTGCACTATTGTTGACTATACTCCCTATATAGTGCCCTTTATTCCTGTGACTTATTCATTCCATGACTGGAAACCTGTATGTTAAACTGGAAGCCACTGCCCTTCACCCATTTTGTCCATTCCCCCACCCCTCTTCCTTCTGCCAACCATCAATTTGTCCTCTGTATTTATAGGTCTGACTCTGCTGTTTGCTTATTCATTCGTTTTGTTTTTTGATTCCACATATGAATGAAATAATATGGCATTTGCCTTTCTTATTCTGCCTTACTTCACTTAGCATAACACCCTCTGGTCTATCCATGTTGTTACAAATAGGAAGACATCCTTTTTATGGCTGTGTAATGTTCCATTACATGTAATTCCATCACATCTTTTTATCCATATGTCTATTAAACAGTGTCCATAATTTTTGAAGCTGCATTGTACATCCTCTTTTTTATTTTACATAATAAACATGAGTAACAAAATGAGCACCAAAACTAACAAATAACTACTGAAAATTATACGCAAGGCATTTGACAAGGCAATGCAAAAAGGTCATTAGAGGCATAGGCTATTTCACTTGTCTACCCATGTAACTTTCAGCCTACAGTCTCTCTCAAGGTCAGACTGATACCACGTGACCCAAGGCCCCAAACACAGACCAAATGCTAGCATAAACTATCTCATATAGCCAAAGAACTCCCTCCAAAATCACATTTGTTAGCATAAAGTATCTGGTGTAGCCTATGGCCTTAGGTAAACAAAGGCTGTTAATAGGCAGGAATCAAAGGCTTAAAGATTATATTCTAGGTGTTGAGCAAAGACCAAATCTTTCTTTGGGAGGTGAAGAGTGGAGAGAACCCAAACCTGCTGATTAATCTTCTCTGCACAACAGAAAACCCAAAATAGTATGAACTGGTATTCAGAAAGTGTAAGAGAGTCTAACAGTTAAAATTTAAAAACTAAAATATTTTCTTAGTGATATTTCCTTTTCTCTTTTTCTGGGAAATAAACTTATTTATAAATTAAGGAGTTCATTGAGTCAAACAACAGCAGTTTGACCTTGGTGGCTGCACTAATTGCTGTGCAATATCTTGAGACTCATGAGCATTATCTTACCTTCCAGACCATCTGGTATTTGATAGAACTAGATACAAGAAGTACAAACAAAATGATCTTTCTGGATTTCTAGGTCACTCGGGCACAATAATCTATTCTATTCTCATGTTTCCACACAGGCATTAAATGCAAGTATTTATGACAAAAATTATTTTTATAATGAAATTACAAATTATTTACTGGTATAGTAGAATAAGAAGAAGCAGGGAAAATTTTTGTCAGTGAAAATTCTTGCAATTTTAATGCATCATTAATGTTATGCTTCTTCAACCAAATATTTTGCTCAATAAAAATGTTAAAGGATAGATATAAAATAGCAAGGTCATCCTGACAAATTACTTACTATTAAAAAAACCATAAATGACATATTTTCTTTCTCCAATTTATATTTAAGAAAGGATAAAAATTAATCAGGAAAATATACTGAACAATTACCTATGAAACTTCAGAATTATAAAATTATGTTCCTTATATGAGAAACCAACTAGCTGTCAAGAAGTTTTAGAAGAGGGGCGCCTGGGTGGTGCAGTCGGTTAAGCGTCCGACTTCAGCCAGGTCACGATCTCGCGGTCTGTGAGTTCGAGCCCCGTGTCGGGCTCTGGGCTGATGGCTCGGAGCCTGGAGCCTGTTTCCGATTCTGTGTCTCCCTCTCTCTCTGCCCCTCCCCCGTTCATGCTCTGTCTCTCTCTGTCCCAAAAATAAATAAAAAAACATTGAAAAAAAAATTAAAAAAAAAAGAAGTTTTAGAAGATGGTGTTACTGTGATGAATTCTTGCTTTGTCCATCATACTGGAGTGTACTGAAAATTTTGTCAAGGGAGAGCATGTTTTCCAATTTCATGCAGATGCCAATTTATACAAATTAAAATATGTTGGTGTTTTTTTTTTTTTTATTTTTTTTTTCAACGTTTATTTATTTTTGGGACAGAGAGAGACAGAGCATGAACGGGGGAGGGGCAGAGAGAGAGGGAGACACAGAATCGGAAACAGGCTCCAGGCTCTGAGCCATCAGCCCAGAGCCTGACGCGGGGCTCAAACTCACGGACCGCGAGATCGTGACCTGGCTGAAGTCGGACGCTTAACCGACTGCGCCACCCAGGCGCCCCAAAATATGTTGGTGTTAACATCAATAGAGGGTTTCTGTCATGCCCATTGTGTTCAAGGACACTTTATACATAATAAAAACAAAATCATTGCCTAGCTAAGGGGAGAGTCTGGTTTATAGCCATAAAATCAGTCATTCTGTCTACTGGATTATTTAGAATCATCAGCTACTCATTTCAGCTCATGAACACGAGACACAAAGATACATATACCCTCTATCCCATAGGCTCCTTCACATACATCTCCCTCAAAATTCTATATTCAATTTTTTTCAGTCTTGTTCATGCCAAGTTCTACAAAACTACCCAAAATGTTTCTCATTGATCAAGAGTCACCATATACCCATACCTCCTACTACTTTCCCATATATGCAAGTTGGTTATTTAAGTATATCCTTTTAGCTCTGTTACTAGGAAGACTTTTTTTCATAACTGTCCTTCAGAGTCATCTGAAAGTGAGAATATACTAGATATAATGTACAGTAGTCTATTTCCAGTCATCTGGGAAACTGACCCAAATCTTTTTTAGTTGTTCACAGAAAAGCCTCTTTGAAGCCACTGGTATGACCTGAAGAAGAGGCATTGGTCTACAAAAGAGGTAGATGCAAAGGGATCCTGCATCATCAGGACATATGATTTTTTTAAGGTTTATTTATTTATTTTGACAGAGACAGAAACAGCACGAATGGGGCAGGGGCAGAGACAGAGGGAGACAGAGAATCCTAAGTGGGCTCCACACTACCAGTGTGGAGCCTGATTAGTGTGGAGCCTGATGTGGGGCTCAAACTCACAAAACTGTGAGATCATCAGGTCATGTGATTTACTTGTGTCTTCTGGACACTCTTAAACCTGTTCTTGGATCTACCTCTATCATGATTCATCAGTTATTGCCTAATTACCCCCAAAACTTGGCGATTTAAAAGAAAAACCACTTATTGTTACCCATGAATCTGTGAGTAGTTGAAGGTCAGAAGATCTACATGGGGTTTAACTTTGAGTTCAAGCTGCAGATTGGGTCTAATTTGTCTTCCTATGCTTCTTGGACTGTGAACTAGCAGTAGCAGATTTCTCTCATAGTAATGACAAACTAAGAGATCACATTTTTTGGCTGCATACTTTCGGCACTTTTCAGTTGATAGATGGCACCCATGTTTACTTTCCTTGAATCCTGGCTGGTCTGTGATTGCTGGGGCCAACAGAGTACAACAGATGTGTCACTATGCCTGTTCCAGGCCGAGTCTTTAAAAAGACTACAAATTCCAACTTAAGTCTCATGGAGGTCCATAGCACTTTGTAAAACATTCTACCATATTACTTAAGAGACTATCTGAAAAAATGCTGCGATTACATAGAGAAAGGGGCTTATGTGTGTGCCACCTCTCAGCTATCTCCACAACAACATCATGGATGTAAATGGAAACCATTTATTTTCACACTTGACCAGATGTCAGGTGTGAACCTGTGACCCCAATGATAGCACACTGAGCAGAAGACTCTGTCAGCCAAGTTCAGCACAATTTCCTGAACCACAAAAGTATGATATACAATGAAATAGCTGTTGCTTTATTTACCCCTAGAGGATAAGGAATAGAGATAAGTAGTTTTAGCGGTTCTCTTCCACAGGTCAGGTGCTAACAGTGTTTATCCTAATTACACATTTGAAGACTGGAAAAATAAGCACAGGACCCACTGTGAACTGTACTTAGAGCAAAGTTTCAATTACAATCTAACTTCCATAAGCACCACTGTAACTGAAGAACCTTTTGGGTTTCTTGGTACTAGGGTCAACTTAGCACCTAGGTCTAAAATTCTTCAAAATGTTATATACTTTTCTTTCTCCCATATACTGTAAACCTATATTGTCACAGAGCCCTTTGAAAAAGAGTCAAAATGATGCCTGTTGTATACTTTTACAGTGGCATTACAGGGTCCGTCCTATAAGGAAAGTAATGGCCTCTTCAATCAGTAGACTATTGGATTTTGAATGGCTTACATTCAGAAAGGGTGCTAACTAGCATCATTTTACTGCTCACTAGCTCTTATCTTTATTTTTGTGATCATACAAAGTTCAGCAACATTCTAGTGTCTGTCCCACTATCTAAGTCCTAAAATAATTATGATACAGTAGACATTGCCGCAGATCCCCTTAGATCAGGATATCCTGAATTTCAGCCTCCCATTGCTGCACTTGATATTGATTTTGTTCATTATATGTCTGATATTTAAGTGCTTCCACCTAGTTTCTGCTATCCTAGAATTTCATTGATGCCATTCATATTAAAGAGCCTGGCTCCATAGAAGCATTTTTCCCATTAAGTGTAGTTTATAGAGGTCAGCCACCACTGAGCCACTGAGATGCCAGTGTGGTCTCCATCAGGGCATTAGTAATTGACTAAGTGAAGGAAATGTCCTTGAGGACCTGCTGGGGAAGACAATTAAGTGGTGCATATTTACATCTTGCAAATTAAATTAATTCTAACATCTTACTTCCTTAAGCTTTTAACCTTTCCTTAGTGTTGTAACGGAATGTCCTTTCATTGCCATTTCAAGTACTGAAGGCTATTACCCTGTCCAAGTTTTAATAAACCACCTCAGCAAACTTTTAGGACTATTTCTGGTACCCTTGCCAGAGCTGGGAGTCACTAGCAATGAGTGAGTTCACCTGTGTCAATAAATTATTTGTCTACAGTTTCATACTACATGAGTTTCGAGCCTAAGTCCTTTAAGGTCTACTTTTACATATATCTGAAGTCAGATTACCTATGTTTACAACATGGCTCCAATGCCTACCTTCTGTGTGAATTTTGGTAATCCACTTAATTAATCTGTGCCTCATTTTACCTATGTGTAATAGCATAATTATAAAAAGGATTCTAACACATAGCAATAGAAGTGAGAAAATTTAAAAAGTACATGTGAAGGACTCAAATCACTGCTTTCAAATAGCAATAGCAAGTAACTGTTTTGGTGAATTGTGTCCCCCAAAAAGACAATTTGAAGTCCTAATCCACAGGAAGTGGGAATGTGATCTTATTTGGAAGTAGAGTCTTTGCAGATATATCAAGTTAAGATGATGTCACTATGAGTTGGGCTGGGTCTTAATCTAATGACTAGTGTCCTTGTTAGAAGAGGAAATTTGGACACAGCAATGCAGAGACTCACAAAGAAGAGAATGCTATATGAAGATACAGAGAAGGCCATGTGACAATGGATGCAAAATGATGAATCTGCAAGCAAAGGACCCCAGAGATTGTTGGCAATGACTAGAAGCTACGAAGAGTCAAAGAAGGACTCCACACCCTCTCCAGATCTTCAGAGCACATAGCACTATAGGTCCCTTGATTGCAGACTTCTGGCCTCCAAAACTGGAAGAGAATATATTTCTGTAGCTTTAGGCCACATGGTTTATGTTACTTTGTCACAACAGCCCTGAGGAAACTAATATAACACCCACAAGGATTAGTCATTAATATTTTTGGAATACAGAGAGCATACCTAGTTTTTTTTTTTTTAATCATATCTCTTTGGCCTTATTAAAACATAATATATTGACATATAATTATTATCCTATAATAATATTCCTAAGGAATATTTAAGTTTGTTTTCATATTCTTAGACCTAAACTAATAATATCTTTAGCCTCTAATAATATATTTAAAGTTATAGTTAACATTGAATGCCACCCCCTGCTAGGCACTGTACTAAGTACTTTAAGTAAATTACTTATAACAAATATATGTTTTTCTTTATAACAAATACATAGGATGTTATTGTTTTGAAAATGAGGAAACTTTGGTGCAAAGAGGATAATCAAGTTCTCACATTGTGGAAGTAACAGATATGCATCATATAACATCAAGGAAACTTTGGAGGTATTGTACAAAGAAGATGCAACATTTAATAATGGCTTATTAGATGGTAGGCACTGAGTACTGAAGGAATGTTTCTCGAATGTATCATTTATAACCTCTACCTCCCTAAAATTTTATAAAGTTTAGAATACTAATGCTTCAATTACAGTGCTTAGAAAATGAAGTTCAATGGATGCTGATTTCCTTAGAAAATGTGATTAGTAGTTGATTAAGCCAAGTAGAAACTAAAGATGAAAACTAGACAATAAGAAGTAAAGCAATGGTGCAGTGTTCATATGCAGTATCTTTGTTACTAGTCCCACAATGTCAGTGACTCATTTTCTAATATGCACTATATCTGGATACATTTGTGTAACGTGTCTTCCCCTGTGGGGTGTGTGTGTGTGTGTGTGTGTGTGTGTGTGTGTGTCCCTCTCTCCCTCTCTCTCTCTCTCTCCATAGCTATATTTATAATAATATATATATTATATATTATATATTATATATCATATATCATATATTATATTTTTATGAATTTGACAAAAATAAATATATAATAAGGATTTGAGCGCAAAAGAAATATTAAGTTGATTTGTCTGGTAAGGTTAAACAAAATATTCTTTTTTTTTTAACAAACTGGATACCACCGACAATTTTGATAGGGATATCATTGCTTGACATTAGACATTACTCCACACAATACAAGATTTTAACATCTCTGACATTCATATGCTCCATGCTGGTATCAATTTTCAGTCCATAACAACCAGAAAACATCTGACCAATTTCCAAATAGCATTAAAGGAGGTGATACCAGCCCCACTTGAAAATATCTGAGACAGAAGATGACAAAATAGGTTGGAAGTTGGATTATGACGTCATATGTAGCTAAATACTGTGGTTGACGTTGTAGACCCAGGGCTCATTACTAGACCACTGTATCCTTTACTTTCTTGATTATAAAGAAAAGGAATCCAAACATATTGAAATTTACTTTCAGTTAAGGGTGATCATGTGACCCAATTCTACCAAGAGGATATATGCAGGTGTGCTGGGGACTTTCTTCCATTAAACAAACAAACAAACAGACAAACAAACAAACCTCATAAGGCAAAGGATATTTTCAGCTACCTGGCATGGTTATAAAAAAGTCAAAGTACAGTAGCCATCTGATGGGATCATACTCATAACACTAACCTGCTAGACATAAGAAATATAAAGACAGGAAGAATCTGGTCCCCTGATTTCTAACTGTGAACATCAGCAGCAGCCCTTCATTGATTACACCTTCCTTTTTTGCTATATAAGCATCATATAGTTCAAAGTCATTTTACTAGAGTTTTCTTTCAATCATACTAGTGTTTCTTATCATATATATTGTTAGATAACCTATATCAAGAGAGAGATTTTTTTTAAGACCCATATAAAATTATGTTACAAATGGGTAGAAGTTGTGGCAAATCATTTCCATTTGGAAATACAGAGGCAAAGGTAAGGATAATAACTGGTAAGGTGAATAAGAAGAACAAAGGAAATAATTCATTAGGGCTTAGTGTAGTAAATAAAGGACAGGTTGAAGTGTTTTGTTTTGTTGTTGTTTTTTTTTATTTTTTTTTTTTCAACGTTTATTTATTTTTGGGACAGAGAGAGACAGAGCATGAACGGGGGAGGGGCAGAGAGAGAGGGAGACACAGAATCGGAAACAGGCTCCAGGCTCCGAGCCATCAGCCCAGAGCCCGACGCGGGGCTCGAACTCACAGACCGCGAGATCGTGACCTGGCTGAAGTCGGACGCTTAACCGACTGCGCCACCCAGGCGCCCCTGTTTTGTTTTTTAATAAAGTTCAAGTAAGGGAAAGAATTGGAATGTAAAAGAAAAAGACAAAATTTAGTATAGGAATATGTTTAGATGAGAAAGAAATTTCTCAGCTACTGAGAAGGAATAAAGGTATGTTTATGTGCAGTAAATGTATGAAAAAAGTAGGTGGAGAGAAGTATGTGGCCAATAAGATAATTCAAACATGAGAAGTCTTAAATATAGGGCAATTTGAATGATTAAGAATTTACTAGAGTTCTATAAATGATGTTAATAAATTTTTACATGAAGACATGTGTGTCCAGCTTTTTAAAAACCCTCCCCATGATTAAATTATAAACTTCTTTTTAAGTTTTTATTTATTTATTTTGAGAGAAAGAGAGAGTGAGCACGTGAATGGGGGGAAAGGCAGAGAGAAGAGGGAGAAAGAAAATCCCAAGCAGTCTCTGTGCCTCAGTGTGCTGTTTGATCTCATGACCATGAGATCATGACCTGGCCTGAAATTTAGAGTCTGATGCTTGGGGTGCCTGAGTGGCTCAGTGGGTTAAGAGTCTGACTTTGGCTCAGGTCATGATCTCACAGTTGGTGAGTTAGAGTCCTGCACTGGGCTCTGTGCTGACTATGCAGAGCCTTCTTGGAATTCTCTCTCTACCTCTTCCCTGCTCATGCTTTCTCTCTCTCTCTGAAAATTAACAAATAAACTTAAAAAAAAAAAGAGTCTGATTCTGCTGTTTCACCAATTGGGCTATGTAGGTGCCCTTAAATCATAAACTTTTATTTCAGTTCATCTATTATAATCAATCATTATAATAACAACTTTAAAATTAGTTTATTAACCCTTTAAAATATTTTCATTTTATTATGGTCAATTAGTAGCTGTGATTCTTAGATAAAAATTAACAATATAAAATAATTTTATTTTGTAAAGCAATATGGAATGATTAAAGTGAGTAGGAACCAAATGCAAAAATAAGAATTCAGAGATAGTTTTCCATAAATCGTTAAGCTACTCATTATCAGCTTGCTTTCGTTAAAATACATTTCCTTTGTATCTTATTTTCATCTTTACACACACATATTTGATTGAATGGCCAATGACAAAGAAATATTTGACATAAAAGTGAAAAATAAAATATTGCTAGTGTGAAAAGAGACAGTTAAACAATGTGACTCCAAGGTGCAATTTAAAATAGGTAGTTTTTCTGGAAATATTTCAAATGGTTAGTTTTATCTAATGAAAATGCCTGTGATCATTTTTGAAAAATTCTTCCAAGCTACTCTAATAGACCATGAATAAACTAGAAATATCAAATTTATAATTCACCTGAATACCTTTTATTTGTTAAATGATAAATCTAGGAGAGAAAATTATATGTAGCAAATTTATAAGAATTTGTGCTATTTATAATGTGTCAGGCCCATGAATTTTATTCTATGCAACTTTAACCATTCTGAAATCCTTGGGAATGTATTGATAAAGTGACAGAAAATTTATTCAAAATGAAGGGCCAAAGGAATAAATTAAATTTATTATCAGAGGAAATAGAAAATGTCTGTAAATTACAGCATCTATAGACAGCTATGTTTGCAACGTCCCTTTAACCATGCTATGACATTTGCTAACCATGCTTTTGCTATTTGTTCTTATTACAGACCCAGATGGCCCAGGTTGATCTTTAATTTGTTAGGCTCAAAATAAAATATTGTCCTCTCCAGAGTTTAACAAAGGTTGCCCAACTTTATAGTTTAAGACATTCCAAATAAATCTGTTTCACACTGCAATTTAGCCACAAGCAGGATATAAAGATTAGAACTTTCTCGGGTCTTCCCAGCTGTTCAGATTTAAATACCCTCATTGCTTGACCACCTCCTTTGCTTCCTGTAGGTTCCCCTATTTGAGTTATTAAGTAACTAAATATACATTTCTTTCTTTTTGTTTTAATGTTTATTTATTTATTTTTGAGAGAGGAGGTGGGAGGGAGGGAGAATGAACAAACAGGGGAGGAAAAGAGAGAGAGGGAGACAATATCAAGCAGGCTCCATGCTGTGAGCGCAGACCCCGACATGGGGCTCTAACTCAACAACTGTGAGATTGTGACCTGAGTCGAAACCAGGAGTCAGATGCTTAACCCACTGAGCCACCCAGGTGCCCCATATATATTTTCTTTCTGTTTAACATATTTTTGTAAGATACTCATATACCTGACGGAGTGCTTTTAATGTAAAATGACATGTCTACATCTTTTGGGATGAAAAATAATGTTTCCTCTTTCTCCTCACCTTCCACGATATTGATTCATTTAACGCACTGCTTCTATTTGGTTAGGTTTCTACTGTCATGAAATATGATTCTGGCTTTATTTTTTTTAATATAGAAGTTTAGAATCTACGGGGTGAAGTATCATCTTGCTATGAATTATTTGGTGTTAAAGAGCAAACTTCCATTCAAATAATAAAATTATTTTAGCTAATTCTTGAATAAACTTAAAAATGTTTAAAAACAATAAGTTTCTTGATTTATACACAACTCTGTTCTTGGGGTATTATTTTAGAATAGTGCTTCATTATGTTTAGTTGTAAATATGTGATGGCATTACACTGATTTATTTAATATATTTTTGTTGAAAGTCAGTCATGTTTAGGTAATGTATGAGGTATGAATAATAAATAATGAGCAAATAAATAATGAGCAATGTCAAAATGTTGAAAGTAAAATAATTTCATATCTTAAAAAATATTACATAGGGAATAGACTGATGAGAGAATAAATTGCTGGATTCGATATTATTGTACAGATAAATAAAACAAAATGAAGAACTGGGAAATTTAGGAAGGGAACACATGGAAGAGAAGTTAAGTCATAATGTTGATGTGCAAGACAAAAGCATTTACCTTTTTACTCAAGCAAATGAGAGTATATTATTTGATAATATAATATTTCCATATTTTTTACTTGATTTATATAATTTGTGGAAAAGTCCTATGAAGAAACTTCTTATTCCTTTAACATCTCTTTCACTCTGAACAGCTATCTTTACTTGGCTATTAATGGGTAAATGTATGCAAAGAACTCTGAGGATTAGTTAAAAAATGAGCAGCTGGTAAAAGTAACATATGTGAAAAACCTAATGCCAGACACACAGGAAGTTCACAATAAAGGTAATTTTGCCCTTCCTCTATCCCAATCCCACTTTTGACACAACTTCTTTTCCTGTTTAGATCCCACATGATGAGTACTCTGTTGCAGTTTCTAATTTCATAATGCTATTTTTAATTTCCTTTATGATTATATATTCTCTATTTAGTGATATTATTCATATTCCTTTTCACTGAGGTGGGTTTTTATAAACATTCCAGGTATGACCAACTAGAAATATGTCGCATTGCACACATCACAGAAAGGAAAAGGTTTCCTCATTCAACAAATGCACTACCTTAACTGTACAATGCAATTTTCAAGAAGATAATTAAAAGCACAAGCAAATTGGAAAACAAACAAACAAACCCACAAAACTTACAAGAAACTTTAAACTTTCTAATAAATGTCTATATGGTGAATTGACTTATATTTATGGTTTCATTCATTACGTTCTTTCATTGAAAAGTACAAAAAAAAGCAAAAACAAAAAAAACTACTTGCCATGCCCACCAGTTTAACAGTAAAAATCTGTCCATGTATATATGCCACATTATTTCATGCTGACTAGAGGTACATATGGAGTGGCCTATCCAAAAAAATATTATTTATAACTCATCAGTTACATGGTAAAATATGCAAAAACCAAAAGAGATTTATTAAAAAATAATAAGGAAAAAAGGTAAGGAAAAAATAATAAAGAAAGTATTAAGGAAAGAAAAAGGTGAGATTAAAAGTAAAAAGGAATTGTATTAAATAAGGAAGCTTTGGCCTCGGTATTTAGCCAAATTTAGTCTTCAGCCTCTTCAATTTCAGCCTTATTTTTTAGAAGAATAAATAATTAACAAAATTTCTACTTTGATATCATTTTCAGTAGCCTAAAATATTTCTGTAATCAAGTCATTTATGATCACATATAATTATCATATGAGAATGGTACAAACAAGGTATTTTATTTGGATTTATTTTAAACATAAATATATTCACTTTCAAATGCTGGTAAGCATTTAAGATGTAACTGCAGTTACATGATAGAATAGCCCACAATGACATATTTTAAAGTCTGTAGAAGAATACTCTTTTACTCTTTTACTCTTTTATTCTGCAGAGAATACTCGTATTTTTCAGACAATACTAACATGGGAGCACTTACTGATGGTCGCTTGCAGGGAAAATAGTTCTTTTCCTGGAATCTGCTACATAAGTTAACCAAACCGAGGTACCTTGACAACACAAGGATTTCTTACATTATGTCAATCGCAAAGGTTTACAGTCATTCTACTCTAGGGAAGATGCTAGAATTACACGCAGAAAAAAATATAAAGCAAGTGGAAATTGAGCAAAAGATTTTCCTCACTTTAAAGCCAATTACATCACCAATTGCCAGATTTCTAGATCTAAGTTTTAAGAAGCAATATTTGCCAACTCATTTAACAAACAAGTAAAATATTTTTAAGGAAGAAACAGCAGCATGATGAGAATAAAAATATTAAGTTTACTTCACAAAACTGGGCACATACCTTCTCTTTGAGAGCTGGTACAAACTGCATCACCTCTGACAATCAAACTTCAGATCCACGAGTAGCTGAGATGAGTCTTGGGCTGTTATCATAAAGAAAAGTTAGTCACTTACTATCAGCATTTTCCTAAGTATGATTCTGTATTGGAAAAGCTAGCTAAAAATATCTTTCTCCTTTAGTTACATCAGTAGAAAGTATGTATCTACTTAGTGTTTTGACTGTGATGTTTAGGAACCATAGGAGTCATTGAACCACAGAGAAAGCTAAAAATGATTAACCTGAATCATAATGAAAATGTTTGAAATCTGAGAATTAAACTTGTATAAAAATACAAATGTAATAAAATTCCAAAATATAAAAATCAATTTTGTTTTTACATCCTAAGAAGTTCATTTATACATTACGTGTTACTTTTAGCCCCAGATTTACCTCTGACTTGCAGAGAACAGTGAAACAGGAAGCAGTTAGTTCAAAAGGGCAGAGTCAGTGAAAGAAGATATAAAAAGAAGCAGAATAAACCTAATATGGAACACAGCAATCAGTTTGAAAGAACACTTATATTGCCAGGGATGATAAGATATCCAAGTTAAAAGCTGCATTGAATTGTGAAGTATCTGAATTGTTGTCCAGTTCCTAAGATGCATGACTATATACTAGGATGCTCAGTTTGACTTCAAAAGCTTTGTACTGTGAACTCTGTGGGGTCCCATTTAGATACATGACAAGGTTAATAGTGTTCTCAAAGTTGTGCACTATACCACTACTCAAATATGTGGTGACTGGCTATATAGAAGTTCCCAGCATTGGCTCAGTGGTCCAAATATATACCCTTCTCATTTCTAAAATTGTACTTAAATTCCTTGATCAATGGCCATAGCTGGAAGAATTTGAGCAACAAACTAAATAAAGTAGTATTAGAATATAACACAGAATATAAAGTAAATACTCATTTATATGAATGCATGATTGAATAAATAAATGAGAATGAAGGGACAAATCTCCTGTGCAAAAGAATCTGAAAGAAAGGGGTGCCTGGGTGGCTCAGTCGGTTAAGCGACTGACTTCAGCTCAGGTCATGATCTCATGGTTCATGAATTCAAGACCCACATCTGGCCCCACGCTGATGGTGCACAAACCTGTTTGGGATTCTCTCTCTCTCCCTCTGACTCTGCCCTTTTCCCATGTGCACTTGATCTCTCTCTCCCTCTCTCTCTCTCAAAATAAATAAACTAAAAATAAAAAATCCCAAATAAATTAAGTAGATGGTCTTCCCTCAAGGAAGTAAAAGATTACTTCTCACTCCTTACGTATGGGGAACCCATAGTGACTTCCTTCCAAAGAGGACAGCATAGAAGCAGTGGGGCAAGGAAGGGTAACTTTACAATGCAGAAACTTGACAAACACTACCTCTGGCAGGTGATCACCATCAATATCAATGTCGTAAGTCATGTTGATAGAATGCACATTTGATATGATGCAATGAAAATGATACATTACATTGAAGAGTCTGGACCCTGGCCAAAACCCTATATACGATGTTTCAGGCATGAACTTTTTTTTTTTTTTTGAGAAAGAGTGGGCTCAAGTGAGTGAGGGGCAGAGAGAGGGAGAGGGAGAGAGAAAGATGGTCTTATATCCTCCATAGCTAATGCTAAGAGTAACAGGACAGAGAAGTGATTCTGGAGAAAATCTCTGGTCATTCCTGCATGTCATAGATTGCAAGGAATTTGAAGACTGCAAAGAGAGAACTTATTTTATAGATGATGAAACTATTAAAAAAAAACCAATACATTCATTTTTTTTTTTTTGCCCAATGTCACACAGCTAATGATTGGACATTTTGTTTGGAAGTGGCATATGCACTAGGATGTTCATAAACTTCTAAGTGCTGTAACATGACCATCTAGAATCTTTGACCTTATTTCCAAAAATATGATAATTATTTTCTCTGCATTAGTAAAAATGGGTAAGAATAAATAATTTTATGCAGTTTGTGGTAAAAGTACAATTACATGTAAATAAAAAGTTTTAATGTTATACTCTTATAAACTCTGAAATTTGATATTAATTTGACTTGAAATTAGACTAGCAGTGAGGAAGCTTTAATATAAATTTCTAAAAATGCCAGAACTATATACAAATTTATCAAGTATAGAATTAGTATAAAGTATATAATTTATAAAGTATAGAAACTGAGCTTCTAATATCTATAGGTTGATCACTACATACCAGGGCCCAATCTGTAAAGTTCATGTTCAGACTTGCAGACGTCTAAAACAAAACTCTATACTCTGCAGTGGGATCATCCATATATCATGTCACATGTATGTGACAATAGCATAAGCTATTTATTAATCCTGAAAATATAATTCAGGAATAGTAAGCCCAAAATACACTTAAAATTCATTGGTTATTTTTAAAAATGCATATCTTGAACATTTGTTTTATTACAATATATGATGGGAATTCCTGAAATGAGCAGCCTAATTGGTAACATGATTTCAAATAAATACATCGTTAAATATCTTTTAGTATTATAAGTAGTAAAGAGGCAAAGAAAAAGAAAAAAATAAGTAATAAAGACACTAAAATCAAACTTCCCTTCTTAAAATACAGAATTAAAATTTGTGAACATAATTTTAGAGTGTAAGATATATTTTTGTATCCTACAAAATACCCCAACTTATTTTCAAGATAGGTAAGTTTTTTTTATTCAGAGTATAGTTATTTATAAAATATTGAGGTACTTTTTGAGAGCCAGGATATAGCCCTGTATCTGATTAGTTCAGGGGATGCTCAATAAAACAATCATTTTGTTTCTCAATGTAAGTATAGTAGACAAAACTCTTAGATACTCCCTTAAGATTCTTCAGCCCTGGTATCCACATCTTTTCCCAGTTATTCAATTAAACACTAATCAAGGTGTTGCTGTGAATGAATTTTGAAGATGAAAAAGTCTCAAATTAGTTGACTTTAAGTTAAAGATTTCCTACGTGGCTCTAGCCTAAATAAGTAAGTATGCCCAGAGGCCAGAGAAACAAGTGGCCTCATAGAAATGGGAACCTGAAGCAACTATCTCCCTCTGGCCATGAAGAAGCAAACTGCCATGTTTTAGAGAATGCCATATGGCAGGTAATTGTAGGTGGCTTCTAGGAATTAAAAATGGCCCCCGGATGATAGCAAGCAAGAAAGTGGGCACCTCAGTCTGAGAACTGCAAGGAACTGAATCCTTTCAGTGATCACTGAACTTGTATGAAGACTCTGAACTTCAGATAATATGGCAGCCCCAGGTATGCCTTTGATTTCAGCCTGGTGAGACACTGAGCAGGATCCAGGTAACGGTACCCAGACTGGTGACCTATGGACACTAGGCGATAATAAGTTTGTGTTGTTTTAAACTATTATTAAATTTGCAATAAATTGTTACACAGCAATAAATTATGCACTAAATTGCATAAAATAATGATATTTATAAATGCCTTAGTAGTACTCCCTTGTTAAAATATGTAGTTTAAGATGTATTAAATAAAATTAAACAATACATTTACAAGCTTAGTTTGTAATTCATAATTTGACTATGAATTAGTCTATTTTGAACTAAATATACTTTTTTCTTTTTTTTTCAATATATGAAATTTATTGTCAAATTGGTTTCCATACAACACCCAGTGCTCATCCCAAAAGGTGCCCTCCTCAATACCCATCACCCACCCTCCCCTTAAATATACTTTTTTTCAATAGACTTGTTAAAATAGAACTACCCTATGCCCCAGCAATTGCACTACTAGGTGTTTACCCAAAGAATCCAAAGAATACAAAACTACTAATTCAAAGGGATACATGCACCCCAATGCTAAAAGCAACATTATCTCCAACAGCCAAATGGTGGAAACAGCCCAAATGTCCTCTGACTGATGAATGGATAAAGAAGATGTCATATATATATATATATATATATATATATATATATATATATATGCATATATATATGTGTATGTATGTGTATATATATGTGTGTATATATGTGTGTATATATGTGTATATGTATGTGTGTGTGTATATATATATACACACACACATACATATATGTCATATTGGAATATTATTCAGCCATAAAAAGAATGAAATCTTTGCCATTTGCAATAACATGGATGGAGTTAGAGAGTATTATGCTAAGTGAAATAAGGTCACTTTTTTTTTTAATTTTTTTTTTCAACGTTTATTTATTTTTGGGACAGAGAGAGACAGAGCATGAATGGGGGAGGGGCAGAGAGAGAGGGAGACACAGAATCGGAAACAGGCTCCAGGCTCTGAGCCATCAGCCCAGAGCCCGATGCAGGGCTCGAACTCACGGACCGCGAGATCGTGACCTGGCTGAAGTCGGACGCTTAACCGACTGCGCCACCCAGGCACCCCATGGTCACTTTTAATAATATAGCCTGACATTTTGCTTTCACTGAGTTTTGTTTTTTAATACTTTCAAAAAATGTATATTTAATAGACAATAAACTATTTCATGTTTTGCTCCATTTTATGAGTAGTAATTTTAAAAAATGTAATTTTCAGTTACATAAGAATCAGCAGTATATGAAGGAATTTCTTCACAAAAAACACTGACTAACTTTATGAGTATGTCTGTATCACCTTTCAAACACTGAAATAGCTTTATGTTTCCTTTTTGTGTTTTAAAACAATGATCATAACTCTCAGTTTTTCTATTTCTCAAAGATCTAAACAGATAGTTAAAAATATTACACACATATATCACACATGTTTACGTACTATACTATAAACATATATGTGGATAGCAAACAAAATTATCAAAGATTCTCGGTTATTAGTCATCAGGGAAAGCAAGTTAAAACCACAATAAGACATAATTATACCTCTATTACTATTAAAATGAAAACAACTACAACTGGCAATACAAAACACTTTGAATTATGAATTACACAGAGCAAATGGAGTTCTAATACAGTGTAGTGGGAAGTAAAAAGTGAAAATTTTTGTCTTGTTCTTCACTTTATAATGAATAATTATGCTTTCTAAGTTATTATTAATTAAAATTTCAATTGCATACAACTGCACTAAAAGTCCATGGATACTATTAAAAAATTTATAAATCAGAACAAAAATTAATGCAAAATAAAGCAATGTATTAGCATAATTTATAAGAAGTTTCAAATAAATTTTTGGAAGAAGAGGATACAAATGTAAGGGCAAAAGATATTGTTATGTAGATATGCATGTGTGTATAAAGTATATTATATCTTAGAGAATATGTGATATATTTAATATTACATTTCCTGATAAATGTTAGAGATACAAATATATATTGTTAATATGAATGTGTATCTGCATAAATACATTTTTATTTCCTCCCAATTTTGACACTTATTATAAATTTTACAAGTTTTATGTTAATATATTTATCTGTTTCCTTAATTATGCTTTAATAATTGTCTTCAAATTTTTTGAATAATTATGTCTGAAAATTATTAGGTATATTATCCTGCATGATGATAAATGTACATCTGTGAAAATTCTTTAACATCAAGGATTATTAATATTGATAGTGATTAAATAAAATTTAACTATTAATCCTCATTATGAACTTACTTTACATTAGATATTTCACAGTAAATAAAATTATTTATTTTCCTTTTCCGTTTTGAAAACTTATCTGTTTAATTTTAATTTTAGTTTTTTGTTATGGATCATAATCTTTGTGCCTATAGGACTGTGAAGCCATAAAATTCAAAGGATAAATCATTTTCTCCATCAATCTAGATATGATTCTTTGTGGTCACAAAATTTAAGAACAGCTCCACAGTGTATTATATACATTTCACAGCATACTTTTAGCTGCTACAAATTCAGACCACTCAGGGTTGTATTAGAATCCAATATTTCTATTCTTTTGTTTTTTTTTTTTTTTACATTTATTTATTTTTGAGAGACAGAGCATGAGCAAGGGAGGGGCAGAGAGAGAGAGACAGAGACAGAATCAGAAGCAGGCTCCAGGCTCTGAGCTGTCAGCACAGAGCCCCATGCGGGGCTCGAACCCACGAACCGTGAGATCATGACCTGAGCCAAAGTCAGACGCTTAACCGACTGAGCCACCCAGGCCATCCTAGAATCCAATCTTTCTTCATCCAGGCTCTGATTTTCTTTGTTAACTACATGTCCTTCAAAATATTAGAAGGTACTTGACCAATTTTCTTCCATTTAGTTTCATGTGCCATTAATTATATTCAATTTTACTAGAGTAAATACACTAATTTACTAGACAGAAGTCTCATAAGTCCTTTACTTTGTTTCCTGCACCCATGCAATATTCTCTCAAATTAGTGGCAGCCACACAGAAGCCAACTGAAACTCAGAAGTCTTAAGGGCATTGTTGCATAACACACTTTATAGTCTTGTTTCTTATGATATGGCATCTAAAACCAGTGCTATCTCTACAAAGTCCCATTACTGGGCTTCTTTTACTGCCTTTCATTCCTGATTATAAACAAGACTCCCTCCCCTGCTCCTACTTCCCACAAGCTTATCTCTTATATTACACATTACTAATTTGGATCATCACAAACAATACCTGAAGCTAAGGGGTTCTGTAGAAACCTACTCCACTTTTCACTTGCCACATGTGTTAATATTGCCAAATGTTTGTCAGTGGATAACTAGCTTTCCAACATCCATTGTCCATCTTCTCATCACATTTTTCTCACAGTCTACAAGGTCACTGACACATATTTTAAATTCTCTTAAGGCCATTTCAAGGTACATATTTTTATATCATATAGATTGTCTAATTCTAAATAAAAAAGCATTGAGATAATTACAGGCTCTATATATAATAAAAATTGATTCTTTCTCCTGCAACAACACTGGGTAGGTAAAGAGGGTGTGTACAGTGTGGTGGGGGGCAGGGGGAACAGCCTTTCTCTGCTTAATCATTCAGGATTAGAGGCTGACCAAGTCTGTGCCACTGGGTTCAACACATGGCTTCCATGTTATCCCTAAAATAATCTGCATCTGATGGAAGAATAACATGATGGAGGGTGTGTGGGAGTTGTTATGAGCCAAAACTGAAAAGAAGTCACATTATTTCAATCCTCATAACCCACTGACTGGCACTGAGCTTCATGGCTTTATTTAACAACAACAAAGCCTGGGAAATACTAATTCTATCCAGGAAGAAGAGAAATTACAATGTGGTAGGCAATTTCTAAGGATAGAATAGAACTGAAGAATACTAAGAAAACTTTTTATTGTCAGAGATGGATTTTACATAGATTTCAAAAAGAGTATTAGAAAGCTTGGCCATATTTGTACTAAGCAAACATCTGCAGACCTCTAGAAATAATTCACAGTGCTTTTAAAGTATTTTGAAAAGAGTAAAAAAAGGCTAATAATAAATAACAGAATACAGATGAAATGTAGCAAATAACATGCTTGGGTAATCTTAAAATTTGAATGTTCATGCACAGTCATTTTCACGCTGGCAAACTGATGGTGCTCAACTTGGCAGGTGGTTTAAATGTGCTGAGGAAAATGTAAAGGATCTTGGTGAAGTCCAGCCTTGGTTGACACAAGTCTCCTTTGGCTTGATACAATGTATTGATCATGCAATATCTAATTTTGTACAGCACTATACATCCATTCCAAGATGTGGACGTTTTCTATCATCAAAATAAATTATAAAAATTGATTAAGGGCCCAGATTACAAGTAAGGTGCTAAGCCAAAAATCACTTCAAATTTCAAGTTATTATCAAAACCAATCACAGTTTTGATGTTGAAATTTTGAATAAACTTACAACATCTTAAAAAAGAAAAACACCACCAACAGGCACATGAAAAGGTGCTCAACATCACTCCTCATCAGGGAAATACAAATCAAAACCACACTGAGATACCACCTCATGCCAGTCAGTGTGGCTAAAATGAACAAGTCAGGAGACTATAGATGCTCGTGAGGATGTGGAGAAACGGGAACCCTCTTGCACTGTTGGTGGAAATGCAAACTGGTGCAGCCTCTCTGGAAAACAGTGTGGAGGTTCCTCAAAAAATTAAAAATAGATCTACCCTATGACCCAGCAATAGCACTGCTAGGAATTTACCCAAGGGATAGAGGAGTGCTGATGCATAGGGGCACTTGTACCTCAATGTTTATAGCAGCACCCTCAACAATAGCCAAATTATGGAAAGAGCCTAAATGTCCATCAACTGACGAATGGATAAAGAAATTGTGGTTTATATGCATGATGGAATACTACTTGGCAATGAGAGAGAATGAAATATGGCCTTTTGTAGCAACATGGATGGAACTGGAAAGTGTTATGCTAAGTGAAAAAAGTCATGCAGGGAAAGACAGATACCATATGTTTTTACTCTTATGTGGATCCTAAGAAACTTAACAGAAGACCATGGGGGAGGGGAAGAAAAAAAAAAGTTAGAGAGGGAGACAGCCAAACCATAACAGACTCTTAAAAACTGAGAATAAACTGAGGGTTGATGGGGGGTGGGAGGGAGGGGAAGGTGGTTGATGGGCATTGAGGAGGTCACCTGTTGGGATGAGCACTGGGTGTTGTATGGAAACAATTTGACAATAAATTTCATATTAAAAACAAACAAACACCAATTGCAACATTTGGATTCATATTGCCTTCTTTTCAGAATTGGTTTTTACATAAAACTAGAATTAAAGACATACAATCGTTTTTATAGTCTTTCTCTCTGAAATACATAAATCCCAAGACATTGAAGTAAAACAAAATATTTGTACATGTGAATTTTTTTTTCTTTTTTCTCTGGAGAAAGGGTTTGCACCTTTCAATATTATTCTCAAAAGTGCTCAAGAAGCCAAAATGGCTAAGTAATATTGATCTATATGGTTGTCAGGATTTTGTTTTTAACTAAAGTTTATTTTAAAGAAAAGGTTTACTTAAGTATTACTGCATTATTTTCTGAAAATATAAAGTAGATGAGGAAAATTTAGTGTGGGCAGACATTATATATATTTGATTTCCATGAAATTTTGGTGTATTGTCTTCTTAGAACAAATCCCATAGTCAGGATAGCACAAAATTCAACTCCCGACAAGTACTCATGATCTCATGTCTACTTTGTTCTGTGTCCTATCTTCTATTATTATTTTTCAGTTTCTCAGTCTTCAGCAATCACACTATATTTTGACCTTGCACACCCCCTCTAAAAAGTCTCTCCAACTCTCTCAGTTGTTTTCCTGCATTCTTTCTTATGTATACTGTTCTCTTTTATGTGTGGGAGCATATTCTCTTTGCTGCCCTGCTGTTTGCTTTTTCCTGCTGCCTTGTTATTTCCTCTAAGGCCTCTTGTTGAATCCCCTTTATACCGTGCTTTCTTCCTGTGCTGCTAACCCCAGTACTACTTCTGCTCCTGCATTGCAATCCTGCTGTGCCCACACTTTCTAGAGCTGCACTTCCCTTCATGCTATTCTTAGGATCTTCACTGAAAGGAGCACCCTGATGTTTTGGTTGAGACTGGAATCCTTCCCCTAATGCCTGGAAAGTATACCTTAGAATCCATGGCTTTGAGGAGAAAGGCAATTTTCTCAGCAAATGGCATGTGGTATCAAAGATAATAACAAATCCTTTAGTCTACTATAATTTCTGACTTTCTAAATTAAAAATAATGTTGTCCCTAGTAGACTTAAATATCACTTCAAACATGTTCCTAGGGGAGGGTTTAGATAAAAATTAGAAGATGTTTGTGCTTTCTTTTACTTTTACTTCTTATCCATTGTGTGTGGGTTACACTGTAACAACTTCCTTCCAGCACTTCTTCAAATGACCTATGTGGCCCTTCTACCTAAAGAGTCCTCTTCTCCCTCAAGCCTTCATTAAACGTAATTTGGTATGTGACCCTTTCTTCACATCAAGGAGTAGAACCCTTAATTGTTTTTTGACCTACATAATTCATATAAAACCTGCATTATCCTCTGTGTCATGATTGTTCTCCCTTAAGTTATGAACAACTTAATGAGGGCAAGAAACAAAACTTAATCAATTTAGTATGTGGAACATAGTATGTGGAAGTCGGAGTATATGTCTACTGACTTAATAATAACTTTATTTTTTAAATTTATTTTTTATATATTTTAGTTTGTATTGCTTATATATTTAGTTATATTGGTTATATTGGTTATATATTTAGTACAATATTGGTTTCAGAAGTAACTTCAGTGATTTATTACTTACATACGACACCTAGTACACATCACATGTGCTTTCCTTAACACCCATCTAGCCCATCTCCCACTCACCTCCATCAATCAGCCCTCTGTTCTCTATCATTAAGAGTCTCTTGTGGTTTGTTTCCCTTTCTTCTCTTCCCCCCTTCCCATATGTTCATCTGTTTTGTTTCTTAAATTCCACATATCCACAATATCCTATGATATTTGCCTTTCTCTGATTGACTTATTCTGCTTAGCATAATACGTTCTAGCTCAATCCATAGCATTGCAAATGGCAAGATTTCATTTGTTTTGATGGCTGAGTAATATTCCATTGAATATTTACACAATATCTTTTTTATCCATTCATCAGTAGATAGACATGTGGGCTCTCTCCATCGTTTGGTTATTGTGGATAATGCTGCTATAAACATTGGGGTTCACATACCCTTATGAATCTATATTTTTGTATCCTTTTGGTAAATACTTAATAGAGCAATTGCTGGATCATGGAGTAGTTCTATTTTCAGATTTTGAGTAAAGTCCACACTGTTCTCCAGAGTGGCTGCACCAGTTTGCATTCCCACCAGCAGTGCAAGAGGGTTCCCCTTTCTTCGCATCCTCACCAACACCTGCTGTTTCCTGTGTTAGGTTAATATTAGCCATTCTGACAGGTGTGAGGTGGTATCTCATGGTGGTTTTGATTTATATTTCCCTAATAATTAGTGATGTTGAGCATATTTTCATGTGTCTGTTAGCCACCTGGATGTCTTCTTTGGAAAATGTCTATTTGTGTTTTCTGCCCATTTCTTAATTGGATTGTTTTTTGGGTGTTGAGTTTGATAAGTTCTTTTTATTTTTGGATAGTAACGCTTTAGCAGATATGTCATTTGCAAATCTCCCGTTCCCTAGGCTGCCTTTTAGTTTGGTTGTTTTTTTTTCCCTTTGCTGTGCAGAACCTTTTTATCTTGGTGAAGTCCCAATATTTCATGTTTTCTTTCATTGCCCTTGCCTTCAGAAACCTGTCAAGTAAGAAGTTGCTACCACTGACAATGAAGAGGGGGCTGCCTGTGTTGTCCTCTAGGATTTTGATGGTTTCTCACATTTAGGTCTTTCATCCATTTTGAATTTATTTTTGTGTATGGTGTAAGAAACTTGTCCAGTTTCCCAACACCATTTGTTGAAGAGACTTTTTTCCATTGGATATTCTTTCCTGTTTTGTTGAAGATTAGTTGACCATATAGTTGTGGGTCCATTTCTTGGTTTTCTATTCTGTTCCACTGATCTCTGTGTCTTTGTGTGTGTGTGTGTGTGTGTGTGTGTGTGTGTGTGTGTGTGTGTGTGTGCCAGTACCATATTGTCTTGATGTATACAGTTTTGTAATATAGCTTGAAATCTGGACTTGTGATGCCTCCAGTTTTGTTTTTCTTTTTCAGGATTGCTTTGGCTATTCAGGGTCTTCAGTGTTTCCATATGATTTTCGGATTGTTTGATACAGCTCTGTGAAGAATGCTGGTGGTATTTTGATAGGGATTGCATTAAATGTGTAGATTGCTTTGGGTAGCATAGACATTTTAACAATGTTTTTTTTTTTTCTTCCAACCTATGATCTTGGAATGTTTTTCCATTTTTCTGTGTCTTCTTCAATATCTTTTGCAAATCTTCTATAGTTTTTAGAGTACAGATCTTTTACCTCTTTCATTAACTTTATTCCTAGGCATCTTATTGTTTTTGGTGCAATTGTAAACAGGATCAATTCCTTTTTCTGCTGCTTCATTATTGGTGTATAGAAATGCAACAGATTTCTGTATGTTGATTTTTTATTCTGTGAATTTGCTGAATTCATATATTAGTTCTAGCAATTTTTTGGTGGAGTATACCACCTTGATTGATTTGTGAATAACAATCCTGAACCCCAGGAATAAATTCCACTTGATCGTAGTGAATAATTCTTCTAATGTACTGTTGAATTTGATTTACTAGTATCTTGTTCAGAATTTTTGTAACCAGGTTCCTCAGGGATATTGCCTATAATTCTCCTCTTTAGTGGGGTCTTTGTCTGGTTTGGGAATCAAGGTAATGCTGGCTTCATAGAATGCTTTTGGAAACTTTCCTTCCATTTCTATTTTTGTGGAACCATTTCAGAAGAATAGGTATTAACTCTTCTTTAAATATCTGGTAGAATTCCCTTGGGAAGCCATCTGGTCTAGGACTCTTGTTTCTTGGGAGATTTTTGGTAACTGATTCAATTCTTTTCTGGTTATGAGTCTGTTCAAATTTTCTATTTCTTTCTGTTTCAGTTTTGGTAGTTTCTGAGTTTCTAGGAATTTGTCCATTTCTTCCAGATTGCCCAGTTTGTTGGCATATAATTTTTCATAGTAATCTCTTTTTTTTAATTTCTTTAATGTTTATTTTTGACAGATAGAGAGACACAGAGTGTGAGTAGGGGGGGTGCAGAGAGAGAGAGAGAGAGAGGGAGACAAAGAATCCAAAGCAGGCTCCAGGGTCCAAGTTGTCAGCACAGAGCCCGATGTGGGGCTTGAACTCACAAACTGCGAGATCATGACTGAGCCGAAGTTCAGCACTCAATGAACTGAGCCGCTCAGGTGCCCCCATAGTATTCTCTTATATTTGTTTGTAATTCTGTAGTGTTGGTTGTTATCTCTCCTTTTTCAATCTTGATTTTAGTTATTTGGGTCCTTTCTCTCTTCTTTTTCATAAATCTGGCTGTTTATCAATTTTGTTTATTCTTTCAAAGAACCAGTTCCTGGTTTCATTTATCTGTTCTACTGTTTTGTTGTTGTTGTTGTTGTTTTGTTTTGTTTTGTTTTGTCATTGTTGTTGTTTCTATATCATTTATTTCTGCTCTAATCTTTATTATTTCCCTTCTGCTGGCTTTATGCTTAATTTGTTGTTCTGTTTCTAGCTTCTTTAGGTGTAAGGTTAGATTGTGTATTTGGGACCTTTCTTGTTTCTTGAAATACTCCTGAATTAAAATACACTTTCCTCTTAGAACTGCCTTTGTTGCATCCCAAAGGGTTTAGACTGTTGTGTTTTCATTTCTTTTGCTTCTATTTTTTTAAATTTCTTCTTTAATTTCCTGATTAGCCCATTCATTCTTTAGTAGGATGTTCTTTAACCTCCACGTATTTGAGGTGTCTCCAAAATTTTTCTTGTGGTTGACTTCAAGTTTCATAATGTTGTGATCTAAAAATATGCATGCTAGGATCTCAATCTTTTTGTAACTGTTGACTGATTTTTGACCCAGTATGTGATCTATTCTGGAGAATGTTCTATGTGCACTCAAGAAGAATGTTTTTTCTGATGCTTTAGGATGAAATGTTCTGAATATATCTGTTAAGTCCATCTGGTCCAGTGTGTCATTCAAAGCCATTGTTTCCTTGTTAATTTTCTGCCTAGATGATTTTTCCATTGTTGTAAGTGGGGTAGTAAAGTCCCCCTACTATTACTGTATTATCTCAATGAGTCTCTTTATGTTTGTTATAAATTGATTTATATATTTGGGTGTGTCCAATTTTGGGGCATAAATGTTTATAATTGTTAGATTCTTCTTGATGGATAGACGCCATAGTTATGATATTATGCCCTTCTTCATTTCTTGTTAGAGTCTTTGTTTTAAAATCTAGTTTGTCTGATATAAATATGGCTACTCCAGCTTACTTTTGACAACCATTAGCATGGTAGATTGTTCTCCAGTCCCTCACTTTCAATCTGCAAGTGACTTTAAGTTTAAAATACTAACCTTAAAATACAAAAAGGGAAATGCACCTAACACTACAAAACTGAAATATCACTATATATATATTTATTTTATTTGTCTTATCCTATTATTTTTTTGATTTGGGGCATATAAATAAAATGGCTTCATTCATACTTCCTTTGATTCTTTAGTGAATAACTTCTCTGGTGACAGCAAACAAAGGCTTCTTTATTTCAAATGGCTAGAGAAATAAGGTACTCCATTATTTACAAGCTCTAACACTACTTTAAAAATAATATAATTTTCAATTTTTCTTAAATGCTTCTGATTTTTCTCATTTTGTATTGTCATTACTATTACCAAAATAGAAGTATATATTTCTGAGATTCTGATGCTAAAACAATAGAGATGAGGATTTAATATATTTTTATATTTAAGTTGAAAGATATTCAATCATTTTAATATTTATTATCATAACACATATAATTTAACATTATAAACATCTGTACTTTTTAAACTGGGAACTCAAGGAACATGATAAAATGAAAACAATTTTTCACATTGAGTCCTAATGATGTTAAATATTACTGTTTATACATTTTATGTATCTTTACCTGATTCTCATGAAGAATTTAGCAAGTGAGAGCGGTTGTTAAATGAACTATTAAAAGTGTGGTATATACGTCAAATATATTGTTATAGGTGTTTATAGCAATAATTAATGTAAAAGTAAAAATTTGTTATGTTCATAACAGTTACTATTTTCCCAGGATGTTTTCAAACTAATAAGTGATTTTTGTACAACATTGTGTTACATTTACGTTAACCAATATCATTTAAAGCTTTTTTCAGAAATATTTTTATATTTTATTATATAAACATTTTTAAATCATTTTTAGAGTTTTCCACCAGAAATGCTCTAATAACCAGGAAAGCTTTAATAAATATACAGAGGTCATAATATTTTTATAATTATGTCATAATAGTACTTGGTAGTAACTTTTAACTATTCTTATTAGGTTTATGATATATATTAAATGATTATGAAGCTATTTAGATATTTAATCGCATTATCACTATGAATCATATTTAAAAGCCCCTAAATCCTTTTTTTTCTTTTAGATAAGCAATATGTTTTCATTACAGGAAATTTCAAAATATAAGTATAAGGGAAAAATAACTCATTTTATTGTCAATCTTTAATAATTGCTATTAATATTATTGATGGATTGAATCATGTCATGCAAAAGAGATCTTCAAATCCAGACCTCTGGAATGTCAGAATGTGACCTTATTTGGAATAAGGATCTTTGCAGATGTAATTAAAATAAAGACTGCAAGATTAAATCAGGTGATCCCAATGTCCTTTTGTCCTTATAAAAGGCTGAAGAGGGCAGAGACATAGACACACACAGGGAAGAAGGCCATGTGACCATGGAGGCAGAGACTGGAACTATGCTGACACAAGCCAAGGAATACCAACACCCACCAACCACTGGAAAAGGCATAGAGGGATTCTTTCCCAGAGCCTTTGGAGAGAATATGGCCCTACAACACCTTGATTTTGGACTTCTGGTGTCTAGGATTGTGGGACAATTCTTCTGTTTAAACATCCCAGTTTGTGGTAATATGCTATACAAGTCTTGGGATGCCATTGGGTCAAATATTTTAGAATATCATGTATTTAAATTACAGTATATCTATTATAATTTGTAGTGCTGGGACCTTGCTGGCCCATTTGCATTTGAAGTGTGTTTTCTTTTAATTATAGTTACTTCCTTATATATACTTCTTTGTTAAATTATTTCCTGAATTTTATTTTCCCCTTCCTTTATGAAATTGATTTTAAACTATTTTATTGGAGATATTCATAATCAATATTCTGTGATAATTCATTTAGCAACACTTTTTTAATAGATTTTTAATTTTTAATGTTGATTTATTTTTGACACAGAGAGAGACACACACACAGAGTGTGAATGGGGACAGGATAGAGAGAGAGAGGGAGACACAGAATCTGAAGCAAGCTCCAGGCTCTGAGCTGTCATCACAGGGTCTGATGTGGGGCTCAAATTCACAGACTGCAAGATCATGACCTGAGCCAAAGTCGGATGCTTAACCAACTGAGCAACTCAGGCACACTTTAATGGATTCTTAAAAAGTCATCTTCTAACCAATGGGGTCTTATATTGAATTAATTATGGCATTTAGATATAGCAGCTTCTAGATTAACTAATTTTTAAAAAATATATTTTTCTTTAATTTTCCACACCTTTATATTTTCTGTAAAGAATTCCTCAATTTATGAACAAATTTTGTATTTTTTGTTTTAAAAATTTTTAACGTTTATTTACTTTTTTAAGACAGAGAGAGACAGAGCATGAATGGGGGAGGGTCAGAGAGAAGGAGACACAGAATTGGAAACAGGCTCCAGGCTCTGAGCTGTCAACACAGAGCCTGATGCGGGGCTCGAACTCACGGACCGCAAGATCATGACCTGAGCCGAAGCCGGCTGCTTAACTGACTGAGCCACCCAGGCGCCCAATTTATTTTTTATTTTATTAAATTCGAAATCCTCTCTGTTCTTTTAATGGTGGTCTGCTTTTATAATGGATGTTATATTGTCTCTCTTCCGTCTGTTAATTTTTTAAATTTTATTTATTTTGGAATTTCATGTTAGAAATTAGACTTTACCTTAAGACCTCATAAGTTGGAAACCCTTACCTTGACTGTAAATTCATATTTATATTTTAAGGATTTTTGTGTCTATTTCTAAAACTTGTGATGATACTCTATTATAATAAAATGAAGGAGGTGATAAGCTGGCTTTATGTCCTTTCTCTTTGATTAATATCCCCCAGAGAATCCTTTTTCACCCTCCCTATAGGTTTAAAGCTATTTGCTAAGATTCTGGCAACTGAACCAGCAACATAAGTATAAGTTAGCTTTCATGACTTATCATGATGTTTATTGCTTAATACTCCTATTTTCACGAAATCTCTCATTTTGCCCTCAGTTGTGCTCAGTAGCCTCGAGTCTGGTGGTATTGTCCTCTTTTCCAATGAATGAACTTCTAATCATCTATGGTGAAAGTGCAGTATGAAGGCATATATCTGCTGGGGTATAATGATTTCTTACTCAATGAAATGCTTTGTTTTCAAGATCTTCCTACCATACATCTGAATTCACAGATACCACTGTACCTAAATTATTAAGCCTTTCCAGTATATTTCAGCAGTCTTGATTTTTATTAGTGACTCTCCTTCTGTGAGATTTTCAGTTTCCTGGGGCTGTTATGTAATTCAACATGTATTTACTTGCTTTCTTCTACAATCGTGTTTGCTCATATGCTGAACTTGATATTTCAAAGATGAGCCACTGAATTATTTTTAATCAGATTGCTTTTTAATTCTAAAAATAATCTGATTGCAAGGTGAAGCACGTATTATTATAAGAGAAAAACTGTAAACATGAAGTGGACATAAATCACTTTTATACATAGAAGGTCACCTTCCTTACCATCCCACTACAAACCACTATTTGCCTTAATATCAAACAAGTTGGCAAATTAACCCCTGGGGGAAGATTTTACCACTGGAAAGAATTGTGTAAATGTATGTGTTTGGGCCTATGTGACTAGAAAAGGCGCTAGTATTAGATTACAAAGTATTTTGAAAACATTAACAAAGTGGTTTAAGTTCTGCATAATTTAAAATGTGTAAAGCAAAAACGCATGACATTAAAACATTGATAATTTTTTATTTTTATAATTTTACTACAAACTTTTGTCTAAGTAGTCTAGGATCGCAATGATTAAGAATCATATTTTAAATGTTTAGATGGTTATTTTTGTAACTATTTCTTATAACACACTTTAAAATAACAAATTTTAATATTTAAAATTGATATTTTCAATGTTTCATTTATTTTCCAAAAATGGTACTGACAGTGAAATCTGTAGCAGTAATTCTGAGTAATATGATATTCTGCTATAATACGTTATAAAAGGCTAACAAAAGAGTATCATTTTAAAAATGTTAATAACGGGAAACAACTTCAGAGCTCCTTTGGTGTAACTTTGAAGTTAGTCTTCATGGAAGAAATACCAGGTTGGGAACAATTTAACATAGTGCTTGAGAAGAAAATCTGTAATAACGGCGGGAAGTGTGAAAGAGAAATCACCTAAGAAATATGTTAATTATTTTTAACTCCAATTAATGGCTTGTTTTGTTTTCAATTTTTTGGGGGGGAGCAGTAGTGTGTTTAATAGGTACATTGCTTTACTATCTGTGAAGAGAACTAAAAGTGCCATATTTGTGTATTAATTGGATACAAGAATACTTTAAAATGAAAAGCCTATATAATAATTTATAAATCATACACACACACATATGGATGTATATATAGGCTGATAAGTTTTGTTTTTATAATAAGTTCTATAAGTTTATGTTTTGTTTTTATAATAACATATTTCTTACAATACATGTCAGTGATATGTAGTGCAGATATACACACATTATATAGAAACAGAGAGAGCATATGTGCATGCAGAAGCACTGGAGTACTATGTATTTTAATTGCATTTTTGTTTTTTATGATCATTATTGACATTATTTTCAAGTCTACTGGATTCGGAGTGAAACTGAATCCCAGTTTCACAATTTACTAACTATATGACTATGAGTAATTCAACTTCTTTGTGCTTTAGTATTTATTTACGAAAGAAATACAATAACAAGGAATGTCTCATGGTTTGTTGTAGCAAATAAGATGAATATGAAAAACACTTACAAGAGTGCCCTTCACATATACTCAGTAAATCATAGCCATAAACAAATACTCAGATTTTGGCATCTGAGTATAATTTAAACAGAAAAGATGTAGTTATACACTCTGCATTCCCATTGTTGACATTCTAATACCAGTTTTGAATCTTACTGAACTGTCTTTTCAGTTCACCTGGCTTTTCCTACCCAAGTTATTAGGATATAAAACTATCAAAACTGACTGTTTTACATTTCAGAGGATTTAAAGGCTATGAGAAAGCTAAGAGTTTTTGGTGCTTGTAAGAGAGCACATTGAGGTGATGAATCGAAATTTAAAAAATTAATATTAGCATTTAAACAAAAGCAGATTATTTATGGTGTATAAGGCATGTAAAAGAATATTCTGGTTGCCTCAATTTTTTGTTCAGTTTGTAATAAAGTTAAAGAGAGGATTAAAATTATATTTAAAGTTACTTATAAATGATAATAAATAGTGACAACACATGACTGTTTTTGATGATATGCTTTTTTCTTTTGAACAGTCTGCTCAATGTGTACTTTACAAGGAATGTTTTTCTTTGACCTGACATACGACATGAATAAGAATGTCCTTCATCATTAGATACTGTATTTATGATAGCTGGTGCATAGTCAAAGAATGAGAGAACAGTAAAGATGAGATAAATTTACCTATAGAAGATGAAAAGATACATATATACATATATGTATACATGTAAAGATACATATACACACATATATACATACACACACACATATATACACACACACATGCATTTATTCTGTTGGCACATAGTCTGTAGTTAAATATTACATAAATTATGTGGAATAATTCAAAAATATTTCACCATACTTATATAAAGGCAATGACAAATTTTTTCTCTACTCTTCCAACTTTAGGATATGCACTGCTGAAGAAAACCATCCGGACAGTTTTTGTATGCTTTTATAATGTAATGTTATAGAAGGAAAACTTCAATGACATTAAATATTATTTAAACATATGATTATTAATGGCTGCTTGGATAGTTTTTGTATTAATTTATTTTGCCCTTCCTTTTCTTTAAGCTTTCTTCTATTTTTTTTTCTAGTTTGTTGTGAATATCCTTGTACTACCTAACAAAACTAATTCTGCCATCTACTCTTTCCTTTTATGTTCAAGGAATATGGAAAGTGGCCTAATGTAAGAAGGTTATACAGTAAATCCCATAATGAGATAATATACCACCATATCAGAAATAACATGGGACCTAGTTATTCTAGAAAAAGACTGCATGCATCTCTTTTGTGCTAAGCTCTCACATCCATTTCCTCATGTCATTCTATTGGGCAGGGGGAATCACATGTTTAGAGTTAGTCTCTGTTTTCTTAGCATTTTTAGGTTT
Source organism: Puma concolor (assembly GCF_028749965.1). NCBI lineage: Eukaryota > Metazoa > Chordata > Mammalia > Carnivora > Felidae > Puma > Puma concolor. Next base: position 20,267,704 of record NC_141683.1, read on the forward strand.
AAAGCCCAAACAATGAGGATAATACATGAAAATTGCCCTTCATTTCTAAAGCTTGATATATCCTATGGGAATTACTCTGAGTTATCTAAACTAGTCAATTGACCAACACCTCATTCAAGTTATAGGATGTAACAAAGGAGAACTAGTTGATAGATACACAATTCTCAAGTTTTGGCCAAAGCTTGGTCTCTCTTCCTTTTGGAGATAAAAGTTTGCATGCTCTCAAAAGATATTTATACTATATTCAATCTTTTTTCAATGTTTATTCATTTATTTTTGAGAGGGAGAGAGAGAGAGAGCAGGAGAAGGGCAGAGAAAGAGGGAGAGAGAGAATCCCAAGCAGGCTCTTCATCGTTAGCACAGAGCCCATGTGGGGCTCAAACCCATGAAATGTGAGGTCATGACCTGAGCTGAAATCTAGAGTCCAACACTTAACCAACTGAGCCAAGCAGGCACCCTTATACTACACTATATTTAAATGCAAATGATAAGATGAAATCACTTAATAGCCCTATTGAGAGAGAGGAGGATGGAGAAAGTGTTCTGAGAACTCTAGTATACAGGGGTGTGAAGAGGAAAATAGATGTAACATCAGTGGAGTGGGAGGAAAAGCAAAATAAGCGGTCATAAAAGCCGAAGGAAGAGCCTTTCAAGGTAAAGATGGTGGTCAATTTCACCGAATGCTGCTGAAAGGCCAAATAAGATAAAATACAAAATTAACCATGTGATTTGACAAAATTAAAATCATTGATGTTCTTGATATTTTATTATTTTAATGATATTAATTAAATCCTTCAGCTTGGTGGATATGTTCTTCTTTTGTTGCTGTTGAGTTAATGATTAGAAATAATGAGACTGGCCTTCAAAACTGCTAAACATTTAATTGTGCAGTTCTAACTGCATTGTCTTTTACTGTATCTCATAAAAGTTATTAATATTATTAAAATATGCAGAGAAATATAACCAAGATCTGGTCCTAAAAGCCTTCATTTGATTGTTTGCTTAACATATGTCGTTGCTTTTATCAGAGGCAAGTTGATAGAAGCTATGGCTGTGAGATAATTGTTATACTTCCAGGCTTGGAAGTCTTTCCAGATGCATGTTAAATTCCCATTTAAGTCTCTTGCCTCTCTCTCTATCTTTGCCCTTCTTTTACCTTTCCTTCCCTCTTTTCTTCCATTCCTGTTTTCCTTTTCTTCTCTGCCTTCTTTGCTCTCTCCTATCCTGCTTTCTTCCCATATACCTCATATACATTTCAACTCCTTTTGTTAAATAGAACAAAGTGTAAGACTCCCTCTCTCCTCTAAGCTTTCAATCCACCTGCTTCTGCCTATTAACGACTTCTTCTGTACTGTTCCACTGATTGAAAATGTGCAACAATGGAGATGACATAAAGAACCCCAGTAAAATTGAGAGATAATTTATTCTCATGGAATAAAGGATAGTATTTCTTTTTCTCCCTCCTACCACCCAACCCTCTGCATAAATTCATGGGGGACTTTCATTATCAGAAGTATAAAAGTACAGAGAGGTGATGAATCAAGAGATGAGAATGACTACTTCATAGCAAAAAGCCAGACAAATGCTATTTCTCTTTAGGTACCATGAGGCCCCTCCCTGCTAGCCCTGCAGTTCATTATCTGAACACATTTCTTTCCTTCCCAGAAATGAGAATTAAAGTAATAAGAAAAATAACGATAATTTCTATTTTCTAATACATAATGCTTTAGTAAACCTCAAGGACGTTCCACCATTTAATAAAATCTTTCCCAGGCTCCACGTGTTATATATAGTTCAAGTTTTGGTCTAAATATTATACTTCAGCACTACCAAATGGGGCAGAAAAAAGTAGCACTGAAAAATGAAAGTAAATGTGTTGTATTTATGTTTGAATGAACCTAGGGTTGAATTTTGTTTTCTATTATTTACAGTATAATTACCAAAATGTAACTTTTTGTAAGTGGCAAATCTACCTGTGACCTATTTTACAACATTGGAATTTTCGTCTTTTACCTCAGATTCAACAAGTTTATTTCACATGTGTGCAAGGAAATACATTCGGAGAAAAACTCTTAGTTCTCTGAATCCTGAACTTCAGTTGATAAATCATGTCAAAGATAAATTACGAAAGGTATAGTGGCTTAGTGCTTCCTGATGTCAGCACGAGGCTTACATAGAATGAGCTGCTTTATCTCCTAGCATGTGTAATTCTAAGAATTGACAAAAGACTAAAAAAAAAAAAAAAAAAAAAAAAAAAAAAAAAAAAAAAAAAATGAGCAAGATTCTGAGACACTCTAGTTGTCAGACTTTAGAATCATGTCTTCCAGAGGTAAATAACAGGGTAATCACAGTTAAACTCATGGACCTGACAGGTATAACTCTAAAACTTTATGCTGTAACTCTAGTAGAGACAGAAGAGGCCAGGAAAAGACATCCTTTTTTTAAAAACTTAAGCATAATAACAAATTTTACATATAAATTCCTAAGAATGAAAATGTACTTTTTAAATAAGATAGTTTTTCATGTTTTGAAAATTTTCCTAGATTTAAGTATAGTAAACATTTTAAATACAAACATTGTTATGTCAACCTAACTATCCAAATATTAGCCTTCTTTCCAGTTTTCTCAAGGATTTACTATAAGACAATCTAAAAACTGTGATATACTAATTATCAAAAAAGGTGGTAAGGGTTCACACAATGGCACATATGTTAAATATTTTATATTTCAGAGACTATGCAAAGAAAGCCAATGGCAAAGATGAAGATGGACATCCTTTTTGATCCCCCCAAGCTTTCTGCATATACAAATGTACATGTATTCATTCATTTCAACAGCTATTCTTGAGTATATATATGAGTTACTTTTCATATATAGGATTTACCTCAACAGAAAAAGTACATGTTCACATGAAACTCACATCCTATGTGGAAGAACTAAACAAATAAACATAATATTTCAGGTGAACCTAAGCTCTAAAAAGGAAAGTAAAGTAGTAAGATGATAAAAATTGATGGTGGAAAAATACCAAGTGTTGCTAAGAGTGAGAAGCCACCAGAGCCTTCATTCACCATTAATGGGAGTGTAAATTGGTAAAACCATTTGAAAACTGTTCAGCATTCTCTATTAAAGCTGAGCAGGCACCCATCCTATGACCCAGGAATTCCATTCTTTGATGTATTCCAACAGAAATGTATTTATATATTTACCAAAAGTTATATGGTAAAATGTTCATAGCAGCACTGCATGTACTGGGCTTTAAAGGAAAATAAACACATGCCCATTAATAGTATAACAGATCAATAAACTGCAGTTATCCACACCATGAAATAGAATACAGAGATGAAAATGATCAACATTTGCATAACCAAAGGAGAAAATATTGAGACATTCCATTTATATAAGTATTAAAGCAAGTTATATTCGTCTATGTTGTTAAATGGCAGGACAGTAAAATCTTAAAGGTGGTGAATGCTGAAAGAGAGCACAAACAGTTGTGAGCATATGCTGCCAGTTTCTAGTTTCGTGGTTTGGACACTGGTTTCCTAATTGTTCTAATAGTGCCTGGTTTTCTAATTTGGATGCTGGTTTCCTAATTGAGCCTTATTGTCTCAGACTATGACCTTATCTAAAGCTAATATTCTGTTTTCTTTCATGGTATGTCTGTCAATACGTTTATTTTTCTAAGTAGTGTAGCCTGTGTTATGAAATGTCTCTTCTTTATTACATTTTAGGAAGTGATTTAATTTCATTAATTCTCACAACAGGGAGTCAATAGAAAGTGCTATTTAATAATAATGCAACTGAGATTCAATGAGATGACATCCCCAAAACATGAATTCGTAGCATGAATAACAACAACAACAACAACAACAACAACAACAACAACACAATAGTCTTGGTGGTCCTAAATAATGGTCTTGAATTTGTAAAATCTGCTGAATTAACAAAGTCTGTCCACTCATTTACAGGCATTAGTAACCCTCAGTACCACTTTGATTTCAATCTAATAGCAAATAAATTATATTTGAGAAGTTAATCTTTACTAACTATAGAAAAAATTAAAAAGTGGATCAATCTATTTACTGTTTTTGGAATAAGATAAAAACTACCTGTTATATAAAGGCTATTAGAAGATGAATCTTTAAATCTCACCAAAATTATTCTTGACATTCCCCTTGATTTGATAAAACAACATTATGAACCTATTGCTACCAGGGTGTCCTCACATTTTTCTTTTGTGTTCAAAAACTTATATGCCAAAATAACAGAATTTCTTTTTGCCTTTCAAGATTAAATAATTCTTACAACTAAAATTATTTAATACTATGAATTCTCTTCAAAATAAAAAGTATCTATTAGAAGACACATGACGAAAATAGATTGTTCTGAAAAATTAATTGAATTCATGTCAGTCTTTATAAAAGCATATATAAAAATACATGCATATAATACTGTGAGCAGATTATACTTGAAGGCAGGAAAAAAAATAACGTTGAACATACCTATTATGCTGATTTTGACATTGTAATACGTAGCTTGAGATTTTTGAATATATGGAAAACATCACCATCACAAATATTTGAGTAATGTTTTATTATCATAAAAAGACATGACAAAAATTTTGTGTGAAATGCTATAAATTTTGTATTTCAATATTCCTTGTCCTGTGTACTATGTAAAATAATTAAGAGACCGACACTAGGTTGATTGTATTATTATCTGTACATACATCAAACCCCCAACTAAGCTCTGTACAGTGTAACAGTCGGTGCTGCATTTAACTCAGTCTGTTCTATGGCATGCCACTATAGGTCAATGATAAATATAGGTCAATGATAAATATTTGATGAATAAATGACAAATTTATAGCTTTCTGAATTAATAAACACAAACACATATATAGTAGAATGATTCTTGACCAAAAGATTTGTGTCAAATGAACTGGCCCTACACAATTTTGAAAACAGTGAAATTTTGCAGGACATCACAAGAATTTTGCCCTGCTTGTCCTTCCATAGCATCCTGAAAAACCACACACCACAAAATTAGACACTCCCACCATTACATCATAAACCAAAATAATTTCCAGCTAGATTATGTATTCAAAGGTGAAAAATTAGACCATGCAGATTATAATATAGATAAATAATTACCTGATTTAGAACAGGGTGAGCAAAATATATGATAATGAATAACAAGTAGTTCCACCGAAATAGATTGATTACCTTAATTATATTTAAGTGAAAGGAAGCCCACACTTCTCCACACTGTCAAATTTTATAAATGAATTTGGGAAATATGACTAGGAACATATATTACAGAGTAGGTTTAGTATCCTTTATGAATTACTATTACAAATTAACATGTGAAAAACTTGCCATTAACAGAAGGGTTGGTAAAGGATATACATGAATAAGATGAAAATTATGTTATATAAACAATATGATCAAATTTTTTCTAAAACCAAAAAAGCAACATATGCCTGTGCCTGTTTCTGTCTGTACTTTTTCTCAGGTGTCTATATTAAGCATATGTGCTAACTGCAACATTAAATTATATTGTATCTTCACTCACTATTCTTAAAATTTTGATGTTTTTGGAATTCAGTGAAATAGGGTAATTCATTTTTACTGTAAATGCTTGACCAACTGTAATGGAAAACTTTTTGAGAATTGTTAGAACAGATATCTGTGAGGAAGAGGATTAGTGGAAAGGTCTAGAGCATAAAAGTAATCTGTTAAAATCCTGAAAATGCACCTGTAGAGAAATCTTGAACACATTTTAGGCTCCTTTGTCTCGGGCATGTTTTTGCAACAAAGGTGATGTCAACCACAAGCAAGTGAAAATAGCTTTCCTTTTGATACTTACATTTGTTAGATCTTTTTGTTGGATACACCCCTTAATTATGATATAATGTCCTTCTTCATCTCTTATCACAGTCTTTGGTTTAAAATCTAGTTCATCTGATATACATATGCCTATTCTGGCTTTATTTTGATGTCCATTAGCATGATAGATTTTTCTCCAACTCCTCATTTTCAGTTGTAGGTGTCTTTAGGTGTAAAATGAGTTTCTTGTAGGCAACGTGTGGATGGGTCTTTTTTTTTAAATGCATTCTAATACCTGATATCTTTTGATTGGAGCATTTATTCCTTTTACATTTAGGGTGATTATTGATATATATGAATTTAGTGCCATGGTGTTACCTCTAAAGTTTGTTTTTCTGAAGATGTTCTCTGTTCCATTCTAGTCTTTGTTGCTTTTGGTCACTTTCCTCCGACGAATCCCCTTTAGTATTTCTGGTAGGGCTGATTTAGTGGTCATTAATTCCTTTAGTTTTGGTTTGTCTGGAAAACTCTTTATCTCTCTTATTTTGAATGACATCCTTGCTGGATAAAGTATTCTTGGCTGCATATTTTTTCCCATTCAGCACACTGACTATATCATGCCACTCCCTTCTGGTCTGCCAAGTTTCTGTGGACAGATATGTTGTGAACCTGATGTTTCTTCCCTTGTAAGTTATGGACATTTTTGTTTGTCTGTTTGTTTGTTTACCTTGCTGCTTTCAGGATTCCTTCCTTGTCTGTATATTTTGTGAATTTGACTATGATATGTCTTGGTGATGGCTGAATTTGTGAATTTAATGAGGGTTCTTTGTACTTCTCAGATTTTTATGTGTGTTTCCTTCTCCAGATTAGGGAAGATTGCAGCTATAATTTGTTCAAATAAACATTCTGCCCCTCTTTCTCTCTCTTCATCTTTCTGGGATTCTTATGATATGAATGTTATTATGCCTTAAGGAGTTGCTGATTTCCCTGAGTCTACATTCATGATACAATCCTTATTCTTCCCTCTTCTTTGCAGCCTCATTATTTTCCATAATTATATTTTCTGTATCACTGATTCACTCCTCTGCCTTGTCAGTCCTTGTTGTCATGGCATACATTCAGATTTGCATCAAGGATATAGTATTTTTAAGTTTGACCTAACTTGTTTTTAGGTCCTTTATCTCTGCAGTAAAGGATTATCTAGTGTCTTCTGTGCTTTTTTCAAGCCCAGCTAGAATACTTATAATTACTGTTTTGATTTTTTAATGTTTATCTATATTTGAGAGAGAGTGCACATGAGTTGGGGGTGTCGCAGAGAGAGGGAGAGGAAAGAGGATCTGAAGAGCACTTCGTGCTGACAGTAGAGAGCCTGATGTGGAGCTTGAACCCAACAAATTGTGAGACCATGACCTAACCTGAAGTTGGATGCCTAACCAACTGAGCCACGCAGGCACCCCATTATAATTGTTGCATGAAATTCTAGTTACAACATCTTATTTACACTTGTATTAATTAAATCCCTGGCCATGATTTCTTTCTGTTCTTTCTTTTGGGTGATCTCCTCCCTCTTGTCATTTTGGAGGTCAAAAAAGGAAGATAGATCCTTAGTGTGTTTTGGTCTGCTTGTTAAGAGAAGTTTGATCCAAAAAAAAAAAATATATATATAAATAAATAATAAATAAATAAATAAATAAATAAATCCAATGAAAAACATCATAAAATAAAAGCTATTGCTTTTTCTGTATCCAAAATAAAACAATTAAAAAAAAAAAAGGAATCTAGATCCTGAAGCTTTGCAGCACTCTATGATCAGTAGACTTGGTGCTTGCAATGGGTTTGTGCTGGTCTCCTGGGTGTGTAGCACGCTGTGCTGTTTCTCAGATAGACTTATTCTAATGGAGATTCACCTGTGGCACAGGGAGGGCAGGACTTGGCACAAGCAACTCTGGCCTCCATTTGGTGGTGCTGTTTTGCTCACTGAAGTCAGTGTGGCTGGGTGGGGAATGGTGTCTCCCCACTCTTTAGTCTCTGGAGCAGGAAGCTTGCACCTGCAAGTCCTCAAGATGCCCTCACAGAAGAGCAACAATGACCCCATTCTGTGTCCCCAGCTTCCATCAGATATCTGTCTTCAACCTTGTCTGTGTCCAAGCGTCTGCCTGCTAGGTGGTACAAGTGTTTTATCTCAGGTGCAGCTGGATTTCAAAGCTCCAAACTTCGGAGACTTGTGCAGCACAGACCCATGGTGATCCTCTGTGGGAGGGCCTCACTGTGCTGTGGCAGGGTGCCCGTTTGTCCCAGAAAATTGACATTTTAATCTGTGTAACCACTTACAGTTTATGGTAAAACATGGCAGGAAAACAACACCAAGACTCACTGCCTTCAGCTGGCATCCTTGTTCGTATGCTGCTGAACATGGCAGCTTAATAGCACCCAAGAGTCTTTTGTCTCCAGCCAGGCAGTGTCCCCTCTCCCAAATGCACCCCAAGAATGGGAATTGTTTCTCCTCATGTGACCCAGGGGATCCTCAGACCCAGCTGCTCGCACCCGGTCTCTGCCCTCCTTCCCCACAAGAGCAACACTAAGACTGCCAGGCAAAACCCTGTCAGTGGTGTAGGCCCCTAAAACTTTAGACTTTGCTCTCCTCTGCTTATAAAGACTTGTGGTATTTAACCCCTTTCCTATTCCAGGTCAAGGGTTTTGAGGAAGAGTTTTCTTGTGCAATCCCTTGCACATATTTTCACTCTTTTTTACACTCTTCCTCTTTTCTCTCTCACTGCTCTCTGATCAGCGCTCCCTCCCATCCACAGTACCTGGGGGCTCTTTTCTCCTCCAAACCAACTCTCTGCAAGTCCTACCTTCCACAAGGTGGTCATTTTTCTACTTGTAGATGTGCAGATCTTCTCTCAATCATTAAATTACTTTCTTGGGTGTTCAGAATGATTTCATATTTATCTAGCTGTGTTTCAGAGATGAGACAAGTTTAGTGTCACCCTACTCCTCCACCATCTTAACTGCTCTCCTCGGTTCTCTCACCAATTAAAATAAGAGGGGCTACTAGTGGGAATGTGGAAGACTCTAAGGACATTTGAAAGCACAAATTTTTTATTAGCGAGATCTCATAGAGAAATTGTTTTAAGGGTATGAAGGATAATCCAGAAGGAAAAAAAGAAAAAGATTTTCTCACTGGAAGAAGATATGAAAAAAACACTCACTCTACTGCTGTCTGAAACGCCTAGGTGACTCTTTAGTATATCTCTCAGGCTAAAGAGAAAGGTTCCCCTGCTCATTAATAGTGCAGCATCCCTTTGTGGCCACAAATGCCTTCTGATAAAATGGTAATCACAACAAATAACCCTACAAAATGGTACAGAATGGGTAGAAGCCATCTGACTGGTAGGCAAGGATTTGCTCCATCCTTGTCCACGACTTATTAGAAACTAAGGACAACAAAAAATGGTTGGGAAAACATATCTCCTCATAAAAGTCTGAATCTGTACTCTGTTCACTCTATAGCCATGGAAACACAGTATTTTTCTATATTTTCTCCCTCTTGGCAGTTAACAATTCCAGAGAATTTCTAATAGGGTGATCTACATGAGGACAACGGAAAGCAACAAACCAGGGAGTGTATTATATGAGTGTCCTAAAAAAATTAAAAAGATTAAATAAATAGAATAATGTAAGTAGGATATACAGTGGAATTAGTAGGACAGGTTGTTCATATTGAAAAAAGACAAATATAAAAGACAAAAGAAATTAAAAATAACACGGACTCCCAGCAAAAATAAACCATAAATAAGACTTTTCCTGAATAAAAATAAATAATACGCTCAATGAAGAAGCATAAACACTTATTCTCTGCTAAGAATAAAATTAGTATCCTGATAAATGGTTTAGGAGAAACTGGACAGCTACCCCCAAAACAATGTACCTGGACCACTTTCTTACATCATAGATAATAAACACAAAATAGACTAAAGACCTAACTGATAAGACCTGGAACCATAGGCTCCAAAAAAGGAAATATAGGTAGGAAACTCTATACATCAACCTTAGCAATATTTTTCTGGACCTGTCTCCCCAGGCAAAGGAAAGAAAAACAAAAACAAATAATTGCGATTATGTCAAACTAAGAAGTTTTTGCACAGTGAAGGAAACCATCAACAATACACAATGACAACCTACTGAACGGGAAAGGATATTTGCAAATAATATATCCAATAAGGAGTTCATATCCAAAATCCATAAAGAATTCATACAACTCAACACCAAAAAAATAGTAATAATAATATGATTAAAAATGGTCAGAGGAGCTGAATAACATAGAGGTGGCCAACAGAGACATTAAAAGGTGTTCCACATCACTAATCATCATGGAAACGCAAATCAAAACCACAATGAGATAGGACCTTACACCTGTTAAAATGGCTAGTATCAAAATGACAATGAGTGTTGGTAAGGATGTGGAGAAAAGGGAACCCTCAAGTGAATGTGAATTGGTGGAGCCACTATTGAAAACAGTATGGAATTTGCTCAAAAATTAAAAATAGGGGTGCCTGGGTGGCTCAGTTAGTTGTGTCCAACTCTCGGTTTATGCTCAGGTCATGATCTCACAGTTCATGAGTTCAGGCTCTGTCTTGGGTTCTGTGCTGCCAGTGTAAAGCCTGCTTGGGATCCTGTGTCTCTCCCTCTCTCTCTCTCTGACCCTCCCTTGTTCTCTCTCTCAGAGAAAATAAACTTCCTCTCTCAGAAAAATAAACTTAAAAAAAAACAAAAATTAAAATACCATATGAACCAGTAATACTTCTGGTATTTACTCAAAGAAAACAAACACACTAACTTAAAAAAAATCCATATATATATTCGTATATATATTCACCCATATGTATATTCGTATATATATTCACCCATATGTTTACTGTAGCATTATTTACAAAAGCCAAGATATGAAAACAACATAAGTGCCTGTTGAGAGATTAATGGACAAAGAAAATATGGTATATACACACAGCATAAAAAAAATGAATGAAATCTTGCCATTTGTGACAACATGGATGGATCTAGAGAGCATTATGCTCAAAGAAAGACAAATACCACATGATTTCACTCATATCTGGAATCTGAAAAATAAAACAAACAACAGAAAGAGACACATAAATATAGGAAAAAAGCTTCTGGTTGCCAGAGGGGAGGGAGTGGGGGATGGGTGAAATAAGTGAAGAGGATTAAGAGGTACAAACTTCCAGTTGTAAAATAAATAAGACATAGAAATGAAAATTACAGCATGGAGGATATAGTTGGTAATGTAATAACTATGTATGGTGACAGGTGGTAACTATACTTACTGTGGTAAGAATTTCATAATGTATATAACTGTCAAATCATTATATTACACTACTGAAACTAACATAATATTATATGTCCACTATACTTCAATTTAAAAAAAAAGAAAAATAGTGTCCTAACAGATGAAAGAGACTGCTCAAAACACAAGGCAAAACCATAAAGTAAATGAGTCTATGAGAATAAAAATATGTATTTCTGAATAGGGATTATGAAAAATAAAGATAACTTTAGTAAAATAATTTACAAATCATTAAAATAAAATTTTCCTGTGTTTTAATTGGGATTCTAATTGAAAATGTCACTTAGAAAGTTAATTCTCCCCATTTAGTTATCCATACCCTTTGTGACAGGACTTTGAATGACCTCTTATTAAATGCTATATATTTCCAGTTTTAAACTGAGCTAGACTTCTGATTTCCTTTGGGCAGTGGGACAATAGTAAATACTATATGAGAAAAGGCTTCAAAAGTCCCTCTTCCAGGTCATGTTAAAATTCTGTCATCAGGTGGATAACTCCAAACTATCCTTTTGGAAGTGAGAGAACACAGGTTGGAGAACACCCTGCAAGCTGTGTGACCCCTGAAGATTAAACCTGTTCTCCAACGAACTTGAATCTGTCACCAACTACATGAGTAAGTCCATCCAGACTGGCAGAACCACCCAACTGTACCCAAACAAAATTCCTGATCCACATGTTAAATAAATGATTGTTTACTTAAGTGACAAAATTTTAGAGTAGTTTGTTTGGTGTCAAAGACTGGCAATCAGTATCTTCCTCGTTTTGTCATATAACATGCTTTTCCTTCATTTCTTTATTATAAAAAAATGTTGTAGACATTTTATATTCTGTCCCTGAGAAGTGTACAATTCCCTATCTATATTCTTTTTTTTACTGTGATAAAGCTGTTAACTTTATTTTTTAATATGAAATTTATTGTCACATTGGTTTCCATACAACACCTAGTGCTCATCCCAACAGGTGACCTCCTCAATGCCCATCACCCACCTCCCACCCTCCATCAACCCTCAGTTTATTCTCAGTTTTTAAGAGTCTCTTGTGATTTGGCTCGCTCCCTCTCTTTTTTTTTCCCCCTTCTCCTCCCCTATGGTCTTCTGTTAAGTTTCTCAGGACCTACATAAGAGTGAAAACATAAGGTATCTGTCTTTCCCTGTATGACTTTTTTCACTTAGCAAAACACTCTCCAGTTCCATCCACATTGCTACAAAAGGCCATATTTCATTCTCTCTCATTGCCAAGTAGTATTCCATCGTGCATATAAACCACAATTTCTTTATCCATTTGTCAGTTGATGGACATTTAGGCTCTTTCCATAATTTGGCTATTGTTGAGAGTGCTGCTATAAACATTGGGGTGCAAGTGCCCCTATGATTCAGCACTCCTGTATCCCTTGGGTAAATTCCTAGCAGTGCTATTGCTGGGTCATAGGGTAGATCTATTTTTAATTTTTTGAGGAACTTCCACACTGTTTCCCAGAGCGGCTGCACCAGTTTGCATTTCCACCAACAGTGCAAGACGGTTCCCTTTTCTCCATATCCTCGCCAGCATCTACAGTCTCCTGATTTGTTCATTTTAGCCACTCTGACTGGCATGAGGTGATATCAGAGTGTGGTTTTGATTTGTATTTCCCGAATGAGGAGTGACGTTGAGCATCTTTTCATATGCCTCTTGGCCATCTGGATGCCTTCTTTAGAGAAGTGTCTATTCATGTCTTCTGCCCATTTCTTCACTGGATTATTTGCTTTTTGGGTGTGGAGTTTGGTGAGTTCTTTATAGACTTTGGATACCAGCCCTTTGTCCAATATGTCATCTGCAAATATCTTTTCCTATTCTGTTGGTTGCCTTTTAGTTTGGTTGATTGTTTCCTTTGCAGTGCAGAAGCGTTTTATTTTCATGAGGTCCCAATAGTTAATTTTTTCTTTTATTTCCCTTACTTTTGGAGATGTGTCAAGTAAGAAATTGCTGCGGCTGAGGTCAGAAAGTTTTTTTCCTGCTTTCTCCTTTAGGGTTTTGATGGCTTCCTGTCTCACATTCAGGTCCTTTATCCATATTGAGTTTATTTTTGTGAATGGTGTAAGAAAGTCATCTAGTTTCATTCTTCTGCATGTTGCAGTCCAGTTCTCCCAGCACCATTTGTTAAAGAGACTGTCTTTTTTTCCATTGGATATTCTTTCCTGCTTTGTCAAAGATTAGTTGGCAATACTTCTGTAGGTCCAATTCTGGAGTCTCTATTCTATTCCATTGGTCTATGTGTCTGTTTTTGTGCCAATACCATGCTGTCTTGATGATTACAGATTTGTAGTAGAGACTAAAGTCTGGGATTGTGATGCCTCCCGCTTTGGTCTTCTTCTTCAATATTACTTTGGCTATTCAGGGTCTTTTGCGGTTCCATACAAATTTTAGGATTGCTTGTTCTAGCTTCGAGAAGAATATTGGTGCAATTTTGACTGGGATTGCATTGAATATGTAGATAGCTTTGGGTAGTATTGACATTTTGACAATATATATTCTTCCAATCCATGGGCACGGAATGTTTTTCCACTTCTATATATCTTCTTCAATTTCCTTCATAAGCTTTCTATGGTTTTCAGCATACAGATCTTTTACATCTTTGGTTAAGTTCATTCCTAAGTATTTTATGCTTCTTGGTGCAATTGTGAATGGGATCAGTTTCTTTATTTGTCTTTCTGTTGCTTCATTATTAGTGTATAAGAATGCAACTGATTTCTGTACATTGATTTTGTATCCTGCAACTTTGCTGAATTCATGTATCAGTTCTAGCAGACTTTTGGTGGCATCTATTGGGTTTTCCGTTTAATATCATGTCATCTGCAAAAGTGAAAGCTTGACTTCATTTTTGCCAATTTTGATGCCTTTGATTTCCTTTTGTTGTCTGATTGCTGATTCTAGAACTTGCAACACTATGTTAAAAAACAGCGATGAGAGTGGACATCCCTGTCACGTTCCTGATCTCAGGGGGAAAGCTCTCAGTTTTTCCCCATTGAGGATGATATTAGCTGTGGGCTTTTCATAAATGGCTTTTATGATGTTTAAGTATGTTCTTTCTATCCCGACTTTCTTGAGGGTTTTTATTAAGAAACGATGCTGAATTTTGTCAAATGCTTTTTCTGCATCGATGGACCTGATCATATGGTTCTTATATTTTCTTTTATTAATGTGGTGTATCACATTGATTGATTTGCGAATGTTGAACCAGCCCTGCAGCCCAGGAATGAATCCCACTTGATCATAGTGAATAATTCGTTTTATATGCTGTTGAATTCGATTTGCTAGTATCTTATTGAGAATTTTTGCATCCATATTCATCAGGGATATTATATTGGCCTGTAGTTCTCTTTTTTTGCTGGGTCTCTGTCTGGTTTAGGAATCAAAGTAATGTTGGCTTCACAGAATGAGTCTGGAAGTTTTCCTTCGCTTTCTATTTTTTGGAACAGCTTGAGAAGGATAGGTATTATCTCTGCTTTAAATGTCTGGTAGAATTCCCCGGGCAAGCCATCTGGCCCTGGACTCTTATTTGTTGGGAGATTTTTGATAACTGATTTAATTTCTTCGCTCATTATGGGTCTGTTCAAGTTTTCTATTTCTTCCTGTTTGAGTTTTGGAAGTGTGTGGATGCTTAGGAATTTGTCCATTTCTTCCAGGTTGTCCAGTTTGTTGGCATATAATTTTTCATAGTATTCCCTGATAATTGCTTGTATTTCTGAGGGATTGGTTGTAATAATTCCATTTTCATTCATGATTTTATCTATTTGGGTCATCTCCCTTTTCTTTTTGAGAAGCCTGTCTAGAGGTTTATCAATTTTGTTTATTTTTTCAAAAAAACAACTCTTGGTTTCATTGATCTGCTCTACAAATTTTTTAGATTCTATATTGTTTATTTCTTCTCTGTTCTTTATAATTTCTCTTCTTCTGCTGGGTTTGGAGTGTCTTTGCTGTTCTGCTTCTATGTCCTTTAGCTGTGCTGTTAGATTTTGTGTTTGGGATTTTTCTTATTTCTTGAGATAGGCCTGGATTGCAATGTATTTTCTTCTCAGGACTGCCTTCGCTGCATCCTAAAGAGCTTGGATTGTTGTATTTTCAAATTAATTTGTTTCCACATATTTTTTAATTTCTTCTCTAATTGCCTGGCTGACCCATTCATTCTTTGGTAGGGTGTTCTTTAACCTCCATGCTTTTGGAGGTTTTCCAGACTTCTTCCTGTGGTTGATTTCAAGTTTCATAGCATTGTGGTCTGAAAGTGTGCATGGTATGATCTCAATTCTTGTATACTTATGAAGGGCTGTTTTGTGACCCAGTATGTGATCTATCTTGGAGAATGTTCCATGTGCGCTCAAGAAGAAAGTATATTCTGTTGCTTTGGGATACATAATTCTAAATATATCTGTCAAGTCCATTTGATCCAATGTATCAGTCAGGGCCCTTGTTTCTTTATTGATCCTGTGTCTAGATGATCTATCCATTGTTGTAAGTGGAGTATTAAAGTCCCCTGCAATTACACATTCTTATCAATAAGGTTGCTTATGATTATGATTAATTGTTTTACATATTTGGGGGCTTTCATATTCAGGGCATAGACATTTATAATTGTTAGCTCTTCCTGATGGATAGAACCTGTAATTATTATATAATGCCCTTCTTCATCTCTTGTTAGAACCTTTAATTTAAAGTGTAGTTTGTCTGATATAAGTATGGTTACTCCAGCTTTCTTTTGACAATCATTAGCATGATAGATGGTTCTCCCTTCCCTCACTTTAAATCTGCAGGTGTCCTCAGGTCTAAAATGAGTCTCTTGTAGACAGCAAATAAATGGGTCTTGTTTTTTTACCCATTCCAATAACCTAAGTCTTCTGGTTGGAGCATTTAGTCCATTTATACTCAGTGTTATTATTGAAAGATATGGGTTTAGAGTCATTGTGATGTCTGTAGGTGTCTTGCTTGTAGTGATGTCTCTGGTAATTTGTGGTCCTTGCAACATTTCACTCACAGAATCTCCCTTAGGATCACTTGTTTGGCTGGTTTAGTGGTGATGAATTCCTTCAGTTTTTGCTTGTTTGGGAAGACCTTTATCTCTCTTTCTGTTCTGAATGACAGACTTGCTGGATAAAGGATTTTCAGCTGCATATTTTTTCTGTTCACCACTTTGAAGATTCCTGCCATTCCTTTCTTGCCTGGCAAGTTTCAGTAGATAGGTCTGCCTCTACTCTTTGTAAGTTAGAACGTGTTTATCCCTAGCTGCTTTCAGAAATCTCTCTTTATCCTTGTATTTTGCCAGTTTCACTATGATATGTCGTGCAGAAGATCGATTCAAGTTATGTCTGAATGGAGTTCTCTGTGCCTCTTGGATTTCAATGCCTGTTTCCTTCCCCAGATCAGGGAAGTTCTCAGCTATGATTTGTTCAAATACACCTTCAGCCCCTTTCTCTCTCTTCTTCTTCTTCTTCTTCTGTAATTCCTATGATACGGATATTTTTCCATTTGATTGCATCACTTAGTTCTCTAATTCTCCCCTCATACGCCTGAAATTTTTTTATCTCTTTTTCTCAGCTTCTTCTTTTTCCATAATTTTGTCTCCTAATTACCTATTCTCTCCTCTGCCTCTTCAATCCATGCTATGGCCGCCTCCATTTTATTTTGCACCTCATTTATAGCATTTTTTAGTTCCTCATGACTATTTTTTATTCCCTTGATCTCTGTAGCAATAGATTATCTGCTGTCCTCTATGCTCTTTTCAAGCCCAGTGATTAATTTTATGACTATTATTCTAAATTCTCATTCCATTATATTGCTTAAATTGTTTTTGATCAATTCGTTAGCTGTCAGTACCTCCTGGAGTTTCTTTTGAGGAGAATTTTTCCATTTCATCATTTTGGGTAGTCCCTGTGGTAGCTCCAAACTGCAGAGCACTTTTCCTGTGTTGTCTGGAGTAACTTGTGTTGGTGGGCGGGGCCACAATCAGATCCAATGTCTGCCCCCAGCCCACCACTGGGGCCACAGTCAGACTGGTGTGTACCTTATCTTCCCCTCTCCCAGGGGCAGAACTCACTGTGGAGTGGCGTGGTCCCCGTCTGGGCTGCTTGCACACTGCTAGGCTTGTGGTGCTGCTTCGATGGGATCTGGCCAACGGCATATTAGCCAGGGTGGATCTGCAAGGTGCACAGGGGTAGGAGGGGCAGGGTTAGCTAGCTCTGCCATCAGTGGTCCCCTGCAGGAGGGGAGCTGCATCACTGGGAGGGAGGGAGGCCCCTTGGAGGGATGGATCCACAGAAGCACAGCATTGGGCATTTGCGTGGTGCCAGCAAGTTCGGTGACAGGAACTAGTTCCCTTTGGAATTTTGGCCGGGGATGGGAGAGGGAGATGGTGCTGACCAGTGCCTTTGTTCCCCCGCTGAGTTGAACTCTGTCTTCCAGGGCTCAGCAACTCTCTCTCCCTGTGTCCTCTCGCCCTCCCCACTCTCTGAGAGCAGAGCTGTTGACTTTTAACATTCCAGATGTTAAGTCCCACTGGCTGTCAGAACTCATGGACTCTGGCCCCTCCGCTTTTGCAAGGGGCTCTGCCTTGCCAGGTGGGCTGCCCTTCCATCCTCCCGCCAGTCCATGTAGCACGCACCACCTCTCTGCCCTTCCTACCCTCTTCCTTGGGCCTCTTGTCTACACTTGACTCCAGAGAGTCCGTTCTGCTAGTCTTCTGGCAGTTTTCTGGGTTATTTAGGCAAATGTGGGTGGAATCTAAGAGATCAGCAGGACAAGGTGAGCCCAGCCCTGAGCCAGCTCCAGGAGGAGCCCAGCGCCTCCTATGCAGCCATCTTCCCTAATCCCAAAGCTGTCTAAATTCTTATTCATTAAAATCCAACTGATTTTTTACCTATTGGTTCTCACTATGGTACTGTGATCCATTTTGGTTTCATTGTCTCTTTTTTAAGTGTACTTTTGTGTTTTCTTCTTAGTTGTGAGCCCATGTCCCTTGGATTTTCTCTGAGAATGCTTTGAAGACTATATTGAAAAGTCATTTCTCCAAAGAGAATTTGTGTTTGCTCCCTGTAGTTAATGCTTCTGGAAAGATAACTTGAATGAAATCTGAAGTTTGAAAATGTTAAGAATCACAGGATGTCTGATTACCCTTACAAATTGTCTAGGCAGATAGGTTTGTTTTTGCTTCCTCTATTAGAATTAAAGTTAAGATAGCCACCTTTCTATTGGAAATATATTCACTTCTTACAATTACACTGAAAATCTTATATATGTGGGATAATCATTTTTATGTATCTGCTATGGACTCCCCACCTTGTACAGGCCCAGGCTTTATTTTCTGTCATCTGTAACTCATGCAGTCATTAAAATAGAATTTCACTGCTGGTATTTAGAGGTGGGGTGTTTGCTAAGTAATTAGATCATGAGGTTGGAGCCCTCATGAATGAGATTAGTGCCCATGTAAGAGACACTAGGGATCTCTCTTTCCTCCATGTGAAGAGAGAGTGAGAAGTCAGCTATTTACAAGCCAGGGAGAAGGTTCTTACCAGATACTGGATCTGATGGCACCATAAACTTGGATTTCCCAGATTGTAAAACTGTGAGAAATAAAGGTCTATTTTGTAGGTCACCCAGCCTACAATGTTTTTGTTATAGTAATCTGAACTGCTTATGATAAGATGGTAGAAAATCTCTGGTAAAAACTGTCTTGATGCTTGACTATCTACTATAGTTTCTGTATTTACATTGTTTTTAGCCTCTAGAAATTCTTTTGTGACAATATAAAACTGAACTTTAATGTTCTTACAGAAAGGTTGTTCATAGTTTATTTTCTACCATACTGCCACTAATAGGTTACTCATTGACTCTGCTTGGCTATCTAATAAATGATAGTAAACCACTGATTTTCTTCCATTACCTTGCCTTCTCATATATTAATATGTACATCAGGTTTTGTCTTAAATCAGATTATTAATATATTTAGGTTTTTTAGGTCATTATATATATGGTCAATGTACAAAGACAAGAGCTGCAAAATGTCCAGCTGTCCTAAACTCTCAGGCCATTGACTTTCAATGATGCTTGAAAAGCCAACATTCTAATCAATAATTTTTTAATAACTTTTATTGCGATTCTTCCTAAATATGAGAGAAGGGCAATGAATAGGGAGAAACTAAAGACACACATTTATTTGCCTAACTATTTTTCCTAGGGCTGGCCCTACATATAACAGTGTATATTTTTCATTAAATAGAATAATAAAAAATCAAATGCAATTAACTGAACTAATATGAAGGGACAAGATAAATGCTATATCCTAATAGAATTCCAATGCTAACAACTTCAAGCCATAGCTGTCTTATTTGTGGACTAGAGCAAATAACATTAAGCTAAAGAACCAACTAATGGATGATTAATGTTCCTTATTCAATTAGATGAAGGAAAATAACAATGTTAGTTGTTAGCAAGTCACCAGAGTAGAGGGAAAAAAAAACTTTGACAAGGATAATTTTTCTGAAGTTTTATTTCATAAAGATGGTGAATATAATTACCCAGAGAAATGGAATTTTGTTCTATTATTGACTGTAAATTTTCTTCCTAATTTTATATGAAAATATATTTTATGATATATGGTTGCCTTCACAGATACACATAAGCTTGCATCTAGATTATAAACTTGTGTGTACATAGTACACATTACATTTAAGAATCCTTTTCAAGATCTCAGAAAAAAGCCTTTATATGCAACTTTGATTAAAGGTAGATTTGTGAAATAGTCTTACATAAAGGATTGCTTTTTTTTCCTTTATTTAACATTATCTTTGGTATAATTTTTGTATAATTCTCTTCTTTCTGACATTATGAGGTCTGACATGGAAAATCAAATTTTCTTTAATACTGTATATGATAATCTATTTTTGTGCATAATTATGTGATCAAACAGAAATAAGAGAGTGTCCCAGAAAGAGATTAAAATTTTTTCGTGCTGAAATAGTCTACAGGGTTATAGTATATGACAGACCTTATAATCTATACTAAATAAAATAAAACACTATGTGGGCAAGTACTTAAATGTTAGCAGACTCCTCTGCTTTTTTCTTCCCCACCATCCCTACTAATCATCATCTGTAGGTTATGAAGAAATTGTACATGGAAAGGGTGATTACCTCTTCTCTATTTAACATGAATGATTACTGACTAAAAAGTTTATATATTACATATATAAACAATCGATGCATCATTACTGTTACTGCCTTATACTGTCAATTACAGTTATCTTTAAGAGCACTTTAAGTAAATACACACAGACATACACACACACCTTTTCAAAGCTTCATTTATTCCATTCCAAATGTTCTTAATTTCTCCATGCAAAGGCAAGTTTCTGATGTTACAGACATTCTTTTGCCTGCAGAATTTTAACCTATCTTCTAGAGTAAGTCTGCTGGCAATGAATTACCACAAGTTTTGTTTGAGAAAAGTCTTTACTCTCCATTTTTGAAGGGCATTTTCTCCAGATATGTTTCTAGGTAGATGAATAGACATTTTTCCAAAAACATACAGATTTCCAAATGACACATGAGAAAATCCTCAACATTACTAATTATCATGAAAATGCAAACCAAAACCACAAGGAGATACCATCTTACACCTATCAGAATGGCTAAAATAAAAAAGACAGGAAGTAAGTGTTGGTAAGGATGTAGAGAAAAAGGAACACTTGTGCACCACTGGTAGGAATGTAAACTGGTGCAGCCACTATGGAAACCAGTATGGAGGTTCCTCAAAAAAATAAAAATAGAAATACCATATGATCCAGTAATTCCACTACTGGGTATTTAACCACAGGGAAAAAAAAAAAAAACCACTAATTTGAAAAGATACATGCACCCTGCATTTATTGCAGTATTATTTATAAGAACCAAGACGTGCAAGCATCCTAAGTATCCATCAATAGACAAATGGATAAGGAAGATGTGATGTATATACACAATGAAATACTACATGGCCATAAAAAAAGAAATAGACTGTACCATCTGCAACAACATGGAAGGATGTAGGGGATATTACACTAAGTGAAATAAGTCAGACTGAGAAAGACAGATACCATATGATTTCACTCACAACGAATCTTAAAAAAAAAAAAAAAAAAAGGAGTAAACTAAAGACCTATAAATACAGAGAACAAACTGATGGTTGCCAGAGGAAGGGTGGGGGTGGGGGGGTGGTCAAAATGGGTGAAGGAAAGTGGGAGATGCTGACTATCAGTTATGGAATCAATAAGTCACAGGAATAAAAGTTCAGTATAAGGAATAGTCAATGATATTGCCACAGTGATGTATGGTGACAGATGGTAGCTATACTTGTGGTGAACATAACAATATATAAACTTGCCAAGTCACTATGTTGTACACTTGACACTAAAATAACATAGTTAAATATACTCAAAGTAAATTAAAAAAAATAAAAATAAATAAATTTCTAGGTTGAGAATTTTTTTTATTTCCTTAAGCAATCCACTGTTTTCTTGCTCACATGGTTTCTGATGACAAATCTATCATATTCTTATCTGTATTAATTTGTAGAAAGATTTCCTCACTCATTCCAGATAGCTTGAAAATTTTGTCTTTGGTTTCTGTATGTTTATTTATTTATTTTGAGAGCAAGTGAGTAGGGCAGAGGGAGAGAGAGGGGAGAGAGAGAATTGCAAGCAGGCTCTACGCTGGCAGCACGGAGCCTGATGTGGGGCTTGAACTCATGACCTGACCTGA
Organism: Puma concolor; assembly: GCF_028749965.1. Lineage (NCBI taxonomy): Eukaryota > Metazoa > Chordata > Mammalia > Carnivora > Felidae > Puma > Puma concolor. The sequence continues at coordinate 20,289,660 of NC_141683.1, forward strand.
AACCAAGAGTTAGACGCTTAACTGACTGAGCAACCCAGGTGCCCCAAGTTTATGCACTTTTAATGTAATATGACTAAGTGTAATTTGTTGTTGTTGTTGATGCTACTGGTATTGTTTGTGATATTATTTTCTGCTTGGTGTTCTGTGATTCCTGGATCTGTTCTGGTATAAATAATTTTGGCTAATTTCTAATTTTTTTCCTTAATATTTCTTGGGCTTCATTCCTGTTTTATTTTCTTTCTGGGATTCCAACTTCACATGTTTTAGCATTTTATATTGTCCCACAACCCTTGGATTATTTGTTCTTAGTTTTATTCTTTTTCTCTCTTTGCATCTCATTTTGCATAATTTCTATTGACCTATCTTTAGGATTTGTTATTTCTTTACCTTTGTCAAATACTACCGATGAGCCTGTTGACTATATTCTTCATTTTTTTTTAATGTTTATTTATTTTGAGACAGAGAAAGAGAGCGTGTGAGCGGGAGAGGGGCAGAGAGAAAGGGAGAGAAAGAATCCCAAACAGGCTCTTCACTGTCAGTGCAGAGCCCAATGTGGGGCTCAATCTCACTAATCATGAGATCATGACGGGAACTGAGATCAAGAGTCTGATACTTACGTGACTGAGATTCCCCAAGCACCCCAAATATTCTTCATTTCTTACACTGTGTTTTTACATTTAGCATTTTCATTTATTCTTTCTTTAGATTCTCTTTACTAAAATTGTCTATTTGAACTTGCATTCTGCCTGCCTTTCTAATTAGAGTCTTTAACATATTAGTTATTTCAAACTGTCATGTTTATAATTCTAATACCTGTATCATCCCCAAGTTTTGTTATAATTAATTTTTCTTTTCAGACTTTGAAGTCGTTTGGCATGTATTGTAATTATTTGTTAAAAGTAGACACATTGTATAGGACAGTACATACTGAGGTAAACATGATTTTTAAAAGTCTGAGATAAAAGACAAAATGAAGTATGTGGTAAATATGTGAGTAAATTCTATGATTACTAACTATATAAAAAGTAATACAATGCATTTTTAGATTTAAAATGATAAAATTACACAACAATAAAATTATATAGTATTAGAAATATAAATAAAAGTAAAGTGTTCTAAAAGACTGGTATTTTAGGGAGGACATGGAGACATTGATTAATTTAGACTATAATGTGTTAAGTAATCACATTATAGTATCAGTTGTAACCTCTAGGAGAGACACAATATAAAACTTCCAGACTGAAAAATGAGGAAAAGTAGAAAAATAAAAAAAAAAAACTCTCTGACCTCAAAAAGAGGCAAGAAACCAGGGATAAAAAATAGAACATGTGAGACAAATTAAAAGCCAAAAATAAATTGGTAGATATGACCTCCAAATATTTAGCTACATTAAATGTAGGTGGACTAAAATTGCAGTTAAAAAACAAAGATAGTAAAGTTTATAAAAATGTATCCAGCTGAGTTGTCTATACAAAAAGGAATTCTATAAATTGAGAATAAAAATGAAATATTACATACTATGAAAACACCAACTGAAAGAAGAAAACTGGCATAGCTCTATTAATATAAAAAATTGATTTTCATATTAAAAAACTGCTAGATAAGAAAAGCTATTTTATTTCACAAAAACATTTAAAATGGATAATATCTGAGAAAAAATATTTAAGCTTGTAATAAAGATAAATTTTTAACCACAGTTAGAAACAATGTCACACCAATGTAGTAACACAATTATAAATTTTGAAACATATCTCACAGGATGTGAAAAAATGGAAAAACTTTGATGGGATTTAAAATTGGTACCACAATTTCAGAAAACAATATTTCTTTACCTTGAAAAACTGAAGGCTAATTTTATTACCATAAATGTCTGACTCAACACTTCCATGCCTAGTTATATATGGAGAAAATTTAAAACATACATCTGGAATTGCAAGGCCATTAAAGTAGACTTATTTATATTTAAAAAAATAAAAATAAAAAGAACCCAAACGTGCATCCATGGTGGAGCCAATAACTTGAGATTTATACATCTAATCAATATTTTAGAGAAAAAAAAATAGGTACTAGCTATACTCTAAAATGACATTCCTCAATTTTGGTCTGGGAACATCTGGAGTTTCTAGAGATCCTTTCAGGGAATCCACTAAAAATAAGAGAACTATTTTTTAATAATACTAAAAATATTTTAGCTGTTTTCTGTTCTCATCTAATGAGTATACAGAATATTTTTAAAAGCTACATAACATGTGATTAAATCATTGCTTTGATGGCTAATGGTATGTGTACTTCTTTGTGTATATTTTTAACTTAACCAGTTTCCATCTTTAGTAAATTGTGAATAAAAAAGTTAATAGTTAAGTATTTTATATCCAAATTGTGTTCATTCTACTGATTGCCATGGGACCAGTGAAAGTTGTTTTCACTGCCTGTGACTCACACTGCCTGTGACTCCCCTTGTCCCCACCTCCGCCCCACCTCTTAAAATGGAGTGGGTCAAACTAACAAATGTATATATTCTAAACATCAAGTTATTAGCTTAGCTCAGCCAAATGACTCAAATATAAAGAACTGGGGAAAGTGTGTCTTCAGTTATTTGTCCCTAAAATGATTCATTTCTAGCAACCAAAGCATTCTTAAACAAGCACCAATTAATTTTTCAAATAATATGAATAAGATTGAGTTCATCAAAAATTACATTTCACAGGGGTGCCTGACTCAGTGGGTTGGGTATTTGACTTCTGCTCAGCTCATTCGAGCTCTGGGTCAGGCTCTGTGCTGAGAGCTCAGAACCTGGAGCCTGCTTCAGATTCTGTGTCTCCCTCTCTCTCTGCCCCTCCCCCACTCATGCTCTCTCTCTCTCTCTCTCTCTCTCTCTCTCTCTCTCACTCTCTCTCTCTCTCAGAAATAAACATTAATTTTTTTAAAAAAAGTTATATTTCACTGTGTGAATATTGTTAGGGCTCCAACATGATAGAACATCTAAATCAAATTATCAGTGGTTTGCCAATATTAAAATTAACAAGTTAGTTTTTCACATACCTGTTGACTCCTCGCTATGTTAGTTATTCAGTCTATGAGCCTGTGACATTTCTTAGTTAAACTGTTTCTGGCATGCTTATGGAATTTTGGTTTTATAGCTAAAAAGGGAAAAAGAAACCTCTGGTATGTTACCTAGTTGAAGACAGAGGATTTAAAAGTAGATAGATGCAAATATTTTAAACATTTTTGTTTGATAAGCATGCTTACATATCTAAAATTTATTTTTAATAGTGTATATCAGTGTGCATTTTACATTATTTAAGTTATGATCTGGATCTTTGAGCCAGTTCTGTAAAACGATGACATCAAATTAATTAAGATAATGTGTGGGAAAGACAGCAGAGTGCCTGGAACATACAGGTTCTCAAAATTTTCTGTAGAAACTGAACACAAAATACATGATTTTTAAGCCAAGAAAATACACTGAAGAAATTATTAAATGATTTGTATTTAGTATCACTAAGTATTTATAACTACATTTACTTATTTATCCTGACCGAGCACATGACATCTCTCGATCAGAGACCGGATTGTATATTACTCATCTAGCATCTTATTGCCAGCTCCCTGAGCCTCAGTCCCCATGGAGTGGCATGATAGAAACCTGATGTTACCCTGCACATGCACTGAGGCTTCACAGGACAGGAATCCCAATATTATGTTATGAGAAGCTTATTGAAGGGAGCTGCACATCTGTTCCTCCTTATTTCCAGAGAGAAAGGGACCCTAGCTCTGAAATCAAATGCTCTGGAGAAGGAAAGGTCACTAGATTTTCGTGAATTTTAATGTAGGGAAGGGTAGGGAGATCACTCCTTCTTACTTTCAAGTCATGTTTGCTCTTTAATCATCTAATTTACTTTGCTCAGTAAGCCCTAATTATACAGAAATGTAAAAATATTCTTGGAATATGGTCTCCTCCTAAAAAGAATATTATGAAATATTAGAAAGGCTTATATTTGTGAAGCTAGATCTCTCGAGCATTGAGTAATTCAGAGTAAGTTCAGCCAGTTTGTGATCTAGAAAGATTAGATCACTAGATTTAGCCCCATTGTCCATATGAGAAACTGAGGTCAAGAGATGCATAAGAACACAAAATTGTGAATAGTCTAAGATATTTGCAAGAAACAGTCACATAAAGTAAAATATAATATTCTGCATTTCTATACGTACTAATTCCAAAAGTATGAATTGAGGTGACATTTAAAACTTATGGGGCGCCTGGGTGGCGCAGTCGGTTAAGCGACCGACTTCAGCCAGGTCACAATCTCGTGGTCCGTGAGTTCGAGCCCCGCGTCGGGCTCTGGGCTGATGGCTCAGAGCCTGGAGCCTGTTTCCGATTCTGTGTCTCCCTCTCTCTCTGCCCCTCCCCCGTTCATGCTCTGTCTCTCTCTGTCCCAAAAATAAATAAACGTTGAAAAAAAAATTAAAAAAAATAAAACTTATGTCAGTCAAGACTATTATATTCCAGAAAGATCTTCCACTCCTGCAAAGTTTAATGGCTAGTACAAATGTACTGAAATTCACTATAATTATTAGTAACTGTGTCAGTGTGTGCAATATGTGCATTAGTATGTTTCATATTAAACCAAACAGGGGCGCCTGGGTGGCGCAGTCGGTTAAGCGTCCGACTTCAGCCAGGTCACGATCTCGCGGTCCGTGAGTTCGAGCCCCACGTCGGGCTCTGGGCTGATGGCTCAGAGCCTGGAGCCTGTTTCCGATTCTGTGTCTCCCTCTCTCTCTGCCCCTCCCCTGTTCATGCTCTGTCTCTCTCTGTCCCAAAAATAAATAAACGTTGAAAAAAAAAAAATTTAAACCAAACAAAAAAAGGACTCTGCTGTAAAGAGAATTTCCATGTTCTGGATGTCATTCTCGATTGATAATCTGTTTAAAATTCACATCTTATACCAATGTAACTCAATGGAAGCACAAAATGTAACATAGGTTTATTTGTCCATTTGAGTTTAGCCATTCTAACAGGTGTGATGTGGTATCTCATTGTGGTTTTAATATGCATTTCCCCGATGATTACTGATGCTGAACACATTTTCATGTGTCTATTGGCCATTTGTGTGTCTTCATTGGACAGTGTCTATTCAGGTCCTCTGCCCACTTTTTAACTGTAGATTACATGGGGTTTTTTTTGTGTTGAATTGTGTAAGTTCCTTACATATTTTCTATATTAACTCCTTATCAGATATATCAAATATCTTCTCCCATTCAGTAGGTTGCCTTTTTGTTTTATTGATGATTTACTTTGTTGTGCGAAGTATTTTATTTTGGCATAATCCTAACAGTTTAGTTTTGCTTTTGTTTCCCTTCCCAGAGAAGACTGATCTACCAATATGTTTCGATCTACAAATATGATTCAAAGAAATTATTACCTATGTTTTCCTCTAGGAATTTTCTGATTTCAGGTCTCACATTCAGGTCCTTAATTTTGAGTTTATTTTTATGTGTGGTATAAGAAAGTGGTCCAGATTCATTCTTTTGCATGTAGTTGTCCAGTTTCCCCAACACCATTTGTTGAAAAGATTGCCTTTTTCCCATTTAACATTCTTTATATTAATAGAATGATTTTTGTGTCTTTTCACTGGGAATTTTATTTGAATATTATACACCCATAGTTTAAAACAAGCTATATAATTTATATGTACATCTGTAATTATATTTAATATTTAATAAGCCTAAAAATCAAGAAATTTCTTCTCAGTTGTAAGTGGTCAATTAATATACAATATACTGTTAGTGTTGAAGGAGTATCATTATTTAAGTATTTATATTTAATATATGACATGAACAAATATTTGATCAGAATATTTAAATCCCGGATGGAAACAAATAATAGTAGTTAAAGAGAAATAACTTAGGAAAAACACTTCAGGATTAGCAGGATTTTTAAATTTTAATTATAAAGACAGAGCTCATGATAAAACATAATAATTTTACTTAATTTTACCAATGTGCTTAGAGTTTCATCAACTTTCTTTTTATTATTCCAGCATGCTTCTTTCATCTTCTCTGTATCATTTTCCTGAGAATATGCTTTTGGTACTTATGTATCACAATGGCAATGGGCATTTTAATCCCAATTAGTCTAGTTCTGTCTGTTATTTTCCATAGGACATGACAAAGTATCCTCCTGAGATATATTCTCCAAGTGTAACTTTTATCTCTTATACCTGTGGGGACTTTATAGGAAGCAGTCTAATTCTATCATTCCCATAGAACCACAGAGCCTCCATCCCTTAGGTTAAATATCAGGCTAATCATTAAAAGAATAAAGACAAAGAGCTTATGCTTACTAGAGCCAGTGCATAAATAAACATGAAGACTTAAATGAAAACTCCTCAGATACTTAGGATGTTGGAAAGTAGTTAACAGTAGAAACCTGCTAGCAACATAGAGAAGTTCTTTAGAAAAAGCAGGGTGGCCTATTTGAGTCATTCAACTGAAAATTATTCTTGGCCAGCCAAAGCCAAAATGGTCTACAAAAAAACAATTCCCTCAACCAGTGCAGTAACTTGGGAAGAGAAGAGGGGTCAGAAGACAGGAGGCAGAAGAAAAGAATTACATTCTTTTTTTTTTTCTTATTATTTTTCTTACTATTTTCTTATTTTTCTTATTTATTTATTTTGAGAGAGACGGAGACAGCATGAGCAAGGGGACAAGCAGAGAGAGAGGGAGAGAAAGAGAATCCCAAGCAGGCTCCATGCTGCCAGCACAGAGCCTGACATGGGGCTCAAACTCACGATCTGTGTGATGGTGACCTGAGGAGGAACCAAGAGTCAGACGTTTAACCAACTGAGCCACCCAGGTGCCCCAAGCATTATAATCTTAAAGAGCAGCAACTGGTGTTTTACAAGTCAAGGCTTGAAGAAGAGCTATACCATCTTTTTTTTTTTTTAATATTATGCAAATATAGTTGACATACAATGTTATTTTAGTTTCAAGTGTATAACACAGCGAATGGGCAAGTATACAAATTACACAATGTTCACCATGGTGAGTGTAGTTACCATTTGTCACCATACAAGATTGTTACAATATTATTGACTACATTACCTGTGCTGTACTTTTCACCCTTATCACTGATTTATTTTATAACAAAGTTTGTACCTCTTAACCTCCACCTCTTTCACCAATCCCACCACTGTAATGTCAACATTTATATGAATCTGTTCAGTGGTAGGAGACACAGAAATAACTACAAAAAGAGAATTTTTTCCTCAAATATTTGATATGATCACTTCCTCCTTTTCTTGAACAGGGTGGGACATAGTTATCACTATAAAAGTAAGGAATTTGTATATAGCAATTCATTTAATAATTACAACATCCTTAACAAGGAGGTATTATTTTTATAACTGTATCCAATTTAGAGAGGAGAAAATTGAGTATCTTTTCTTGGGCCACACAATAAGAAATAAAAGATATCTCCACATTTTTCAATATGATTAGATAAATCCTGAGAATGCCCACATAACTCAAAAGTAAGTAGATACTGAATAAAGTATATTATATTTTATCTTTTATTTTTTATTTGAGAGCCAGAGAGAGGGAGAGGGAGAGAAAAAGGGAGAGAGAGGGACAGAGACAGAGAGAAAGAGGGAGAGAGAGAGAAGAGAGAAAGAATCTTAAGCAGGCTCCATGGTTAGCATGGAGCCTGATGCAAGTCTTGATCCCACAACCGTGGGATCATGACCTGAACTGAAATCAAGACTTAGACAGTCAACCAACTGAGCCATGCAGGCACCTGGATAAAGTATATTTTAAAGCATTTATGCACACATATTAATATCATAATAGCATATTTTAAATCATAATAAGAACTAATTAAAAATAATTTATTAATTTTATTTTTTGATGCTTACTTATTTTTGAGAAAGAGAGGGACAGAGCATGAGCCAGGGAGGGTCAGAATCTGAAGCAGGTTCCAGGCTCTGAGTTGTCAACACAGAGCCTGATGTGGGGCTCTAACTCAGGAACCATGAGATCATAACCTGAACAGAAGTAGGATGCTTAACCGACTGAGCCACCCAGGTGCCCCAAGAATAATTTAAATAACCATTTAAAAACTCAGCAAGGACCACCTTCACCTCCAACAATCTAACAAATTGAGGAGAAACTGGAGCCAGTAGCAATTCAGATAAAGAAACACTAAAAGCAGGATTTTCTTAAAAACAAAAGCCAATATCAAATATTATCAGAATGCTTTTTAAAAAATTTTACTTTTAGTAATATTTATAAGTGAGTTAATAGGTTGTATGAAAAAAATAAAACAATAAAGGTGTGAAAAAGATGTATTAGGTGATAATATCCAAATAAAGCTAGGGGAACTATAATTATCAGAATGTATCAACTATAAAATAGAAGAACAGTGTTAGAAATAAGATTACTAAATTATGATACAAATCATCAGGGAAAAAATATAACTATTTCCTGGAATGCAGGTAGCTGCAAAATATATTAAGCAAAAATTGACAGAAGGAAAAAAAATTGGATAGCAGATTTCAATATAATTTATCAATGGGTCATTTGAAAAAAATATTGATAGACATTGTATTTAAGAATTGGAGAATTCATATCTTCATGTGCATAGAGAATGTACAAAGTCATACAGCTTCTTTCCAAATATCAGATAATTGTTATGCCAAAAAATATACTCTTAAACCACTAAGCAATGATAAATAATAAAAATAATCAAACCGCCATAGAGTTCTACATAATTCATGTATCAAAGAGAGAGTCATTGTGGGCATTAAAAAAATAAGCCATAAAATGTTTTGATAAATTCATATTTGATAAAGCTAGTATTTCAGAGATTATGTTCTTAAATGTTTATACTGAAAGAGAAGATGCTAATTAATAAGCACCTAAATTATCATACTAGAAAACAAACTATATACCTCCCTCCCCCCAAAAAACATAGAAAAAAGTATAGATGTCAAAGCATAGTAAATATACCACAGGGGAAAAAAATATAAGGTCAAGTGCTTATTCTTTAAAATGAGTAATAAAATAACATTGCTTAGTCTTACAGATCATGAACAAAGAAAGAATTCTCAAATAAAAATAACAAGTTGATCATTTTTCTAGTAATCTGGTTCTCTCCTCTTTGATTTTGTCTCCTCCAACCTACCTCTTCTACTTCACTATTATACCCCATAAGTGGCTTTCAGTTTTGCTACTATACCCCATGTGAGACAAACTCATGACCAGGATATACATGCACAAACATTCACACGGGCACATGTATGTGAAACAAGTTATAAACACTACTTCCAATGTACTAAATTTTCTACAATATCCTAAAATGCTAGCCATGACCCAAGAAACTGATCTTATAACACACTAATATGTTGTGATTTTTATTTGCAACACTTCTATAATCTGAGTTCCAAGTGTTCCACTCTGTAAAAATTCATTCCTATCTTTCCAGCCCACTCCCTTTTTATCCACCCCTCTGACAATTCTTTGCCCATTTTTCCAAAAATAACCCATGGATGCTATCACTCATACACTTTGCTTACCACTTTCATATCTTCATATCCCTCTGTGCCGAAATGTGATCTTGTGGTCTATCCTTCTAATTATACACTGCATGTACAATCAACCTTCCTGCCTCCTCTCTTTCTCATATTTATCTGGAATAAGTCCACATTGTACTAGATGAAACTCTCTATTTTCTGCCTGAATCCATGCAGATGTATTTGGTAGGGAAAAAACACATAACCGTATTGACTGGATACATGCTAAATTTAGGATTATTGACAATAATCTACAGTTAATAAACTGAATCAGAGAAATTCACATTTATTGCTAAGTTTTCACTGTCTGTATTGAAAGAATTCCATGTCTTTATTGAAAGCTATAATATTGAGGTTTAAAAATCAAAACATATTACATTAATATGAATAATAATGGTAAAAAATTATATGTCCTAATTTAAGAAAGGATGAATTGATGCAGTGGAATGCTGGCTTTATTGGAGCATCTTTTCCCCCTGGATCTGTCTCATCAGTTCATTTTAATAATGTCACAGCAGGCAATCAATGTGTTGTCTCCATGTTAATGGGCATAAAACTTGTTCCAGCTCCAGAATGCATGTGTAAGGCTTTATGATCTGGGATTTATTGAGAAAATTGCAGTAAAAGTATTGATGTTCCCATCAGTTTGGATCTAAGCCTATAATTAATAGCTAGTTTCCTTTCATTTCAATGGAGACAATCAAGTGCTAAGCTAATTAAGTAGAGGTAAGCCATAAATTACTGTTCAACTTAAGAAAAAAAAATCTTGTTTTGAAACAAAAGGCATTCAGAAGTTTAAAAGGAAAATGCATTTACAATACTTGACATTTAGAGATATTTCTCCTAAAAATGTGAAACACATTGCTTACTTTTTGAAACTGATATGATGCACTAGAAACCATGACTGATCTTTAGCCAAAACAGCCATTCATTAGTTGATAGCACTTTCTAGATAATCAAAACTAGTGGTTTTGATGATTTTTATTTTTCACTGCACATAATTTTGTGGTTTCACTGGCAATGTGTTACCTTCATGGCTGAGAAAACTGTTTTGTCATAAATCCATGTCTGTTTTACATGTCATGATCACAATTAATAAGATTCTTAATATTGATATATTTAATTGATACTATAAAATTTGCTGTTTTGTTTTTATATTACCTAAACCTAATAAAATATTATTTTAATTAATAAAAACATTTAATAATTAAACTACTTGGCATTACACTCTAGAATCTCAATTTGTTTCATCTTAAAGCAGCAGTTTCCAGTTTTTCCCACATAACACAACTAAGGGATTATACCAACCAACATACATAGGGGATGAAAAAGTAGTTTGGCTGTAATGGCCCAATTTAAAAAAAAAATAAATAAATCTATTCGAGTCCTTTTGTATTGAATGCCTACTTAATACCTATTTACCACAACCTAGGCATGATACTGACCCTCTTAACTTCTACCAGACAAGCCTCATGGCCGTAAAGAGTAATGAAAGAAAAAATTAGAAAACTGTACAAATCTTCATAGAAGTCATTTCTAGAAAGTTTTGATTTGCATATTCACAGATTTTAAAATATTATACTCATTTATTATGTTTCTTGTCACTACTAGAAGCAACAACTTCAATTCCCTAGTTATATTTATAGTCAAATATCTCAAAGCCTCATTATGTTGAGATACTAAATTTACCAGTCACCCTGACGATTTGAAACTAAGTCTGCTATACCAATACATTCTCTTCTCAACATCACTATTACCTATTCACCACAGTTTGCTTGGGAGAGATCCAGTTTCTAGGTGAATTACTATTATTAGTGCCCTCTTTCACTACGAACCTTGTGCCAGACTTATGCATTTTCTCAATCCTCTATCTTCCTTTTCTATATGGTCAACCTAGTATACATGGTCTATTCTATATGGTCAGCCTAGGTCTATGCATTTTCTCAACCCTCTACCTTCCTTTTCTGAAAGTCCTAAAGGATCAGGGAGAATTGGTGAGCGCAGTTTCAGAAAATTTTCCTACTCTTGCCTTTAGCAGTACTCCACTTTCCTAAAGTTGGCATTCTCATTGCTGTTTCCGGCCATCTTGCTCTCTCTGCATGTACACATGATCTCACTGCACCTAGCAAACATTCTCCCTCAGCAGTCTACACAGGAGCACAGACCACTGGGGTCATAATCCTCACAGGAGGTTTATACCTCTACCTCATGCTCTTAGATTACTGTTCTATTCATGAATCATGTGGACCTAACTTACCTGCCATCAGATCATTAGGGCTTAGCTCCTTCCTGTATGTATATGTGTGTATGTATGTATGTATACACACACACACACACACACACATTTGCAGTGGGTCCCAATGCAGTCCCCAAACTAGTTGCTACCCTGGTTGCTCTCTGTCTTTCATGAGAAAACTTCTTAGGTTATATAGATACAGAAGGCTGGGTTCAAGTACAGGTTAATGTTATTTCTGGAGTCACTGCTCTTTTCTCCAAGGTATAAATTCAGTTGGTGATGCTTCCTTGTAGGTCCAAACCACTTTCTCTATAGAGATTTCTTTCTTTCCAACAGGGCCTTTCAGTCTCTCTTGAATTTTAAATACCTGTGAGATCTTAAGTTTGGCAGACAAAACATTTGTGCAAAGTTTGTATTTCTTTCTTTCTCACTTATAAAATTATTGGTCTCAATGATATTTAAGAAGTAAGATCTACATATGTTTTAAATAACATTGAAACATAGCCTTGCCTTAGATCTGTATTGCTATTCTGGCCTCTCATACTAGCCTGCAAGAAAAAAAAAAAAAGAAAGGGATAGAAGTACTTGCCTTTCATCTGCAGATGCCCCTATGATTATTCAAATACACACACATCCAAACACACATGCATGCACCATAATGACATTTTCCACCTAATAGATACTGTAATTATTATGTTTGAATGTTGTGCTAGTGATATGAGATATGATAGTTCATCTTCTGATCCTCTGGACAATACTGTTACATTATTTTTAGAACCTTTGTCTAGCATATGCAAATGCAGTTGCAGTGTAGATAGCCTGATTTGCACTTGATTGGTCAACATTATATATAATAAATATAATTTTATTTATGTATGTGTATATGCACATACACAAATATGTATTAAAATAATTTATAAAATATTTATATATGTAAAATACAAAGTTATAAATATTTATATATAAAATACATATTCACATCAGTTTTATAAATACGGTCTCCCACAAAGGACTTGTATCTTGCCTTCTAACCCAATAATAAGAAAACAAGCCAGCTTTAAAAACTGGAAAAATATAGGGGTGCCTGGGTGGCTCAGTTGCTTGAGCATCTGACTTCAGCTCAGTTCATGATCTCATGATTTGTGGGTTCAAGCCCCACGTTGGGCTCTGTGCAGACAGCTCAGAGCCTAGAGCCTGCTTCAGATTCTGTGTCTCATTCTCTCTCTGCCCCTCCGCAAATTGTGCTCTGCCTCTCTCTGTCTCTCAAAAATAAAAAATAAAAAAAAAATGTAAAAAAAAACTGGAAAAATATTTGAACAAACTGAAGAAGACATTTGGAGAGCAAAATATCACATGAAAATGTTCTCAACATCATTAGTTCTTTATAATGTAGAAAATGCAAATGAAGACTATAGTGAAATTCCATGACAAACCAATTAGGGTAGCTAAAATTAAAATCATACTAAGTGTTTGCAGGGATGTGGAGTAACTCTAATTCTCATACACTATGAGTGAATGTAAAATGGTACAATCGCTTTGGAAAAAGAGTTTGACAGTTTCTTAAAAAGTTAAAAATACATCCATCATAGGATTCAAACATTCTCCTACTATTTATAAAAAATGAAATTTAAAAAATATATATATACACAAAGACTTGTACACAAATTTTAATACCAGCATCATTTGTAGGAGCCAAATCCTAGAAACAACTCTAATGTCCATCAACAGGTGAAAGCATAAACAAATTGTGGTATACTGTTATCATGGTATGTAATAAAAAAGGAATGAACTACTGATACATGCGATGACAGGATGGATCTAGAAAGAATCATGCTGAGTGAAAGAAGCCAGACGTCCATATTTCAATACCACCCAGACACCCACACCTAATATAGTTCCATTATATACATTCTAAAAATTGAAAATGCATTTTTAGTGACAGAAATTTGATAAGTTTTGTCAGGGACAGGAAAAGTTGGGAGAAAGAAATTAAAAAGGGCAAGGAGGAAAACTTTAGAGATGGATGAATATGCTCATTTTCTTGACTGACATTATGATTTTAGGAATATATACATATGTTAGAATTTATCAACTAATAAACTTCAATTATGTGCAGTTTAATGCCAGTTATACCTTAATAAATTTGTAAAATGTAAAGATGCAGAGTCCAGGATTAGCATCAGTATCTTTGTCGTCCTCCTTTGAGATTTTTGGACTTCATTAATGAATTTCAAATAAAAACACTAATATAAGTGTTTTTTTTTAATTGTTGGTTCAATTTATTCTTTTTTTTTCAATATATGAAGTTTATTGTCAAATTGGTTTCCATACAACACCCAGTGCTCATCCCAAAAGGTGCCCTCCTCAATACCCCTCACCCACCCTCTCTTCCCTCCTACCCCCCTCTTATGTGGATCCTGAGAAACTTAAACAGAAACCCATGGGGGAGGGGAAGGAAAAAAAAAAAAAAAGAGGTTAGAGTGGAAGAGAGCCAAAGCATAAGAGACTTAAAAAACAGAACAAACTGAGGGTAAATTTATTCTTAAACATATTGCCAGTCTTGATTTCTTTAAATTTGGTCCCAAATATACATATTTGATCAACAGAAAAGCTTTTGTTAATAAAATACAATTTATAGGAGTTTTTATTATAGAGCTGACCCTTGATCAATGTGGGGGTTAGAGGTGCTGACCCTCTGGGAGAGTTAACATTCTTCATATAACTTTTGAGTCCTCAAGAGCTAAATTACTAATAGCCTACTGCTGACCAGAAATTTACCAATAATATAAACATAATATTAACACCTATTTTGTATATTAAACGTATGATAGTGGCACCTGGGTTGGCTCAGTAGGTTGAGCATCCAACTTTGGCTCAATTCATGATCTCACACTTTGTGAGTTCAAGCCCTCACTGGACTCTGTCCTGACAGCACAGAACCTGCTTTGGATCCTTTGTCCCCTCTCTCTCTGCCCCTCCCCCACTCGTGTTCTCACTCTCTCTAAAAAATAAACACAAAATATGTATTATATATTGTACTCTTAGAGTAAAGTACAATAGAGTACAGAGGTTAAGAAAATCATTAGGAAGAGAGAACACATCTCCAGTACAATAACGTATTTATTCAAAAAACTATATATAAGTGGACCTGCATAATTCAAACCCGTATTGTTCGAGGGTCCACTTTAGCTACAGTAAACTAACAATAGAATTCTAAATACAATCTAACTTGCAAATAATTTACTAAAAATGCATACAATGAAATTCATGTAAACTTTAAGACCCTTCCATAAGTAAAGTACAATTTTTTCTTTCACTTTTCTAAAAGCACAATAGTGAAGGGGACACACTTTGAAATCATACAATTTTTTCAAATTATTTGGGCTATATCTATCCTTATTGATTCCCCAAAGAAAAATATTTAGAAACATCAACCAAAACAATATTATTGATATTATTTGAGATAATATATTAATAATCATTATGTTTTAGATATTTTTCAAAGGAACTTAAGCCTAAAGACATCACTCATTCATTCCTACTAAGCAGTTTATCCATTCCACTGCCAGCAAACAACATGAAGTTGGAAGACTCTAGCTTTGAAATTAAGCAAACCTTGGCTGAAGTTTAGACTCATGACTTTTAGACATGTATATTCTAGCAAGTTATTTAGTCATGACTTACTTCCTCCAACAAAAAAGAGGAACTTATTGAGATTACATTAGCAAATTTTAGACAGAAAAATCTCTCAAGTGCCTAGCACGGGATCAAAATTAAAAGTACCAACTAATAATATTAAAACATTTGTAAATACACATTTTTAAAATACCAAAATTGTCTGTAGGTTTAAAAACTCATGAAAAGGAAAAGTTTGTTTTAGTGTTTCTTCAAACTCTCATTTGCTTAATCTCAGTACCTTGGTTATTTATTTTTTCACATTGTGATGATCTGTTTCATGGGGAGGGAAACAACTTACTTAAACTTTCAAAGTGTATTAACTCACTCAGCGTCTCATTTTATGATCAAAATGCTTGTGGGGCGCCTGGGTGGCGCAGTCGGTTAAGCGTCTGACTTCAGCCAGGTCACGATCTCGCTGTCCGTGAGTTCGAGCCCCGCGTCGGGCTCTGGGCTGATGGCTCAGAGCCTGGAGCCTGTTTCCGATTCTGTGTCTCCCTCTCTCTCTCTGCCCCTCCCCCGTTCATGCTCTGTCTCTCTCTGTCCCAAAAATAAATAAACGTTGAAAAAAAAAATTTAAATAAAAAAATAACAAAATGTTTGTACGGTTAATTTCTGTTTGCAAAAAATATATATTTATTTTTTAATTTATGTTGAGAGAGAGAGAGAGAGAGAGAGAGAGAGAGAGAGAGCACATGTCGGGGAGAGAGACAGAGAGAGAGGGAGAGAATCCCAAGCAGGCTCCATACTGTCAAGACCAGGAGATCATGACCTGAACCGAAAATAAGAGTTGGACACTTAAGGACTGAGCCACCCAGGTGCCCCACAAGTTAAACTTTCAAGGCAAAACATGTACCTTGTAATTTACTATGTATTTGTGAGTGATGGTTTTTCTTTAAGAGGTTATTTTATCATAAGAGATACCAGGAATTTAGGCAAACCGAGGCAATGTTATTTTCAAGCAAATTAGCCTCTTGCATATATCAAATAGTAAAGGGTGTAATATAATCCATCATATAAGGCAAACCTACTATCTGTAGAAAACAGTAATTCTAAGGACTAGTAAAGACAGACAAAAGAAAAACAGAAAAGGAGAATATGAATACAAAATATTCAAATGGCAATTGCAATCTTATTTTTGAAGTACTTTCTTGGAAAATTTTGTTACATAATTCCAGGCTCAACCTAAGACCTTCAAAACAGAAATGAGTGACCCTATCCTAAATTGCTACTTCATGCAGATATTCTAATTGGAAAAAGACACATTCAGGCAAATAACAAGAAAAGGCAAGATTTGCACTTGGAAAGGGAATATACCATATGTGTATTTTAAGTAATAGTATCACTTTGCTCTCTGTTAAAAATATACAAATATATATTGTGAAATTAGTTTAGTATTTCCCTTTTTAAGGGCTGACTTATTTCACAGAAATAATTGTACTTCTCAGTGCTATAAGCCATAAATAAAAGTATTAACTTAGAATTCTATTCATAACATGACATTATATATGATGTTTAGCTAACTACAAAATTACAATTTTACTGGCACATCAATGAATAGAAGGTATTATTATAGTTTAATTATCTTTCTTTAATCAACTAAAAACCACCATGTGCAAATGTATTGTCTTCTTCACTTACAGAAACTCAAACTACAGTATAACTTCGGTTTGCAAGCATAACTCGTTCCAGAAACATGCTTGTAATCCAAAGCACTTGTATATCAAAGTGAATATCTCCATAACAAATAACAGAAACTCAGATGATCCATCCCACAACCCAAAAATATTCATATAAAAATGATTACAATACTGTAATAGAATACAAAATAATAAAGAAAATACAAAATCCAAATAAACATATTAACCTACACTTACCTTTGAAAACCTTCATGACTAATGTGAGGGAGACTAAAGAGAGGAGGGTTATTGTATAGGATGACTCTCACTATCACTAACAAAATCACTGCTATCTATTGGGCCAATGGAATCTTTCTTTTCATGCAAATTTAATAAGGAACCTATCTAATGGCATTTGCTTTTGCCTCCTTTTGAGGATTTCGCGGAAATGTGACATCACATGGGTAAACAGATTCATCGCTGGCTCACACTGCTATTGCCTTATTCGGGTAGTGCTTTTCTACAAAATGTTGCACTGTTTTCCACATTTTACACATCTCCCTAATCTCATTTGAAGTGAAGGATCCCTCCATCTTTTTCTCCTCCTCCTATGCAGGTGAGATGCAGACTTCTTATAAAATCTTGCAATTTCACCCACTCGCATACCTCATATGCACTTCTCAATCATTTCCTTCTTAACTTCCGCTGTAGTCATCTCCTTCTTACCACCTTTCTTTTCAACCTTTTTCTGCATGGGGGTCACTATGTACACTTGCATGGATGCTGACTACTGTATGGTATTAATGAACTCTTGTCAAATACCGTATTTAATGTAACTGGCAAAAAGGCACCAGAGGAGAAAGGGTCTATATCTGCAGGCCGCCTGACCTAGAATGAAGTAAAGCATTCCTAAGCTTACTCTTGTATGGAAAAGCAAAGGACTGTCCATAGGTGCTCTGAAGTGACCAAAAATACACTAGTGCCAGTTTTGGGCACCTTCCAATGTTCTGAAAAGTCACTGATTTCTGCCAAACACAATAGCCTGAGACTGAGCATCCAAGCATTGGAGACAATTACCCACAATCCCAGAGAGAGAGAGAGAGAGAGAGAGAGAGAGAGAGAGAGAGAGAGGGAAGGGAAGGGAAGGGAAGGGAAGGGAAGGGAAGGGAAGGGAAGGGAAGGGAAGGGAAGGGAAGGGAAGGGAAGGGAAGGGAAGGGAAGGGAGAGGAGAGGAGAGGAGAGGAGAGGAGAGGAGAGGAGAGGAGAGGAGAGGAGAGGAGAGGAGAGGAGAAGAGAAGTGAAGTGAAGAGAAGAGAAGAGAAGAGAAGAGAAGAGAAGAGAAGAGAAGAGAAGAGAAGAGATGAGATCACTGGCTTGGTTGTGATCATGTAACATTCAGCATCATGTACTCCTCGTACATGTCCCTCTAAGACATCGCAAGTTTATCAAGTTAAAATTTATTAGAAATGTTTGCTCGTCTTACTAAACACTTGAAGAAAAAGTTATTTACAATCCAAGGTCTTACTGTTTATACTTTGGGCTCTGATCTTACAGTGATGTCCTATTAAGATTTTGTTTTGAATAATATGTGATCAGAAAATTTGTAATTCTGCCAAAAAGAAATCCTAACAAAATTGTGAAAAGCAAATGTGTAAAACGAATATACACACGAACAGAAACAAAACGTGTTCACATTATTTTGTTTAACCTGTCTCTTCCAAGACTAAACATATATAAGACAATCTGCTGAAGAAAAGTAAAGTCTCATAAAAAATTAATAAAAGAAAGAACACATATATTGGTGAACCATTGGAAAGTTGCTTTGTTACAGATTTTTAATAAAATGTTTAGTGTATCATGTCAATTATTTTCCTTCCTATACCCTGAAGTAGTCATTATTGGTAAGTAACCTTGTTCAAACATATAGAAACATCTATCCACGTGTAATCTTTTTTAAAATGTTTATTTATTTTTAAAAATTTTTAACATTTATTTGTTTTGGGGAGGGCAGAGAGAGAGAGAACCTGAAGTAGGCTCCATGTTCTGAGCTATCAGCACAGAGCCTGAACAGCTTGAACTCATGAGCCATGAGACTGTGACCTGAGATGAAGCTGGATGCTTAATCAACTGAGTGCCCTATTTATTTATTAGCGGGGGGGGGGGGGGGGGGGAGAGAGCAGGGGCAGAGAGACAGGGAGAGAAAGAATCCCAAGCAGGCTCTCTACTGTCAGCACAGAGCCCAATATGGGGCTCAAGTTCACGAACCATGAGATCTTGACCTGAGCCAAAATCAAGAGCCAAAATCAGTTGCTTAACCGACTGATCCACCCAGGCACCCCTCTTTTAAATTGAAAATATAGCATGTCCATTTTCTAATTATGTTTAATATATTACAGGACACTGATAATATATATTTTTTGGAGTATACAATCTTCTGTCCAGAGTTATGCCACTACCTGCACCACTGATCATATCCTTTTTGATATATGCTCCTATGTTTTGCTTTGTTTCTTTCACTGATGCTCAGAACTGTATAGTTAGGGTAAAGCTAGTTGCTATAATAAGTGAGCTACAACACATTACTGGCTTAAACCAATTATGATTAACTTCTCACTCATCTAGTGATACAGGGTGAATAGAACAAAACAGAGGGCAGCTTCCTCCACACAGTCATTTGGGGACCCAGGATGACTAAACTTCTGCTGTCTTGGACATATGTCTTCCAAATTTCCCTGAAGATATCTTCTATTGCAAACCAACTAGAAGGTGAAAGGGCTTGGATGATTGATTACTTATGGGAGATATTTACAATCTGGGATAGAAATAGCACATATCCTCATATAAACAGCTCTACCAGCAAGGGGACAGGAACATGTAGTCTTTGTCTATTAATCTGAACAATTCTACACGGTAGAACAAGAAACGTTAAGTTTTTGTGAACCTTTTTATTCAAAGTTTAATAGATAAACTTGATATATTCCAGGAAGATTGAAATATATCACATTCCCTACAGGAATGTATAAAAGTGCCTTTTTCGTTATATTTTGATTAGCATTTGGCTATTGTCAATAGTTTACATTTTTGTCAAATGTATTATATGGGTGAAATGTGTTATATTATTGTTTTAATATGCATTTTCAGTCTGTTGGTAAGTTTGTGTATGTCTCATTATAAAGGGCATTAGCATTTCTTCTTCTGAAATCCATCCTTATACCCTTTGCCTAATATATATCTATATAGATATAGATAATTTTGTGCATGAAAAAGTTATAAATTAGAACATTTATTCATTTCCAGTCATATGGGACCCAAATACTTCCAGTGTATTGAATTTACTTTGTTTCAATGATAGATTCCATATTTTCAAAATATTGATATAGATTTATTAAATTGTAAATATTGAAATGCAACATCAATAGAATAATTAATTCACTGCACTAATAGGTCCTCTTGACAAACACTTTCATCAGGAGATGATGTTCCATGTGTAATTTTATTCTTCATGTTCAGGGCTTTCTGAACAAAGAGCACTGTCACTTCAAGGATGATTAAATGGTCACACACCTTGGAAGTTAGAGATCGTGAATAAAGTTTAGTATCTTTCTTATCTCCCTCAGTACCAATTGCTTATATTCCAGGATAGGGACCTTCTTCTTCCCCAAGGGAAGATTTGTTTACCTTCCAGAAGAAAACAAAAACAGAAACAGAAACGAGAGCCCTCCCTTCTCTTCAGAGAGGAGGATGGACGAATGTGCCAGCAACTGCTATGTGAACCCAGAGTTCCATAGTTCCAGAGGCCCTCTCTCCTGATGCAAACCCTCCACACATGCAGGGGTCACCTGGTTCTCATCATGCCCTGTTTTGGGGGTTGGGGTTTGGGGCCTGAGGAACTGACGTAAGCTTCTCTGTGAGTCCTAGGTCTTTTCCCAGACTTAGAGGTTTGTGTGTGTTGGGTTGCAAATAGGGTAGTATCTAGTAATCTGTAAAGTTTCAGACAAACGTTATCGTGTTTTCTCTCTTTTATAAAATAAATGGTAAATAGAATATCAGTCTTATCTAATAAAGTACAAGGCTAACTCCCATGCCTTATACTAAAATTAGTACTGTTACCTTGTATGTGATAGCCCAATGTGTTTTAACTCCATGATGTAATTTAACATTCTACAATAAAAGAAAAAAATTGAAATATAACTTAATAATAGGAATTTTGATCTGGAGAACAGCAATGTAAATCTAGAAAAGTGGCATAGATAAGAGAGCTAGGAACTTGGGACTGCAATAAAACTTTAATTTTGTTTTGCTCTTTCCACTTTCTTTAAAAGACCATTTCTGTACTTCTAAGAGGTTTACATTACTTTTTATATACCAAGCTAACAAAGCCATCTGTGATTTTCTTCTTGTACTCCTTAAAAATATTCTCTTGGCATGTAATCAGAAACTAATTCATACTAGAATTGAGTCTTATATTTCTAGTGAAATTTTTTAAAGAACAAATTAGTGTAGTTATCTAAACTGGACCCTAGTTCATCCCTTTGCAAATAATGAGGAATCACCAAGTATTTCCAGGGTCTTTAAAGTGAAGTCAAGATGAATCCAAGAAATAAACTGAATGTATAATATCTCCTTGGA
The DNA here is from genome assembly GCF_028749965.1 of Puma concolor. Lineage (NCBI taxonomy): Eukaryota > Metazoa > Chordata > Mammalia > Carnivora > Felidae > Puma > Puma concolor. The sequence goes on from NC_141683.1 coordinate 20,311,388, forward strand.
GAGTCAGAGAATCTTCTTTGAACACACCTAATTGCCATAAAGTGGAACATTCCTGCTGCCAGCTACATTAGGTAAGTTTACATTTAAACTTTGTCCTTTCGGAGCGCTCATAAAAAATAACTAAGAATAGTACAACGAGCTTTAGACTCCAGAGTACAGCAGAAAAATAATTGTTTCAGGTAGCAAACAGAGGAAAGTGACATTGCCTCCAGTCAGTCTTGTGAGATCCTTGGACACAGCCAACTGTCAACAACTGTATGTTTCCATGCTCACAGTTCTATGGTAAGGGAGATCTTTGGAAGGTTCATTTCTCAATACTCCAAACTAGGTTAAAATTGCCTTATGCTACGAATTTCCAGTGGATTATGTTTAGTGAAGTTACATATAGCATTGCATATTTCATATTTGATACTGATTAAGTACAAATTACATAATTTTATAGGACACTCTAAAACTGGGACCAGTTTTAAGGACTGTAATCATGACTTCATGATATTCCAAATTAATGTAACTCTATGGTCATGGAAGTTATGTATAAAATTGTAATAAGTGCTTTTCTGTGATATCTATATCTATATCTATATCTATATCTATATCTATATCTATATCTATATCTTAAAGGATGATTAAATGGCCACACACCTTGGAAGTTAGAGATAGTGAATTTCCCAAGAGCCATTAGCTCCTGTTCAAGTAGTAATAATGTTTAGAGGTACCTTTCTTATCTCCCTCAGTACTAATTGCTTATATTCTAGGATAGAGACCTTCTTCTTCCCCAAGGGAAGATTTTTTTACCTTCCAGAGGAAAAAAACCAATATCCCTCACTTCCTTGCTGGACAAGTGTGCCAGCAGCTGCTATGTGAACTCAGAGCTCTGAGTGACTGGTAAAACTGGTAAAATATAATATATACTATTAAAATATATTTTTGTAAGCATATATTAATTAAATTAGTGTTTTAAGTAATATAGTATAAATACATAATTATACATGATTATGTATATTTTTTACCAGTTTAGAAGATGTTCAGTTTAGGCTGGATGTTTCCAATACCCAGTGCTTCTACTAGAAAATCAATGAAAATTAAATATGTATGTCTCTTTGATTCTCCAATAGGTTATTTTCCATTCTCTCTCTTAACATTTCTTTTAGAATTTCTCAAATGTTTAAATGCCAAAGACAAGTAAATTGAAGGTGTGTATTTGTATAACATAAGTCCTTAGAATGCCAAGGGTATAAACCACTAAGTATTTAATCAGTGTTAATTTATTCTGGGAAATGTGTTCCTTGTTTCAAAACTCTGATGAATATTTAGTCTTTATATGAAAATCTTGCCTACAATATGCAATTATTTCCTGTAATTTTCCTTTTACCTGATTATTGAGAACTTAGGACTATATCACAGTATTATGTGATCATTTTCATGCATAAAATTTTCTATCAGATATGGTAGAGGCCTTTTTAGGGCTTTAGAAAGAAAAATTATGAAATGGAAACAAATGTTTATTGGATAAATTCTATATTATACAAAGTGTGTTACAAAGATTATTGTAAAAATCTTTTTATTTTTTTTTATTTATTTATTTTTTTTAATTTTTTTTTTTCAACGTTTATTTATTTTTGGGATAGAGAGAGACAGAGCATGAACGGGGGAGGGGCAGAGAGAGAGGGAGACACAGAATCGGAAACAGGCTCCAGGCTCTGAGCCATCAGCCCAGAGCCTGACGCGGGGCTCGAACTCACAGACCGCGAGATCGTGACCTGGCTGAAGTCGGACGCTTAACCGACTGCGCCACCCAGGCGCCCCGTAAAAATCTTTTTAATGGTATTATTATATCTCCGCCTTTTAGGAAAATAAAGCTTAAAATTGTCAGCAAACTGGAATCAAACTTTGGACCCTTGACTCCAAAGCTCTATATGTTATCTTTTCTTAAAGAATCAGTATAAATTATGAGTTTATGGACATTTCCAGTTATAATTTTGTATCATTTTTATCACACTGCATATTGAAATTCTTACCTTAGCAAATTGAAATGCCCAGATAATCTAGAACCATTTCTCTCTTGTTCAATATGCAACAGAGTGAGACTTAAGATAGTGACCAGACTATTGATAAAATTAATTAAAAACTAAATGCAGAGCATTTAGTTATTATGACATAAATGTTGGCTTCGACTTGGAATACTTTGATCAGTTAGTGGAATTACAAGTGACATAATTGGGCACGACTGGTGACGATTGATAAGAATCGTAGCTATGCACAGTTAACTTATAAAAAGTTAAAATACTACTACTGTCTTTTCTGCATATCTGAAACCCTGAGAAGGAAGAAGGTAATGCAGTATTTTCTGGAACACACAGAAACTGAGCCAAACTTCTACTCTCCTCTCCATGGGACAGTGAGTCTGAGGCTATCTCCAACTAGGAACACTTTACCCCATCCCACTGCATCTTGGGCTGACATCGTATATCAATTCTTTTAGGAGCAATAAAACTACCTACCATTTGCAATGACATGGATGGAACTAGAATGTAGTATGCTAAGGAAAATCAGTCAGTCAAAGACACTCATATGTGGAATTTTAAGAAACAAAACAGATGAACATATGAAAAGGGAAGGAAAAATAAAATAAAACCAGAGAGGGAGGCAAACCATAAGAGACTCTTAACTATAGAGAACAAACAGGGTTGCTGTAGGGAAGAGGTAGGATGGGCTAAATGAGTGATGGATATTAAGGAGGGCACTTGTGATGAGCACTGGGTGATATATATAACTGATGAATCACTCAATTCTACTCCTAAAACCAATGCTACACTATATGCTATATGTTAACTAACCTGAATTTAATTAAAATCTTGGAAGAAAAAAAATACTTGAAATTATATGCATATATGTTTCTTTTTTTACAATGAAAAAATAAAATAATTATAAACAGGTCACTTATATGCCTATTTTGGATAGTTCCTAGGGAACAGAAATGCATTTTTATAAATTTCTTGCCACTTTCAGGTATTTGGAAACTTACTAATTTGGAAAATTAAAAAAAAAATTAAGCCCTGTATTTGACTTTAGGACCCCTATACTTTAGAAAATTTTGTTATAAGTTGCTTGAGAGACATTTTATACCATGTGTGATCTATAAAGAGTTATTCTGTGGGGTTTTTTTGGTGCATTAGGTTCTAGGAAATATTTGAGTTCCCTTGGCTAGCTGATAAAAGTATAGTTAAAAATGCAAATGATGGGTAGTAAGAGATAACATTACATCTAAAAAACTTGAGTCAAATAAAATTATTGTTGGATCCATGATGTTACTGGACTTTAGGTTTTAATATCAATATTATCTAATATCTTAAAGCTATGTTGTCACCTGTACAATAAATTATATAGCAAAAATATTGTGAAATGATAAAGTATTATAAAAATTTACTCTGCTTGTTGTTAATAAAGCCCATGATATTTGATTTAGATGATAAGTAATTGCTTTCATGGTATCTGAGTTAGGTGCTAAAAATATTTAGTAGATAATAGGCCTTCTGTCAAAATTCATCAGATATTCTTTCAACCTATGAATTTCCAATTCATATCACCTCCTCCTGGGCTGATTAATTGAAAACCATTGAGCTGAAATATTGTTGCTCATCCTCTCTGCACCACTGTTTTATACACATGATTTGATCTACATAAGAGAAAAAAATCCACCATAGATACTATTTCAAAAGTAGAGCATATAAATAAAATCAGTTCATATACTGAGGACCTAATTAATCAACTAAACAATGCTAGCTAAAATAGAAAACATGATAGAGGGGTGTGTGTGTGTGTGTGTGTGTGTGTGTGTGTGTGTGTTTCTCTTTAAAATACTCTCAAGATTTATATTTATTCATTGTCTGATCTAATAGCTTATAGAATACATAACTCCTGCAGATCAATACCACAATTTACAGACCTGTCACAGTGCATGAAAGAAAAATCATTTAAATTACTCAAGCACTCTTATAGGAAGCAATTTTGAATTTAAATAATAGATTCCAACCAAAACACAGGTTTGTCAAATGCATTTTTAAGCATTTAATGACTGTCTTTATGAGCTATACCACAAGGTAAAAAGCTCACCTTTTGAGTAAAAGCGATGTTCACATAAAATTATTTCAGTTTTTAATTAATGTACATTTGATACACTTTTAAGGTTTCTAAAACTCTTTCATATAATAATAGCCAATGAAGATTTGTTGTTCTAAGCTCCATTTTATAAATCACTAATAGGAATATCAGAGAGTTTTAATAACTCACTTAAATTCACAGGACCTAATTATGGCAGATTAAACACTGATATTCAGGGTTTTCATTCCACATTCAATGATCCTTCTATTTTACCACATTAAATAGTCCTGTCACATTAAACACAATGTATACTAGTCATCTTGAACATGGAAATGCATTTAAATATGAAAATGATATACTTTTGCTTCTTTCAAAAAGGAATTCAAAATCCCATTTGCAGAATTTGCAAAATAGCAGGAAAACAATGTAAATGTGGCTGAGTAAAAACAATGGCAAGGAAGAAAGAGTAATGTGGAAACTTTAAGAAATGAAGAAAAAGAAAAGGAGAACATAAGAAATTTATGTAAGGGAACCCAGAAGTTATGGTCATTCATTATAGTGTTTATTACTTTACCCAATATCAAAGTCCAACACCTTCTATCTGGTAAAATGTCTCTAAATATATGTCCATAATTAATTTAAAAAAATTTAATGTTTATTTTTGAGAGTAGAGCAAGAGCAGGGAAGGGGCAGAGAGAGAACGAGACACAGAATCCGAAGCAGGCTCCACGCTCTGAGCTGTCCACACAGAGCCCAACGCGACACTTGAACTCATGGACTGTGAGACGATGACCTAAGCTGAATGAAGTTAGATGCATAACCAACTGAGCCACCCAGGTGCTTCATAATTATTTTCTTTGTATAAAATATTAACAGTAAACTTGGGCACCTGGGTGGCTCAGTAGGTTAAGTGTTCAACACTTGATTTTGGCTCAGGTCATGATCTCACCATCTGTGAGTTTGAGCCCCACACCAGGCTCTGCACTGACAGCACAGAGCCTGCTTGGGATTCTCTTTCTCCCTCTCTCTCTCTCTCTCTCTACCCCTCCCCTGCTTGCTCTCACATTCTCTGTCTTCTCTTTCTCTCTCATAAAAAAAAGGGGGGGTGTGAGAGAGAGAGAGAGTAAACCAAGTACACAGGGCAAAGCATTCATTCATCCATCTATTCATTTTTTAGGGCAAACCCTTTAAAAAAAAAACTACACACTGGCAAATATTATGAAACTGTATAATGCCAATGATGTTAAATGTCTTAAAAATCTCAGATGCCTCTAAAAATTGCAGAGAATATGTTACTTAAGTAAGAGCAAGTTTGGAGTTCTTATCAGCAAATTTAGACAACTGAAGAATGCCTTTGCATTTCTAAAGAAGAGTGACTTTCATCTAATATTCTATACCAAATCAAAATATCAAAGATTATTTTTCTATGGGCAGATTTAGAAAATTAGCTCATAGAAACCTCAAGGAGAAAACAGAGCAAAATAAAACACTTCAAACAGAGCAGCTGATTATATGAGAAGTTTGAGGACATACTATGTACAAAATAAAGTAAAATCATGCAGACGCACGCACACACACACACACACACACACACGCTAGTCTACACATAAGAAAATGTAATATTTGTCTGTGAGCACCATTTACATCAAGGGATTGGAAATACTTTATTCAGTTCCATGATTTATATTTCAGCTATAGACAAGTAATTCTTTTTTTAATTTATTTTTTAACATTTATTTATTTTTGAGAGACAGAGTGTGAGTGGGAGAGGGGCAGAGAGAGAGGCAGACACAGAATCTGAGGCAGGCTCCAGCCTCTGAACTGTCAGCACAGAGTCTCATGCGGAGCTCCAACTCACAAACTGTGAGATCACGACCTGAGCCAAAGTCGGACGCCTAACCGACTGAGCCACCCAAGCGCCCCATATAGACAAGTAATTCTTAACCCTGTCTTCAAAGCAATTAAATTAGAATGTCTCATATCAGGGCCTAGTCACAAGCTTATTTATAAAAGTGCTCTAGATTTTTCTATTATGTAGGTAGGCTTGAGAAACACCCAAATTATAATATAAAATATAAATAAAACACAGATATCAGTCTTGGAATTTCAGAAGAGAATGTAAAATTAATTTTTAAAATTATAAAGAGAAAAATAAAGATGACAGAGGCTAAGAGTCTAAAGTGAGGAGGTATATCAAAAGAAAGTGTAGAAGGGTATACCCATTGAGCTGTTCACTGCCTGGGTCTCTCCCAAATGGTTAAGAGTTCAGAATCCACTCTACCTAGTGCCTGTACATGTAAGTTGCTAAATATTTTTAATACCAACCTTTAGGTATTAATATTCTCATCTAACAAAATAAGGAATTAATATACTCTCTTAAAGTCTAATAGAAAATATGTAAAAACTGGCAAAAAATATTTCAAGCTGCACTATTAACAGATAAAAACTGAACTATAGTAGTAACTATATTGAAAGGATGTAGAAAGAGTAACAAAGGAGGATTTTAAGTAAGCTAACATATATAAAATAGTTATATAGTATAAAATAGCATAAAATAGTATAAAATAGTTAATAGTTAATAGTATAAAATAGTTAAATAGAGAACCTAGTAATATAACTATTGTTGTGTAAGATTTAAAAATTAGGTAGGGCTTAAACATGTTTGCCGTTTATAAAAGGGGACTGGGGCTGCAAAGTGAGTCTTTCATTATAAGTCTACACTCTCAGATTCTTAACCATGTGCATATATTAATTAAATGGAAAATAAAATATAGTTTAAACATTATATGTTGAACTTAGTTTGCAGATTAAAAATATGAAGTTATTTGAACTTTAATCTCTCATTGTATAAGGACTCTGAATGTGAATTCATGCAAAGATGTTACAACATATGTGGGCAGAAACAGATAGAAGCACTTCTTATCCACTTAGCATGTACAAGAACTGATCATCCTCTCCTTAATGCACTGCCAACTTTTTGTAAGTGATTTGTCTGCATGACTATTACTAATACATAACAAAATATGCCTCCTCTACTGGGAGAATTCAACTCCAAGAATTACAAAGGGTCTATTTTTTTTGTATTATTGGTATCCTTCAGTATCCTGGTTCTTTTGCCAAGGAGAAATATTTCATGTAAAGCAAAAGATCTCTTCTGTAAGACTGCACGATGATCTCTCATTTTCTTCTCAGTTGTGATTTCCATTACACCAAAGATGAGCATGATGGAATTGTTTTTCTGCTGATGGTTGCTTTGGTGCAGACATTTCTAATATCTTGGTTACTTATAAAAATATTATGACTTCTAATATAGTATAATCGCTTTTACTTGCAATAGAACACAGCAGGGATATACGACAGTGAGGACAGAGGCTTGGAAGATTGGCTTTACTAAAAATCCTTTCAAAAGTTAGCTGGTTGAAAAATATACCCAACTCGGGTAAGAGGTTATTTTTTGGCCCAAATAATGTAAGTCTTTGGAGAAAGAGACAGACAGAAAGAGAGAGAGAGAGAGAGAGAGAGAGAGAGAGAGAGAACAAGCACATTATCAAAAGAAATAAAAATCTCATCTAAGCCCATACTTCAAGAAATGGTAAAAAGACTGCCATTCACACTCTCTTCTTTCTCACCAAAAAAGCATTAACACTCCGTTGATTCTCTTTGAATTCTTTGACAACTCATTCTCAGTCTTTAATGCTAATCCCAATTCTTCCTTTAAAAGCCATCAAAACTTTGGGCACCTGGGTGGCTCAGTTGGTTAAGCATCTGACTTTAGCTCAGGTCATGATCTTCAAGCCCTGTGTGGAACTCTGCTGACAACTCAGAGACTGGAGCCTGCTTTGGATTCTGTGTCTCCCTCTCCCTCTGCCCCTCCCACTGCTCATGCTCTGTCTCTCTCTCTCAAAAATAAACATTAAAAAATTATTTTAAAAAGGCTGTCAATACTGATGGCTGCATCCTACATCTTGGATTCTACCTGATAATCAATCCACTATGATGACTCCCTTTAGGTATGGTTCCTCTTTGGGTATTGCTGACTCTAAAAACCATTTCTAGTTCTAGGCTCATGTAATCATTTTGCTTGCATCTTAGATATATATCAAATTCATTAACTGAAAATTCATTTATATTCTGCAACAAACAAAGACCTAGGTTTTGTTGATTTCACCCATTTAATATTTCACAATTCTGTTTCCTCCTCTTCACTGCCACTATCCTACCCCAGCTATTATCACCTATCACCTGAACCAACGTAAGAACTTTCCGCCTTTTTTTTTTTTGTTTATTTATTTTTGAAAGAGAGACAGAGTCCAAGCTGGGGAGGTGGCAGAGAGATAGGGAGACACAGAATCTAAAGCAGGCTCTGAGCTGTCAGCACAGAGCCCAATGCAGGGTTTGAGCTCACGAACCATGAGATCCCAACCTGAGCCGAAGTTGGGAGCTTAACCGACTGAGCCACCCAGGCGCCCCATTCAGGCTGGTCTTTCTTATCCATTCCTATGTGGACCTGCCCATTTACTGCTATTTGCAGCCAAAATACACAATACAAATTTTATATATCTATGTAAAATTGTATATATTTATATGTAAAATTTTCCTAATATCAGAATATATACACATGTATATTTCCTTTTCAGTGGAAAAATGCAATGGAAAAAAGTGAGTGGAAGGTTTATTTTGCTTTGTTTTAACAATGAAACAACAAAAAGACTATACTATAGACACTCTTGAACAGAGAGAAAGGAGATTAGTGAATAGAATATGAAAATCACCTATACACAAAAAAACAAAAGCGTGAATTAAGACAAGAAAAAAGAAGTAGGAGACATTTTGATTCATAAATGACAAACTGATGGCAGATAAAACATGGCTACTGAAAAAGCAGTTGAATAAAGTGAACATTTCTCACTGGAAAAGTCACTTCTACATATGCTTGGGATTAGCAGCAGATTAAAGGCATAGAGGCAAATAATCATTTTGGCTTTAGTCCTGTGCATTTGCACCATTTCTGGCAAATTTAACATGAAGTGTGAAACTTGGGTTTGAAACTCAGAGGAGAATTAGATCTAAAATTACAGACTTGACAGCTAGCAGAATTTTGGCAATTAAAGTCATGAATGATTTCCTCCAGGAGGAGAATATTACAAGGAAAAACCAAAACTGTAACCTTGAGGAATACCAACAAATGAAGAGTTGGTGGAAGAAAAGATGTAAAATGGAAGCCTAGGAGTTGAAAAATTTTGTTTAATGAAAATTAAACAGTTTTTGTTGTTGTTGTTTGTTTTTTGGGGTTTTTTGTAGCATACTAGGTGAACAAATATCTATTTGTGCAGTAATGGATAAGAATTGAAGATGCAGAGACAATCTTCTGAGTTTAATGATGACAAAGAAAGCAATGGATTTAGTAAATGGCTGCAAGTAGAACTTTTTTTTTTTTTTGAAAGCTGATTGTAGTTTTTCTTGATTGCAAACCTGCAACTGGCCACCTGTTGGGTGTGCTTAATCCTTGATGCTCGCCCACAGTCAGACCTAGAGTAGCTGAGCCAGAGGATTTTTCTATTTTATGTCTTTTGCAGAAAATCAGCAATCAGAATTTGATATCATATTTTTTTTTTTACCTTGGGTTGCTTTGTATCTAATTAGAAACTGACAACTTTGAAGAACTAGTATGGCATTCTTACTCACCTGAATATTTTAAAACTGAGTTGTGAGTGCTAAAAGTTTAGTATTTTAATACAGTATATAATTTAGCTAGCTTTCCACTTAATTTAAATAGATTTTGCAAAAAAAATCTAAATAATAAGTTTATATCATTGTCAACATTTGTCATACAAAGTCCTACAAAACAATTTGTGTTCACAGACAATAACTAGATGACTATGAAAAACAATTATTATAAGGTGGTTTATTCTCATCCTTTTAAAGATGTGGATTCCCAAGGCAAACAGTTTTTTATAATGGTGATAACTTATGTGATTAAATGTTTTCTTATACCAGGTCATGAAATTAATTTTCATCTTAATTAGTGCCCACAGCAATGATTATATTAATAATCCATTTAGCTAATTGCATTTTGCTAAGTTAGTTGTGCTGCATTTTGGGCATTGCTAATATGTCAAGGTCAGCACGTCTCCTCATCAGTATCCCACAACCAATGTAAGGTAACAGTGAATAATATAGTTTATATTTGAGAATTCTAGATTATCTATATACCCATATTTCTTTAAGTGGTATATATTATTATCTTTAAGGGTCTAAGAGTCAATTACCTCAAGTTTCAAGTCTTTTTTTTCTTCTTCTCATGATTGAAGGGTTTATTTGGTCCTAAAAAGCCTACCCTAGGCTAACCAAATTTACAGAACACTATTACGTTAAAGAGAAGGTCAATATATTCATTTACCATGAAAATTATAACTACCTAGAATACCTTCTTCTTGTTTCCCATCAATATATTCCTTTCCCATTGGAAGAAAAACTTATTGAGGAAGACAAGTTAAGGTCATGAAATTATTTTGAAGAACCTGAAGTCAAAAAGAACATGATTGGAAAGAGTTAAGCAAATATCATAAAGCCATAAATCCTCAAAGGCATAAATAGATTAGGCCCTGTTTTCCACTTTAGACAAACTATATAATATATATAAATCCATGAAAAGATCTTGGAGATCTTATTCTCCTTGGAGATTTGCAGGAATCAAAGTACCACCCTTCCATTTAGTATATTTTCTGTTTCAAGGCTTTGTAACCTCAGGTCTAAGTTGTAAATATTCACCTCTAAATGAAAGAACTGAAGTCTTTTCATCTTTCCCCATAGGTTATATTACCTATATATTTTATCACTTCACTCAATTCTCTTCAAAATCTATTTTTGCCACTTCATTTTTGGTACATGACAGCAAAGACGGATGCAGTGTGCTGAGTTTCAGCCTAAAGTGACTGAACCTATTTATGCACTCCCATATCCCAGTTGGCAGAGGATTGCTCACTTTGCCTTTAATGGTAAAACTTGCCAAATTTTGTGTTTTATTGTAGTTTCCAGAAGTGGAAAGTACTGAGAACAGGGTGGTTAATTCAGAGGAGTGAAAGTAAAGACAAGTTACTCTAAAATGTGGGAGAAGGGTTGGCAGAAAGGATGCACAGGACATTTTCAATGAAAATGGCAAATGCAGCTTTTTTATGGGAGTAGGAAGATTTAATTTTTTCCTTAATTCTTGTTCACTAAAGACTAGGTATTAATTATTAAACTTTTCAATTCAGAAAGAATACTTTAAAAATTAAAACATGATTTTTGCACTTTTGGTTTCAGCTTCCGTATGCAACTTGCTTGGAAGCCATTGCTCCCAAACTTAACACAAGAAAAAATTGAACAAACTGAATATCAATATTTTTCCTGAAGAACTAAGATCACAGGGCAAATTGTCACCCCCAAACTACACCCAAAACCAGGGAGAAAAGTGCACCCAGAGAGTCATAGCTAAGATTCTTACCCAGAACAGAAGTTGCTAGAGCCATAAACTGGTAGAAACACATACATGATGGTTGTGATGAATTTCTGGAGGTTCAGTGTGGAGAAATAAATCCTCTTGCCAATGCCAAAGAAAGGGTAAGAGTATTCATTGTGAAATTTTCCCAAGGACGTTTCCAGACACAGGGCTACTCTCCATAGGAAACGACTTTTCCTTTTCCTAGAGTAGAGCCTCATGTCAGGAACTCTTCTCATTCTAGCTCCCTATAGCCCTTCTGTCTCAAAGGGGGAAAACAAGTCAAGGAGCGACAAAGGTATAAAGGAAATAGTATAAAGGAAATAGACTGGGGATGAAAAGGCCAGGGATGGGAATCAGAAGTGGGAGGGTGGTGGTGGGTAGAGGAACACTTGTCAAAGTCACAGCCCAGAGTCATTTGTTGACAAAAAGAGATTTATTTGTAAGATTATGGGAAGCTCCCCCTTATCTTTCAGACTTTATTATCACACTAACAGGGCTCCAGTATTATCACAATGGATTAAAATTGAAAGAGCTGTAAGATACAGATTATTAGAAGGAACAATTAGGAAAATACAAAGTATGGGAGTCAAAAATAAAGGCACTAAAGGAATTTGAAGTCTCTGACACCTGTAGCTATAGCAAACATTAAACACAGCCCAATCACTACACAGGTGGACATGTATTCTCACACTAAAGATCCATTTTACTCGTTTTCCAGACTCAATATGTCCATTTTTCAACAAAAAAATTACAGAGCATGCTAAAAGATAAGAAAATAAAATGCTCTGAAGAAACAAAAGCAACCATCAGAATCGAACTCACATATGAGACAGATGTTGGGATTATAATAAAGATAACTTAAATAAGCATAATTAATATGCTAAGAGCTCTAATGGAGAAAGTAAACAACCAAGGACAGATGAGTAATATAAGCAAATAGATGAAAACTTAAGAATTAAAAGGAAATACTATAAATCAAAACACAGGAACATAGATAAAAAGTAATTTCAACAAGATCATAAGTAAAGTTGACATAGCCAGAAATCATGACTTAAAAACAGATCAATAGAAACACATACAGTTGATATTCTAAGAGAAAATTAATACACACATGCACACACACCCACACAGAATAAAACATCAAATAATGCAGAACAATTTCAAAAGGTGTTATGTAGGCAAAATTAAAATAACAGAAGGAAAAGAAAGGACAAAATCAAAGAAATATTTGAAGTAGTAATGACCAAGAACTCTCCAAAATTAATGACACCAAACAGTACATCAAGAAAACTCAGCCAACAAGCTGGATCAAAAAATAAGTAACAAACCACCCCACCTAAGCATGTTATATTTAAACCCTAGAAAAACAAGGAAAAAAATATCCTACCTATAGAGATAGAAGAATAAAAATTATATCAGACTTCTTATCAGAAACCATGTAAGGAAGGGGAAAATGAAATTAAACATTTGAAATGTTGGAATAGGGGACTGGAGGAAATAAACTAGAATTCTATAGGCAGCAAAATTATCAGCCAAAAGTGAAAAAGAAATACTTTCTCAAACAAGTGACAAAATTCATTGCCAGAACTTCCTGACAAAACAAAACTTTTTATGCAGAATGAAAATGATACAGATTAGATACTTGAATAGTCATAAAGAAAGAGTAAGCATTGTATGATAAAAGTTAAATAAATAAATAAATAAATAAATAAATAAATAAATAAATAAACAAACAAACAAAAAAACCAAACAAATAAATAAATTAAAATGTTTTAGACATCTGGGGAAGATGGTGGAGTAGGAGGACCTTAAGCTAACCTTGTTCCATGGATACAACTAGATAATACTCACATGCAGTGTAAATAATCCAGTAAATGACCCAAAGACTAGCAGAACAAACTCCACAACTAAAAGCAGAGAAGAGGCCATACTGAAGAGGGGAGGAAGAGCAGAGACTTGGTTTGGGGTTAAATAGCCTCATAGGTCTGTCCTTGAGAGGCAGGGAGTCAAAGTACAGAGAAGGAAGAGATACAGACCCCCACACCAGGAAGCCCACATGGGGAAGATGAATTCCCATAACTTTTGGCTTTGAAAACCAGAGGTGTTGGATTTCATGAGTTCTTACAACCAGAAACTTAAAACCCAGAATTTCAAAAACATCAGTGGCCTTGACTGGGAGAGGATTCTGAAAGGGAAGAGGAAATTGACTCCCCACCCTTCAAGAGACAGCATAACAAACAGACCTTGGAGATACAGCATAGAAGCAAGTTTGAAAGGTACCTGAGGCATACTGGAGGGAGAGTTATTTGGATAAATATCCCTGGGGAAATCCTCCAGGAGCAAAGGAACTAGCAGGCACCATTTCTCCCCCACCCCCAAAATAAACACATCCGCAGTACTTGCTACCCAACTTGCTAGCACTGACACACTGCCTACTCCCCTCAACATTGTGCTTCCACCAATCCACCTTCCAGACAGACTGCCTAAGTCCTGAGACTACAGGGCCCCTTCCTCCAAGGACCAGGGGTTGCAAAGCTTGCTAGAACCACTTCACTGCACTTCCATGGATCCATCCCTCCAAATAGGCCCACTTCAGTCCCAGCACTGCAGGATCCCTCCTATAGAGGACCAGAAATGCTTAAAGCTTACTAGCACCCTGTCTCTTGGCACTGTGCTTCAGATCCATCCTCTCCAATCCTCTCTTAGCTAAAATTCATACAGGGTGGTCCCACAGGCCTAGCAGGGTGCAAGTGGTGGCTATGGTGGTCAGTACAACTCCAAAGTGACTCCTGGTCCCAGAGAGAGGGAAAGATAATTACACACACCAGTCAGACGCATCAGCAGATAGCTGATCTGATGGCAGGCACCCACCAATAAAAGCTTCTCAGGGGACAACACAGGGAAAGTGCCAGCAATTTGGTGCTAGTGCATCTCAGGCAAATATGTGGTCTGACCAACAGAAGGCCAACCCATCCACAGACTGGCCCAATAACACCACAGGAACGAAACACTGCCCAAATCAGGCAAAGAGGGCCATTGCTGCCAACTAGACTAAAGGAAAATGTGGCTCAGCCTCAATAGCAGTGCAGACACATCATATATAGGAAACACCCCTGAACACTCCAGGTTCCAGTGAACAAGGTACACTGCATGGCAGGACACTATAGGACCTATTCTTCATAAGGCCATTACTTCAAGTTCAGGAGACACAGCTGTCTTTCCTAACACAGAGAAACACAGAGAGAGTTAGATGTAATGAAAAGACAGAGGAGTATGTCCCAAACGAAACAAACAAAAAAAACAAATATAAGTCAAAATCACAGCAAGGGGCCTAAGCAAAATGGAGATAATATGCCTGATAGAGAATTCAAAGTAATTATCATAAGGATACTCACTGAAATTGAGAAAAGGTGGAGAATATCAGTGAGACCCTTAACAATGAGATAAAAAAGAACCAGAGATGGGGCACCTGGGGGGCTCAGTCGGTTTAGCATTTGACTCTCAGTTTCAGCCCAGGTCATGATCTCACGGTTCATGACTTCAAGCCCTGCATCAGTATTATGATTCTCTCTCCTTCCCTCATTGTCCCTTCAGTGCTCACACTCTCTCTCTCTCTCAAAATAAATTAACTTAAAAAAAAAAAAAAAAAACAGGCATGAAGAAGACAACAAAATCAATTAAAATTCAGTAGATAGAATAAGTAGTAGACTAGATGAAGCAGAAAAACAAATCAGCAACCTGGAAGACAGAAAGTAATTAAACTGAAGAGAGAGGGAAAAATATATGAAAAAACAAGTAGACTTAGGGACACCATCATCTGTAACAGCATTAGCATTATAGGGATCCCAGAAGAAGAAGAGAAAGAAAAGAGGGAAGAAATTTTGAAGAAATAATAGCTGTAAAGTTCCCAAATCTGAGGAAGGAAAGAGGAATCCGGATCCAGGAGGCAAAGAGATCCTCAACAGTATCAACCCAAGGAGGTCAACACCAAGATAAACAGTAATTAAGATGGCAAAAAGTAGTGGTTATGAGAAAACTTTAAAAGCAGCAAGAGAAAAGAAGGCAGTTACATACAAAGGAACCTCCATAAGGCTCTCAGCAGATTATTCATAAGAAACTTTGATGACAAGAAGGGAATGGCATAATACATTCAAAGTGCTAAAAGGAAAAAAAAAAACTCTTCAGTTAATACTCTATTCAACAATGCTATCAAAATAGGAGACATAAAGAGTTTTCCAGACAAAGATTAAAGAAATGCATGACCACTAAATGAGTCCTACAAGAAATGTTAAAGTGGACTGACTGGAAAAGAAAGATCATAAGCCAGAGTAAGAAAAGCAGGAAGCACAAAAGCTGTAAAAAATAAGTATATCTGTAAAACACAGTTAAAGGACGCACAAAACAAAAGTATGTAAAGTATGACACTATATAACTAAAACATGGGGAGGAAAGGAGTAAAGAATGGGTTCAAACTTAAATGACCATCAATTTAATATAGACTGTTATATACAGAATATTATATACAAACTGAATGGTAACCACAAATCAAAAACCAGCAACAGATATGTAAGAAATAAAGAACAAATAATCCAAGTGTTACATTAAAGAAAGCCAACTAATTGTGAGAAAAGAGAGCAAGAGAAGAAAGGAATGAAGAAAAACTACATAAACAACCATAAAACAGGTAACAAAATGGCGATAAATGCATACCCATCAATAATTACTTTATTTTTTAAAATATTTATTATTTTTGAGAGAGAGCACACATGTGTGTGAGTGGGGGAGGGGCAGAGAGAGAGAGCGAAAGAGGATATAAAGCAGGCTCTGTCCTGAGGACTTAGAGTCCATTGCAGGGCTTAAACTCAAAACCATGAGATCATGACCTGAGCCAAAGTCAGACACTTAACCAACTGAGCTGCCCAGTTGCCACAATAATCATTTTAAATATTAATAGATTAAACACTCTAATCAAAGTACACAGGGTAACAGAAATGGAAAAACCAAACAAACAAAGAAACAAAAAAGCAAGACCCATCTATATGCTGCTTAAAAGAGACTCATTTCAGACTTAAAGACATATACAGATTGAAAGTGAGGAGATGGATAAGTATTTATCACGCATGAATCTGTAAAGAAAGCAGAGGTAGCAATACTTATATTGGACAAAATAGACTTTAAAACAGACAAAGAAGGACAATATATAATCATTAAAGGGACAATCCAACAAGTAGCTATAACAATTGTAAATATTTATACACCCAACAGTAAAACACCAAAATACTTCAATAGTTAAAAGCAAACATAAAGAAAGTAATAGATAGTAATACAGCAATACTAAGAGACTTTAACACCCCACTTACATCAATGGACAAATCATCCAAACAAAAAATCAACAAGGAAACAATGGCTTTAAATGACACAAAGGACTAGATGGATTTAATAGATGTATTCAGAACATTCCATCCCAAAACAGCAGAATACACATCCTCTTCTACTGCACATGGGACATTCTCCAGAATATATCATGTATTAGGACACAAAACAAGTCTCAACAAATTAAAAAAGACTGAGGACATTCCATGCATCTTTTTTAACCACAACACTATGAAACTAAGAAGTCAACCATAAGAAAAAAAATCAAAAAAGAGCACAAGTGAATAAAGGCTAAATAACATGCTACTAAACAGTAAATGTCAATCAAAATATCAAAGAAGAAATCAAAAAAACACATGCAGGCACATAAAAATGAAAACACAATGGTCCAAAATCTTTGGAATTCAGCAAAAACAGTTCTAATAGGGAAGTGTGGAGCAATACAGGCTGGCCTACCTTAGGAAGCAAGGAAAATCTCAAATAAATAACCTAACCTTACACCCAACGGAGCTAGAAAAAGAAGAACAAAACTGAGAACCAAAACAGGGAAGGAAATAATAAAGATTAAAGCAGAAATAAACAAAATAGAAACCAAAATAAAACAGAACAGATTTATGAAACCAGGAGATGGTTCTCTGAAAATAACAACAAAATTGATAAACTTTAGACAGACTCATAAAAAAGAGGAAGATTTGAATAAACAAAATCAGAAGTGAAAGAGGAGAAATAACTGACACTACAAAAATATAAAGGATTATAAGAATATTGTGAAACATTGCATTCCAACAAATTGAGCAGCCTAGAAGAAATGCATAAATTCTTAGAAATATATAAATGCTTAAAATTGAATCAGGAAGATATAAAAAATGTAAACTGACATATTATCAGCAATGAAATTGAATCAGTAATCAAAACCTGCTCAGCAAACAAAACTCCAGGGCCAGATGGCTTCACAGGGGAATTTTACTAAACATTTAAAGAAAAGTTAATACCTATTCTTTCTTCTCAAACTATTTCAAAACATAGAAAAGGGAGAAAAACAAATAAATTCATTCTATGAGGCTTGCATTATCCTGATACCAAAACCAGACAAAGACACTACAAAAACAGGGACTATAGGCCAACAACTCTGATGAACACAGATGCAAAAAATAGCCAAAAAATATTAGTAAACCAAATACAGCAATAGGTTAAAAAATCATTCACCACCATCAAGTAGGATTTACTTGTGAAATACAAAAATGTTTCAATATTTGTAAATCAATTTGATATATGACATCAATAAGAGAAAGGATAAAACCACATGATCATTTGAATAGATGCATAGAAAGCATGTGACAAAGTGCAACATCTATAAATCATAAAAGCCCTCTGCAAAGTAGGTCTAGAGGAAAGATACCTCAACATAATAAAGGCCTTGTATGAAAAACCTAAAGCCAACATCATATTCAATAGTGAAAAACTGAGAGCTTTTCCCCTAAGATCAGGAACAAGACAAAGATGTCCACTCTCACCACTTTTATTCAACATGGCACTAGAAGTCTGAGCCACAACAATCAGACAATGAAAAGGAATAAAAGGCATTCAAATCTGCAAAGAAGTAAAACTGTCACTATTTGCAGATGACAGGATATAATATATAGAAAACCCTAAAGACTCTACCAAAAAACTACTAAAACTGTTGAATGAATTCAGAAAAGTTGCAGGATAAAAAATAAGTGTACAGAAATCCATTGCATTTCTACACACTAATAATGAAGCAACAGGAAGAGAAATTAAGAAAATAATTCCATTTATAATTGCACCCAAAATAATAAAATACCTAAGAACAAACATAACCAAGGAAATGAAAGACCTATACTCCAAAAGCCATAAAACATCAATGAAAATAATTAAAGAAGACACAAATGGAAAGCTATTCCCTGCTCATAGATTAGAAAAACAAATAGTGTTAAAGTGTCCATACTACCCAAAGCAATCTACAGAATTAATGAAATCCCTATGAAAATACCAACAGCACTTATCAAAGATCTAGAATAATCCTACAGTTTGTCTGGAACCACGAAGACCCAAAATAGCCAAAGTAATCTTGAAAAATAAATCAGCAAAGCTGAAGGTATCACAACACCAGGTATCAAGTAATACTACAAAGCTGTAGTACTCGAGTATAGTAATGGCACAAAAGCAGACACACAGTTTAACAGAACAGGACAGAAAGTCCAGAAAAAAGCTCACAATTGTAGAGTCAACTAATCGTTTTGGGTTTTTTTCAAGTTTATTTATTTATTTTGAGAGAGAGAGAGCAAGCCCATGACAGGGGAAGGGGGAAGGAGAGAGAGAGGGGGAGGGGGAGGGAGAGGGGGAGGGGGAGGCGGAGGGGGAGGGAGAGGGGAGGGGGAGGGGGAGGGAGAGGGGGAGGGGGAGGGGGAGGGGGAGGGGGAGGGGGAGGGAGAGGGAGAGGGAGAGGGAGAGGGAGAGGGAGAGGGAGAGGGAGAGGGAGAGGGAGAGGGAGAGGGAGAGGGAAGAGATCCCAAGCAGGCTTTGTGCTGTCAGCACAGAGCCAGATGCGGATCTTGATCGCACAAACCGTGAGATCACAACCTAAGCCAAAATCCAGAGTCGGATACTTAACCAACTGAGTCACCCAGGTGTCCCAAAGGTCAATTAATTTTTGACAAAAGAGTAGGTAACACGCAATGAGAAAAAGACAGTCTCTTCAACAAATGGTGTCAGGAAAACTGGACAGCTACATGCAAAAGAATGAAACTGGACCACTTTCTTAAACTATACAAAAACTTAATTCAAAATGGATTAAAGACCTAAATGTGAGACCTGAAACCATAAAGATCCTAGAAGAGAGTACAGGTAGTAGTTTCTCTGACATCTGCTGTAGCAACATTTTTCTAGATATGTTTCCTGAGACAAGGGAAATAAAAAAAAAAATAAATGAACTATTGAGACTACTTCAAAATAAAAAGCTTCTGCACAGCAATGGAAATAATCAACAAAACTAAAAGACAACCTACTGAATGAGAGGACATTTGCAAATGGCATATCTGTTAAAGGGTTAGTATCAAAAATTTATAAAGAATTTATACAACTCAACATCCGAAAAACAAATAATCCAATTTAAAAACAGACTGAAGACATGAACAGACATTTCTCAAAAAAAGACATATGGATGGCCAACAAACACATTAAAAGATGTTCAACATCACTCATCATTAGGGAAATGCAAATTAAAACTATAATGAGATATCACTTCACTGTTGTTAGAATGGCTAAAATTAAAAACAAACAAACAAAAAACCCCAAAAAACAAGTGTTGGTAAGGATATGGAGAAATAGGAACACCGTGCACTGTTGGTGGGAATGCAAACTGGGGCGGGCACTGAGGAAAATAGTATGATGGTCTTCAAAAAGTTAAAAGTAGAACTACCCCATAATCCAGTAATCACACCACTGGGTATTTACCCAAAGAATACAAAAACACTAATAGGAAAGGTATATACATATTTACGTATATTGCAGAATTATTTACAATACCCAAATTATGAAAGCAGTCCAGTGTCTATGATAGATGAAGGTATAAAAAGTATGTGGTATGTATGTATGTATATACACATACACAATGGAATATGACTTAGCCAATAAAAAAGAATGAAATCTTGCCATTTGCAGCAACATGGATGGAGCTAGAAAGTATAATTCTAAGTGAAATATGTCAGAGAAAGGCAAATACCAGATTTTTCCATTCATATGTGAAATTAAGAAAGAAAAAAAAGGATGAAAAAGACAAATCAAGAAACAGATTCCTAACTATAGAGAACTGAAGGTTATCAGAAGGGAGGTGAGTGGGAGGATGGGTGAAATAGATGATGGGACTTAAGGAGTGCACTTATCATGAGGAGCATTGAGCAATGTATAGAATTGTTGAATCACTATATTGCATACCTGACCCTAATATAACACTGTATGTGAAATATACTGAAGCTAATATAAAATCTTAAAAATAAAAAAAATTAATAAAGTTTTAGTAATAATATTTTAAAATTTATTAATAACAAAATATCACTGTTAGCTAAACTGATGTATTAGTGTTTTTCTAAATATGTGTAAACATACTTTATTATACATATGTTTTACATATTTATATATATATATATATATAATTGACATATTATTAGTTTATATGCTATTCAAAATATATAAATTTATATTACCGAAATATATAAATATATATTACCGAAAGAGAGAAAAGGGAATAAGAACATAATTAATAAACTGTATTCAAATACAACTTTATTACTGTAGTTTAATATTGAGTGATTATAGCATATGGATTATTATGCCTTTCCCTAAACAGAGTTTATGGTCATTTACTCCCAAACTGCCAAGTTTGTCCATTTACACTTCACTCTTACACTGTACTACTTATGTTATGAGGTGCCCATTATTATTTTGAAGATTTGACTAGATATTCCTTAAAAACAATATCACATGCATTTTCTCAGAATCATTAGCATACCTAGCTCAGATATCTTTCTTCTTAGCACTGTCCTAAAATCTTTGATCCTATTTTGCATATTACAGAATCCAACTTTCAATACAAAATACCTACCCAAGAAGCCTTTTTTTTATACAATTGAGAGTCCATATGACTTTGGGTCAGATTTTTGTATCACATCATTTGGAATCCTCTTTTAACGTTCTCATCCTGGGTTCTGAAGTCCCAGGCCACTACTAAATTCTATACGCTTATGAAGGATTGATTTGATTTGCCCTGCCCATACCATTTGAGTGGAAACAATGCAGTTATCAACAGACAAGTCTAAGGTCTGTGGGTGGCTTAGACAGTTGAGTGTTTGACTCCTGATTTTGGCTCATGTCATGATCTCAAGGTTCATGGGATCAAGCCTCAAGTCGGGTTCTGAGCTGACAGTGCAGAGCCTGTTCGAGGTTCTCTCTCTCCCTCTCTCTCTCTGTCCCTCCCCTGCCTGCTCTCTCTCTCTCTCTCTCTCTCTCTCTCAAAATAAATTAATATTTAATAGTGAAGTCCACATCTTTAGTTTTCAACAATCTCTATGTTGCCATTTCTCAGCCCCTAAATATGTCATTGCCAGTAAATGGAATGAGTGTGGTCCAATTTGTTTGTTTGTTTTTTACAATTTATATCATACTCAAAAGTACCTCAGCTCCTGCACTTCAGCTCATTTTACACTGAAAGCCACATTCTATACAAACCTAGGATGCTGCAGCAAAAGTTGATGGTGACAGAAGACACAAGACTCCTGGATCAGAGACAATGGGGTTTATTTCTCACAGTATAACAAGATGCATGAACTTCATGTTCACACCAACTCACCCTTGTGCCCTAAGTGTCACAGAAGCAACAATGAAGAGCCAGCTTTTCTATAGTAGGATGTGGTACCAATTACAAGATCATAAGGCATAAGATCAAATCCAAATTCTCTCAGACATAGCTTTATAAAGTATCTTGGATGAGTAATCACTATTATGCGTAACTCAAGCTTCCAATTAGATTATCTATTTTGCTAAAAGAGTCAGAGTTTCTCATTTTGCCACCCAATCTCTCACTGCCATTTCACCAAAAGTGAAATATATAGAAACCTCACAGGAAAGTTCCTATCAGTCTATACAAAGTTTTATCGTAAAATCCTCCATTAAATCAGCACTACGATAATTCAGCCTACTGCTCTCCATTTTTATAAGACAGCTTTCTCAATCCATCATTGCCACTCTATTTATGTGTAATAGGACACTGAAAAGCCAGGAGATAAGCTGCTCAATAAAAGCAATTTGCTCAATTGATCCTAAGATGTGGCTTCTCTCAGTTGAGGGTCACAAACTGGATTTGTATACATATATATAGCCCACACATTTAAGACATCAAGAGTGGGGGGACAGAAAATCAGACAACAGAGAAGAAAAGATAAGAGCAATGAGATTAAAAGTGTCTCTATAGACCCAACTACTGTGTGTTTCCACACCTTACATTTAAGTTATTCTTTATAAATTGTATATCTCTGCATATCTCCTACAGCTTTCTGAATTATTATATATCCAAAGGTCCAACTCAGTAAAAATATGTTAGGTCATGTTAACTGATGCTGCAATTTTAGATATAGACTCCTGTGGGCCTTGATCATTGCCCACTCCTTAGAGGATAGACAAGTTACTTTAAAGGATCTTTTACAAAATTACAAAACCAAGAATGGTTCAGAGCGGATGATGTGAATGACAGATAGAACTGCAATAAGCAGATTCCGGGCTTGGGCTAGATGTTGTTTAAATTCCTAGGAATTAGACTATTCAGGATAGAATCTGAGTGATCTATGTTCTTTCCATTTACAGTATCTCATTGTAGATTAATCAACTAGGATAAATATTAGAATAGTATGTTAGAAATGCAAATGAATGTCAGAATCCAAAAATAGAGAAAAATGTAGCTGTTTATAGACCTCATGATTCCGGAAAAGGACAAGCACAATGATTGGAGCTACCCAAGGTAAACTGTGAAAATGTTCAAAATGCAAAGTTATTCTTTATTTATTTTTGAGAGAGAGAGACAGAGACAGAGACAGAGACAGAGACAGAGCAGGGAAGGGGCAGAGAGAGAGGGAGACCCAGAATCAGAAGCAGGCTCCAGGCTCTGAGCTGTCAGCACAGAGCCTGATGCGTGGCTCGGACCCATGAGCTGTGAGATCACGACCTGAGCTGAAGTCGGACATTTAACCAACTAAGCCACCCAGGTGCCCCTCAAAATGCAAAGTTAAAAAAGCATGAGGTCAATTAAAGGTTTGAACCCTTTGGAAAACTAAGGCAAGAAGGTAAGAGTGGACAAAGACTGGAAAATATCTTAGAAGTAAGTTTTAGAAGAATTTTTAAGGCAGTAAAAATAGTCTGCATGATACCAAAATGGTGGTACCTGTCATTGTATTTGTCCAAACCCATAGGATGTATAACACCAAGAGTGAACCCTAATATAAGCTTGGGACTTTGGGTGATTATGATGTGTCAGTACAGGTTCACCAATTGTAATAAATGTACTACTCTAGTGGGGGATGTTGGTAATGGGGAAGGAAATGCATGTGAGGGAAAAAGCCATGTGGAAAATCTCTGTACCTTTCTCTTAATTTTTCTATGAACCTAAAACTGTTCTTAAAAGAATACAATCTTTTTTAAAATGACTAGGTTTTAGAAATTATAAAACCGTGAATTTTTCCAAAGGGATGGACAACCTGTTCTAAATGCAAATCTCTTTGTTACCCTTGGATCTGGAAACTGGTATTCTAGCGGTCAAGTAGTCACAGATTCCAGCTTCAGAAAGACAGACATAGATCAGAACTCTTAATGGCAGGAATCAAAGTGACAAGAATGACAAAGAATTTATGGCCATATTAAGACTGCTGCAGAAATTATATTTTTGTCTTGTGTTGGATCATCTTCAACATCCTATTTTAGAAATAAGATAAAGAGGATATATAGGAGATACAGTTAATAAGCAGGAAAGTAGTTATGAATTTATTGTTATAGTCCATTCAGAGTAGTTACAATGGCAATAAGGACGGCAAGTGAGGATGGTAAGTGGCAATCAGATGGATTTGAGGAGGTATGTCTACAGAATTTGGTAATTTATTGTACAATAGAGAGGGTATAATTGAGAGATCAAATCTGAGTCAAGTGGAATGAATGCAGTGTCTTTCATTAATCCGGATGTACCATGCAAAATGAGACACTGTTTGGGGAATAAGAAAGCTAGATAATGAGTCAGTAATGCATATGTTTAGTGTGAAATGGTTTTGATACAACTATATGAAAAATGTCTAGTGGAAAACTGAAAAAAGACAGACTTACAACACAATAATTATGTATTTACACTTAGGAGTCATTATTGCTTAGGTTATAGGTGAATTTGTTTAAGATTTCTCTTGATGAGGACATACCATGGGGAAAAAATAAGATTGAGACCAAGAAACCAGAAAGTACTACCTTTTAAAAGTATGACAAGAAAAAAAGTACCCACTGATGGAAACTGAGAAGAAATTAAGCAAAAGAGGAATGTCTTAACAGCCAGGACAGGAGAGGCAATTGGCTGTCTATGCTGAATTTTTTAATCTGTAAAGTGTAAGGTATTTCGGTTTGTTTCCTTAATATTTTAAAAAAAGGAGTAAATATCAACAAGTAGTATAAGAAATGGACCTTACTGTTCTTCCTTTTCTCAAAGACTCATCTTTTCTGCCACTATTGAAACTAGATTTAAGAGGGCATTTTCTCATCCTAAGCAATCTGTTCCAAGCCTATAAATAAGATACATTTTAGGGCACCATGATGGCTCAGTTGGTTAAGCATCTGACTTCAGCTCAGGTCATGATCTCATGGTTTGTGAGTTCAAGCCCCATGTCAGGCTCTGTGCTGACAGCTCAGAGCCTGGAGCCTGCTTCAGATTCTATGTCTCCCTCTCTCTCTGCCCCTCCCCCGCTCATGTTCACGTTCTCTCTCTCTCTCTCTCTCTCTCTCTCTCTCTCTCTCTCACTCACTCAAAAATAAACAAACATTAAACAAAATTCTTAAAAAATAAAAAAAATAAGATACATTTCCTGGGGCACATGAAAGGCTCAGTTGGTGAAGCCTCTGACTCTTGATTTCATCTCGTCACAATTTCATGGTTTGTGAGATCAAGCCCCACTGTTGGCTCACACTGGATATGGAGCTTTCCTGGGACTCTATCTGTCCCTCTGTCTCTGCCCCACCCCCCCACCCCTTCCCCCCAAAAAAGATACTTTTTTTTGATATATTGCACACAGTTGAGATTTTACTAAGCTTTACTAAAGTGTATGGATTAGGAAAAGGTAAATGGGTACAGCTAACAATGAGCAATTAGTTAATTTGACTTTTATTTTGTGGCCCACAACATGCCAACTTCTCTGCTTAAACTGTACCTGCTTTTATGTAGCAGAAAATATTTGTATCCACAATAACAGAAACAATTTCAAATATACCCTTATCCTCAAAAGCCACAGAGGCCTTTTACTTCTGCCCAAGACCCATCCTCTAGAACAGATTTCCTATATGAAGATCCATTTAATAATTGACAGTGATGATTGCTAGTCCAGAATAACTTCAGGAATAAGCCTACTGAAAACAGCATTGTCTTAACCCACAGTAAGAGCACTTGGCTTCCTCAGAATCTCTTACCATAACAAGTATTCTATAAAACTCTGTTTATAACATCAAATTAAAGATGGTATAACTTACACAAATACCTTTGAAAATGATATAATTATATAAAATGTTAAATAAAATGTATTTTATAATAAGTAATGTATTTCACTAAATAAATGCCCAGCATGAATTAATTAGAAAATATAACAAAGTAGCCAGTTGCATGCACCTCGGCACAGGATTGCTGTGAATGTAACAACTGCAAATGCAGACAGGTTCAAACATGCGGTGTGTGTAATTTATATATAGTTCCATGGGTGGTGCTACGGTTGGTGATGCATGTTTATGAAATGGTCAGTGCTCTTGGAAGTCCCGATCAAAGTCAAATATCCTTTCCCTCAGTGTACAGAATTATAATATTCTTTGGAATTTCAGTGTATCCTGAAAACAGGAAACATTATTTGTGCTTATATGTAAAAAAGAGTTAGGTTCTAGGTTCATATTTTGAGGAGGAGTTTTTCACATACATAAATGTCCAGTGCGGCGTTTACCTTAGTTTGTAACAAGTGAATCATGTACAGAATTACCCTGTGCTCTACAATAACCAGGACACCCCTCCACTACTGCCAATAGTATTCCCCAATCACTGTAATAATAATACCTCCCAAATTCCCCAAATGCTCTTTAATGAGTTTTACACTATCATAGAAAAATCCATATCTTAGAGCTGCAATCTGTCAGAAAACACAATTGGTCTATTATCACTAGAAACTTGGCCTTCATTGGTAGCTTCTACATTAAAGCTGTGTCATAATACAGCTAAATAAGCCTAATATTCATTCATGAAATAAATACAATGAATGACAAAAAGGTTTCTTTACTGACAGCATTAAGGATATTAGCAACAGTACATTCAAGAGAATAAAGGGAGAAAAGGTAAGATTTCAGCCAGAGAAATCATTTTAAAAGGCTGAGTAATCTAAGCCAGAAAGAGTGTATACATATACAACTCATATTGTTTAGGTACTGAGGAAGAAGAAAGTATTGAACGTTTTCAAATCTACTGGGTGAAGTGATGCTAATGAAACTAGCATATTAAATAATAATATAAAGATTCCTGGAAAAATGTGTATTCAACACAAATTTAAGCTTCATTTTTAAAATGTTGGGTTTTCCATAAGAGAATCAACTGCTAACTTATCATTTTTCTACTTCTACCCAGCTTTGTCTTTAATCTCTTCCTTGTGTGCTTTTGTCTGGCTAATATTCTCATATTACATGTATGATCTCTTTCTGATCCTTAAAATAATGCCTTCATGAATGCATTATTTACTTAAGCTTTAGGGAAAAAAATACTTCTAATTTTCCAAATTCATTTAAAATTGCACTTCTCACTTTTAGAGTCATTAACAAGTTTGTCTAATTTATTACCATTTGAAAAACTGATGAGCAGATTTTCAATTGCTCTGTTTAGGTTACTAATAAGTATAGAACTCCAAGATTAGATTAATCTTCAGAATTTATTCTTCTGTAACTTGACCATCTAAGGATAAATCTCTGTAATTCTCCTGAGTCACCCTCACTTCAGTTGTTCACCATTGTAAATTGACAATGAGAAAAGGTTTCTCAGATAAATAATCTCAATGTAATTACCACTAAATGGAAAGCTTTCTACTGATACTTTTGGGTCTACTCTGGTTGAGAGCTATCTTAAGAGCTAAAAAAAACAAAAAACAAAAAACAAAAAACTCACCACGTATTCATTGCTTATTTATTATTAGCGATAGTGATCAATTTTTGACTTGGATTATCTCATTCATTCTCTATAACAACCTTATGAACTTCAGTATCTCTATTATCCCTTTAAGTAATATTTAAAACCAGAAGTCAAATGCAGAAGGTCTGAATTCTGAATCCAAATTACTTCAAAGCATGCTTCTCCAGATACCACTGAAAAAAAATTTAGGTTCTTCAATCTTCTCATTTCTTATATTTCATAGTTTTGTTTGGAAAATAAAATGAGGCAACAAAATAGTAAATTGGTAGGTACCTAATGTGTTTCAAGTTTCTAAAATAGCTGCCCATACCATAAAGAATACAGTCAATGATGTTGTACTAGCAATGTATGGTGACAGATGGTAGCTACACTCTTGGCAAGTGAAGCATAACATATAGAGAAGTTGAATCACTATGTTGTACACCTGAACTAATGTAACACTGTGTCAACTACACTCAAAAAATAAAACAACCATTCATTTTTTTTTACTCTTTTGTCCTTTTCTGGGAAACATGCATTCAATAACCATTTTATGTCCAATTTGTGTTTATGTCTAGTTCTTTAGTATTTAACAACAGCTTTTTCATGATGCCTAATAAAATGCTAACAAATGAATTCTTATAATTTACTGTTAGAAAGGTTACAAAATAAGTTCAATATAATAAGAAGTATAGAATGGAGGACCTAACCAGACCTAAAGGTCAGAAGAAACATCCAGGAGGAAAGCATGTTTAGTCACCCACTTAACGGTTGGGCTGGAGTCACTAAAGATGTAAAGTATTGTGTTGCTCTGCTAACTAAGCAAACCTTCTCTGTTTTTTAGTGGGCATCTCCATGAACACGTAAGCTATTTTCCAAGCCCACTTGCAGTTAGGTGTGCCCATGAGCTCCTGTTCTGGCCAAGGAACTATTCGATGAAGTTAGACTCAGTGTGCTGGGGGCATGGTGGGGGTTGCTTTAAAAAAAATCTTTCCCTTTTAAAAGACCAGCTTCATAAGAAACATCTTTTGTACACCTTTTTACAGTGAATAATACATTTCTTTTTCTTTCTCTGTTTGGGAAAGTCTTCTGAAAATATCCACTTTCTTTTTCTCCTGAACATAGAAATGAGTCTCTAAACAGATATAGCATAATACAATTTGCCCACAAAGGAAATTGGAATTAAGAAAATGAGGATGATTTTGCTAATCATATTCTCCTTTCAATTAATTGTATATTAAACAATTGGTGAGTGTTGATGGAATTATGTATAGTCTAGGGAGAGGCTGCAAATCCAAGCATCTGTCCCTTTTCTTTTTCTGTAAAATAAAGAGCAATGAGAGGGTGAGTATCTGTGTGTTGTAAATTCCTATGAAAACTGTAATTCTTGGGGACAGAGATTATAAATTCAAATGAACTCTGTTTTAGTACAAAATAAAGTAAGTCCCAAGCAACATGTCACAATAATAAGAGAAAAGTAGTAGAATGAAACTCACTAGATAAATGGTGAGTAATGAAAGTCACTAGATACTTATAGGTTAACATAGTTCTAAGAATCTATCCAGGTGAATGGATTTTGAACATGAAACATGATAAGGGGTCTATACATAATGGTGAACAACATATGTGATCAGCTTTTTTGTCTTACAAAACTGTTTTGTACCTACACACACGCACATATATTTTAGACACAATTAATGCATTTTGGTAACTACCATGTAGAAAAAGTATTAATTAGATTTTATTTACTTTAGTGTTTAGTGAGCCATTGCTATCCATGGCTCAATGATTCGTTTAATCATAAAAGCTCAACACTGAATTACGGAATATATTGAACTACACATCCAATTAACTTACTTTAAAAATGTTCCCAATTGAGATGGTGTTAATTAACATTTTTGTGATCATTTTCCAATTTATACATACATTAAATCATCACATTGTACATGTCTTAAGCTTTCATATGTTGTGTCAATATCCCAACAAAGCCAAGAAAAAAATAAAAATAAAAAAAAAATTGGATACGGACAGTGTTTATACACAAGAAAACTTTTACAATTTATATCAATATCACTGAACTTAAAATGTCCTTTTCATAGAACTACAGTGTCTTATCTTACCATTAAATATAATATTTTCGTGTTTTTAATATAGCCAATCTACTTTAACTTTAAAATCACCATAAATATTTACTTAGAATCCAACCCAATTTTATCTGATAAAAACTCTGTATCATTCCCTAACATTCTTTACATGTTATTAATTAGTAAAATGCTATAAAGCAAACAAAAATCAAGAATTGAAAAAAATCTTCAGCAAGAAAAATTTCTAAGATATAATAAAAGTTTTAAGAAAACTGAAAAAGTTAAATAATCTGCATTAGCCTCTATTTATTCATAGTAATCTAGTTAAGCACTGAGTAGGAGGAGATTCAAATTTTCATTTTAATCAAAATTAAGATGGGAACAATTTAAATAAGAAATATCCAACAACACCCCCAGATATATGAGTTATGTTTTCCTTGGTTATTTACTGCTTCAATTTTTGTCACTTGGGACAAAGAGGAAAAATATAAAATATCAGAAAATAAAATAAGAGATTTAGTAGTTTGTTTGTTTGGTAGAAGTGCATTTTTTTCAAACTCCTTTATAACAGAAAAGTTAACTACAATTCCAATAAATGATCAAAATCAAATAGTTGAATTATCCAAACACTTTTGTTTTATTCATCACTTTTCTCACAAGAACTTCATTCTTCAACAGGCTTTATAAATACAGTACAGTTCTTCTCCACTCAACTCTCAAAGGTAGTAAGTTCCAGTCACAGCCCCATCAAAAGTCTGAGTTAATGCTTTTCTAGTTTCAAAATAAATGTAAAGTCATTTGTTTTGCTAGTCATTTGTATTTACTGTGGCTCAGAATAAGATTAAAATCAAGTTAGACAGCCTCTCAGAACTCATACCTCTATAGAAGACCGTGCTACCTCCAGAGATAAGGATCTCCACTCAGAGAGACAAAATCATTCACAAAGACAATTTGAAATACATTAAAACATAAATACATTAGCATGCAATGTTCCAAAGTCTTATGCTGTACAAGAAACATGCAAAAATGTTTGCTTGGGGAAATTAGCAACAGGTCTATCAAACTGCCCAACTCAACCATAGAAAACCCAAAATATTTCCTGACAAAACATGGACCAGAAAGTGCTAAAACTGTCCTAGATCTAGCCATACTAGATAAACATCACTTTTTTTTTTTTTCATTTAAATTCAGATGTGAACACTGAAGAAACATAAAAGGCAATGTCCAGGGGATAAACATGAAGGGTTGTTAACCTTAATGTTAACCTTAATGTTAACCTTAATGTGAAAATGTAGTAGGTCCTGTGTATTGTGGATCCAGTGCAGAAGGTTGTTTTGCCTTCATACAGGGAAACACAGGAGCATCTGGGCCTACATAAGATGAAGACTGGAAAGGAAACCCCAGACAAAGGGCAGGATCTTCAAAGGGTAAAACTCCAGTAAAAGAGTAATTCATAAGTCCAACCCCTTGACCAGGTAAAGGAAATGTCAAAATGTTATTAGTTTTTTGGTGACTTTTGCAAGAGGAAATATATGTTGGCAATATGAAAGCAGTAGGAATTTGTAGTCTAAATTTTCACTATTCTTATGGTATATGAAGCCAAAAAAATGAAATGTTAATATAAATGGCATTCCTAGAATGGACAGGTAAGAAAACCAAACCCTATGGGTGCCTGGGTTGCTCAGTCGGTAGAGCATCCAACTCTTCATTTCATATCAGGTCATGATTGAAGCCTGCTTAGGATTCTCTCTCTCCTTCTCTCTCTACCCCTCCCGTATTCATTCTCGTTCTCTCTCTCTCTTTCTCTTTCTCAAAATATATAAACAAACATTAAAAAAAGAGCAAACCCTAAAGAAATCTGCCTTGGTCATGCTTTTGTCATGGAAAGATAAGAGGTACACTTCATTGACAATAGAACATTGCAATAGGTAGATCATGGTAGGAATAATAGAACCCAATCATTCATTA
Source organism: Puma concolor (assembly GCF_028749965.1). Lineage (NCBI taxonomy): Eukaryota > Metazoa > Chordata > Mammalia > Carnivora > Felidae > Puma > Puma concolor. The sequence goes on from NC_141683.1 coordinate 20,343,339, forward strand.
GCTACATATGCCACAGTTAACACAATTTAGAAAAACAGAATATTCTTAAATTGACAAAGCATAATTACAAAAATACAGAAAAAAGCCAATATACTTAATAGTAATATTAGAAGCAATTTCTCTAAAAATCAAGAATTAGAACATTATTCTGGCTTTAATTATTTGTTGGATATTAACATACTGAGAAATCATACATAACACATGATACCATATATGTTAAATTTCCAAATGTGAAATTAAGTTATAAACATTGATATGTATGTATGTATGTATGTATGTAGCAAAAGTATAAAATTATGCATGGGACTTACTTAATCCAAGTTCAAAAGAGTGCATATCTCTGGAGAGGGAGAAGAAGGAGGACATGAGGGGTAAGATTTAGCTGTATTTTTTGAATTTTATGTTTTTAAAGAGATCTGACGTAAATAGGGGAAAATGTAACCATCTGTTATATCTTTGTAGTCTTCACATGAGTGTCTGTTACATAATTTTTATAATTTCCTGTATATTGGAGTAGTTTTGAAATTGAAGTGTTAACTAACATTATTGTGGTAATAATTTCTTACTATATGCATGTATCTAGTCACATAATATACCTTAAACTTACATATGTTCCATGCCAATGATATCTCAACAAAGCTGGGGAAAATGCAAAAACAAACAAACGAACAAAAACAACTTAAATTTCTAAATGAATTTTTACTTAACATTTTACTTCATCATAATATAATTTTAACTTTGAAAACTAAATTCTTAGTGTCCTCTAAAAAAGAGATGAATAGCAAAACAAGTAAAAAAAGCAATTTCAACGTTGGAAATCATTTTCCTAAATTATACCTATGATTTTAAAACAGTTACTTGAAGGTCAACTCACCAACTAATATCAATTAAGACTACCTTTTATTACCAATATGCCAAAAGCTTAAAGGTCTATGATATTTTTTTTTTTTAATTTTTTTTTTTTTCAACATTTATTTATTTTTGGGACAGAGAGAGACAGAGCATGAACGGGGGAGGAGCAGAGAGAGAGGGAGACACAGAATCGGAAACAGGCTCCAGGCTCTGAGCCATCAGCCCAGAGCCTGACGCGGGGCTCGAACTCATGGACCGCGAGATCGTGACCTGGCTGAAGTCGGACGCTTAACCGACTGCGCCACCCAGGCGCCCCAAGGTCTATGATATTTTTATAGGAAGAGAGAGTCATACAAATAGATCAGGCAACCGTACTATCAAGCTATTATTAATGTATAAGTTAAGACAGAGGAAGTTGAGAGGATTTGGAATTCTGCCTGTTTGTCGTCTCTAGAATTTGGTATCTATTCCTCTCAAAAGCAAACAAGCAAACAAACAAACCGAAAAAAAATTACTGATATTTGATGTTAAGGGGACAGGTTCTTGTAGCCATCAATATTTAGGTGGATTATACTAGACTCATGAATTTATGTCGGGTAGTTTTAGCCGTTATTCAGGTGTTCAACACATTATAGTCATTCGAGTTAAGTGTTAGTGTCATTTCTGATTATGTGGTAACTGTGTTAAAGGTAAATATTGGTAAATATTTGTAATATCATCTTGCCTGTAATATCACTTTTAATGACAGTAACATTCAAAAAATATATAAGATCAACTTAGTATTTCTTTCTTCCTTATAATTTTTTCCACATATAGGAGTACAGTTTTTAAACACAGTAAAAGAGTTATACTTTAAAAACTCCTGCTAGTCCTGGAGAATAGTGATGAAAATGTCCACCTACTAATATAGGAATAGAAGGATAGTGGAATGTTTGTTAGGTAGGAGAACTCTGTTCTGTAATGTTGTGATTAAAATAATGAGCTCCAACAAGACATCTCAAACTTGGAGAACGCATATTAATAAATAAATAGGCAAGTTTGAGAGTCTACAGTTTGGAGAGAAACTCTACTAGTTTTGGAAGTTTAAAAAAACTATATTTAGCATTTTTCAACTTTTAATTAGAAAATCTCTGGTAAATATTGAAGACAAAAATGTTTGCAGTGTATTAAAATATTCCATTATGTGGTATTTATTTGTATGCATGTATTAAATATTAAAATGTATGATTGTTTTATCAGTCGGTATGCATATTCTATAACATGTCTAGGGAACCTGAAGGATTAGTGCTGCAGTTTTCTTCAACAAAAGCTATCTGGTACACAGAGGACAGGCAAGGTTTTTCTATTCCTTATCTCTTCAATTATCCGCCACTAAGCTTTTTAAAGATACATATTCTATTCATTCATCAAAAATTTTATAAATATACATGTAGAATATCTGTCTTAAAATAAATTGATTTGGGAAATACTCTTTAGATCATGAACCGACCAATTTCACATTCTGTATATACTGTCGTATTTAACATGATATAGTATTATGTACATTCATGTTTGGAACTTGGGTTTCTCAGTTTACTTGCTATTTATTTATATGCAGCAAATTTTCATTTTATGTTAAAATTCATTTTATTGACAATGATGATTCACATACTAAATATGCATACTGATACAGAAACAAATTTTGAGGTAATAAAATTTTGAACATTTACCTTATCTAAGAGTAACTTCAGGTTCTAAAAGCATAATTAACTAATGTCAGGTTTAATACCATTGGCTGCTCCATATGTGAAGATAAGATATTTTTATAAAGGATTTAACATTCGTTATATAGAGGCCTTCTATTAAAAATGGGATTTTACTTTTTCAAAAACTAATTTCTATCACTTATATATCTGCCTTCTTGGGGCCATAGTTAATTATTGTAGTGTAAGCGGGATAAGACAAGCTTAGAGGTTATATAGCAGTGTTTTTATAGAAACATTTGGCTTTGCCCTGTAAATCTATATAGCGAAAACCAATGAGCTTGTAGGAGGAAGTAGCTCATAAAGAATTAGGACCATGTAACTGATTCCCTGCAAAGAAAAATACTTGCATGAAAGAGATTCATGACAAGATTTAAGATGACAAATGTTTGTGAATAACATTCTAAATGGCTCAAGTCAACTGTGCTATAAACCATCTGGCAAATTTAAGTCCTAATTGAAATGCATATGAATTATTGCCATTTAATGGACTATTTAATGGACCTGTGAAAAAATTATTTGGCAAAACAACAGGTTTTCAGTAAAAAGAATCAATCTTTCTGAGAACCAAACCTAGAGAATGTTTCCTCATTCAAATATAAATAATATATGGAATCAAATGGCATATTCTTTGAATTTCAGAAAATAAAACCATATTTATTATGTGTAAATAAAAGATACACATGCCAGTGTCAAAGATAGCACTTACTGGTGTGACAGGCTGGCATTCAAATCCACAGTCATCAATCACCAAGATGAACAAAGTCCCTCTGAAGAAAAATAAAATTATGCCTGCATAAGATTTTGGAAACAGCAGTAAGATTTTGAAGTATGGATTTTCAATGAATATAGGTTAATGTGTTAAATTTTATTAGATCAATAATCTCACTCAATGATAAAACAATATTTAGTTAATATTTCAGTAAGATGTTAATATAATATATTATGATTCATAGCTGATCAGAAACAAATCCAAAACTGTTATGTTCTGGGATTTTCTTTAAAAAAATTAATGTTTATTTTTGAGAGACAGAACATGAGCAGGGGAGGGGCAGAGAGAGAGGGGACACAGAATCTGAAGCAGACTCTGCACTGACAGTGGGCTCACCGAAGTTAGACGCTTAACCGACTGAGACACCCAGGCACTCCAATGTTCTGGGATTTTCAGTTACTGTGTTTGCTACATTATTTTCACATAGTCAAGCAGAACTGGCAATTACGTTCCTGAAGCTTTGTGTTCCTTAAATTGTTGATCAGGCATTGGTGTTTAATGAAGTAAAATTATTTTTTCAATGATATCATAGCATTCTGCAACATTATTAGGCTTGATTTCTTTTAACATGTAGCTAGGTAGAGGGAAGCAAATAAATTAATACACAATAATTATTTATGTGAAAAAGAATGTGTAGGCTGAGGGTATACTGTTGCTGTTCTATGAATGCTCCTATTGAAGCTGAGATTTTAAAGCCATATCTACATATTACTTAAAACAATTCTTCTAAACTATAATATCTAGAACAAAACATATATATTAAAAAAAACCTATCCTGGGAGGTAGGGTGGAATCACATACACTAAAAAGAGAAAGAAAGACAAACGTAGGTTGTTTACACACCATTTGTAGCTAATTACTTACTAAGAGTGCTGTATTTATAAAAAATAAATATTCCTTCATGAGACACAGAATCTAGTTCATGGAATGAGTCATCTAAACTTAATACAAATTTGCCTATGCATATATGTGCGCACACACACACACACACACACACACACACACACATACTCTATATGCACTCTATATAGGAATAGGGCAAAAGAGAATGAGGACGAAAAATTATTTATCAGGTACAAATTTGGCACAGCTACTGGCATATCTAAATTCAATATTTATGGCACACAACTATCAAAGCATTTTTCCACACTTACAACAGGTTTGGCAAACTATATGACCTACTGTCTACTTTTTTTTTTTTAGTAAAGTTTTTGTAAATAAAGTTTTATTGGAACATGGTCACACTACACCGTTAGAGTTAAGTCGTTGTTAACATCATTTCGACAATGAAGATCTCAGAAGTCAAAGTATTTACTATCTGGTTCTTTATAGGAAAAGTTTCCCAAACTCTGCTTTACAACCCACCAGCTCTTTTTTATTGCACAACACATATAAATGTAGTATGGTCCCACTTGTTTATTTAGCAGCTAAATTGGAAATTCATCCACTTATGCAACATTTATTTGTTACTGCCACTAGGCCAACTGCTCACTCTTCTAAGCACCAGTGATACAGAGAAGAGCAGTACAATAAGGCTTTGATCCCATGGACCCTACTTTCTAATCTGGGAAAGCAAACAATAATACACAAGTCAACATAGTTTAAACACGATTAATTTCAGGCAGTGATTTACAGAAAGAAGACATGTTCAAGAAGACCAAGTGATACAATGTTTGAAGGTAAGAATTGAGGGGGGCATTAAATTGAATCAAGGAAAACTTTGAGAACAGGTGACAACTGATCTGCAACCGGAATAAAGAGTGTTTATTCATACAAACATTGGGGAAAGGGCTCCCAGATAGAATGGCAGTAATAAAGGTCCTAATGTAGGAACAAACTCAGGTTGTTTTGTTTTATTTTTTTCAGAGAAAAGTAGTGCAGCTGAAGTGTAATGGTGAGAAAATCATGGTAGTATTTGAAGAGATGTAAGCAAGATAGAACAACCTAGTGAGAAAATGTCTAAGTATTAAATTAAAATAAATTCTACAATACAAAGTAGCATTATGACATTAGCAAGGGAAAAACAGTAAGTGCCAATACTCATTTTTTAAGCTTCTCAAAATGGTAATTCTGTATGTCTTTCTTTGGCTCTTTTAAATCAAGACAAGAGATCTTTCTTGAGGGTAGAGATGAAGACAGGGTAAGCAGAAGCTTGTACATTCTCAGGGATGATATTTAATGTTCCTTATTTGTCTATGCCCTCCCATAATCTCTATACTTCTCACAGAGAAGCCATTATTGACTTTCAGCCCTCACACTGCACAACCCCGTATTAAGTAAGAGGAATGTTTTTGGAAGTCTTTGGAATGTATCTGTCAATTGGTGAAGATCTTTTGTATTCTGCATGTTCTCCTTCAAAATACTTCCAGATGACTCAGAATTATATTTATGAAGGCACACTATTAATGTCTGCATCAATTATCAGATACCCTAAACTTAATATATTCAAAACAATAGTTTTTTGTATTCAAGGACACTCTGTCCCTTCTATAGTCTCTGTATCCTTTGTGTACCAGCGTTAATAAGGTATCTCCTTTGGCAAAAATAGACCCAGCACTGATAGAGAATTGGTGGGCTAAGGAAAAATAAAATCATTCATATTTATCCAATAATTTGCACCTAATAAGTGTCATTTCCTCAATACTATGTCAACTTCTTCAATACTATTTTCCTCAATACTTCCTCAATACTCAATATTTCCTCAATACTATGTCAATTCCTCGATACTGTGACATAATCTAATAGCTATCATCCTTTTAATTTAGGAGGACTTGAGTTTGAATGTGGATATTTTTACTGACTCACCTTATAAATATGGATGAAAAATAAATATCTTTGAGACTCATTTCATTTATATATACAATAGGAATAACAGTATTTACTTTGTAGGGTATTAGTGGGATTACAATTAGTAATTGTAGAAGCCTAATGAGGTAGCTATTACTTCTTAAATCAAATAGATAGAAATAACAATCACTACCAATTACTAACCATCTACTATTTTCAGTCTAGTTAATAGTTATATATCTCTCTCTATATATAATGTATTTATTAAAGCAATAGTCTGAAATAGATATCACTGGCCCTAAATTAATGATGAGAAACCTAAGTTTTAGAGACATTTAGAAGAAAGTGACAAGTCCCTGGTGAATTCAATATCCGTGATTTATATTGTTTGTAGTAACAGTGCTACATGATCTGCTTTCATGATATTACTCTTTTGCCTCAGGCCCTTGACCTGGCAAAGATATTTGTCTTCCTGTCATGACACTGGTTCTACCTCAATATGACCTGGCCTGTCTTCCTCAAGAACACAGCACCTACCCACCTGGATAGCTCTGTCTTCTATAATAAATCTGGAAATCCTCTATCAGCTAATGGTATTACCATATATCCCACAATGTCTTCATTTTTTAGACATCTGATGTATCTTTCTCCTATATGACACAGAGCTGGGCATTGCCAACATTTTTAAAACTGGACTGCATCTTCCTTTTCAGCTGCGGCTTATTCCATAGAATCTATCTTCTAGTCCAGCAGAGCCTCTCTCAATGCTTCAAATACATCAAAAACAATCATGCCACCATGCTTTGTGTATCCCTTTCCTGGATTATCCTAATTGTATTCCTTCCATACTTATGAAGACCTACTTTTTCTCTAGGATATAGGGGAAAAATAAAGGAAAACCATTTCCCTCATTCCAATTCCCAGACTGATATCATGGCTCCATATTCAGATTTCTCCAAACATTTCACATGCAATTCTACTGCAGTGCTTCCCTGAAAGTATCTGTCTCACACATGGCATTACAAAGTACTTGAGCACATGAATTTAATCCTTTTTCTTTTTACTTCTGTATATCCAGTGTAAATCAATGTTACTGGCATTTATAAAAAAAACAGTATAAGGAAATAATGTCATTTAAATTCATGCTTTCGATCAACTCTTACATCAATGGCTCACAGTGAATGATGCTCCTTTGTAGAGTCCTTCCTGCACAGATTCTGTGTTTGGTCATAAAACTTCCACTGATGAAAGGCATTATCAGAAATGATGTTAGCAGAAGCTTCATAGACACTTGCACATTGGGACTCGCCTTCTTGAATATTTCTATTTAGAAACCAGTCTACATTATGTAATAAAACTCAAGCTAGAGTACTGAAGGATGAAATTATGTGGTGAGAGACCACAGAATGAGAGGCTGCCGTGAACATTCCAGCTCCAGCTGAGCTCACAGTTGATAAAACCACGAGTGACCACAGCTATACCACATAGAACAGAACTGTTCAACTGACCAGTCAACTCACAGAATCATGACAAATAATAAATTATTGTTGTCTTGAGCCACTACACTTTGGACTAATTTGCTACACAGCAAGAAACACTGAAACAATCCTCTGAAATCCTGTATGAAGAATGTATAATTTCATGTTATATATACGGCTCTGTCTCTGCTTTTGAAATTTAGAGAATGTCTATTTTCTACAACTTGGGGACTTTCTTACCACACTGAATATGAAAGCATTTTGAGATGGCCCCAGCTTTACCAACCCAAAGATATTCTGGAAAGTGTTTACATTTAAAAAGACTCAAATCAAATGATGTCATCAGCAACAGTAAACTAAGGAAGCAAGATATTCTAAGATTCACTATATTTTTTTGTATTTCCCAGCAAAATATAATGGTTTATGACATATCTTCATCTTCTCTTTTTCCTAAATATATCTCTTCTCTGTATTGTCACTATTTCTAACTGTGCTGAATATCTTTCGCTTGCCCCTTAGGCTAGATTCAAATGTCTACATTTCTCTACCCTGCACTGTGCTCTGGAAAGCAGTTCAATACAGATTGTGTCAATAACCCTCCCCACTCTCTTTCAGGAAGGAGAGTATAGCAGGAAATTACAGTAAAGGCAGAGAGTGAAGCTGGTGATTTATATCTAGATACAGATACTTTCCTCCTGAAGACTCCTTTAGGCATCATTTGAACAAAAGTTACAGTTCTTCTCAGGTAGCCTCCTTTCCACTGGCAACCATTCCAGCCTCTTGCTCCCATAAACCAAAGATGTTAATGGTGTCTTAGAGGACCTAGGATATAATACCTTGGGTTTCATTAGAGTTGGCCCACATTTTATAAATATTTCTCTTAGTAAATGCCTCTCAACTTGCCCCTATTTAAATATGCTATCTATGTCCTTTCAGGACTCTGATTTATTACTTCAGTATATTTTCCTGAGGGTCATTCATACAAATGTCCCAGCTCAATTGCAATTGAGACATCTCTAAATGGACAAAACAGCTGAGGTTCCAAGTAATATATAGGTTCCAAGTAATATTCCAAGTAATATTTAACCACAGTTACTCTCTTTCTTGAGTCAACACTACATGTGCAGTGTGCAACATCCATCCTTTTACGTGTTATATGAACTTATAAACCTCATGTTCAATCAGGAAAATAGAAAATAATAGGAATTCCGCATAGATGATTAAAAGAATAACAAAAAAACTATTAAAATAAATGTTTTTTGTCTTCTTTCTTTTTCCTGTATTTTCCTTTTTCTTTTTCTTATTTAGAAGTACAGGAGAGTTGACTTGCATGTCTCAGAAATCATTTTTATTTCTTTTACAGGATTTGTAGAATGCTTTTTGAATCTGCCAGAATGGCTTAAATGAACAATGCTTTGTGCAGTCATAGCTACCGCTTATTTGACAAGTTCCTTCCCTTTGACTGTTTGTCTCTGAAAGGATTTCTTATCAGATGAAGTGTATGTTCCTCCTCATTTTTTTTTCAAATTGTGTTGTGTGGAGTGAGGATTCTACAATGAATATATAACCTATGTATGTCTTATCAAGGGCATTCGATGAGCTGGTCAAAGTCCCTGTTTCAGAGAATCTGAAAGTTTTAAGGGAATGATGGAGACTTCTGGGATGGTCATTACAAAGTGCTTCTGAAATCTTGATTTGCTCACCATTCTAAAAATGTATAAGTGGATAAGGAGCATTTAGGAATAGATTACTAAACCTAAAATGGTAAGTTGCCATTTATTCCATTTTCTACAGACTGAGGTATTCAGGTTTTATCTATGGATAAGGACTTTGAAAAAAAAAAAGTATTACTATTTAGTAATATTAGTAATTTTTCATGATATTAGAAAATTACTATCAACTATAGTCCTGTAAGAATGAAAACAAAATTAAATGCAGGATTTTCCTTAGATTTTAATTTCTAAATTTATATATATATATATATATATATATATATATATATATATATATATTATTTTAAAGATTCAAGGTGTGAGTTCAAGATTAATAAATTGAAGAGTTTACTACAGTGAAGATATTTCATGTGACTTTAACTCAAAAGTGGCAAATTTAAAAAAAAAAAAAAACAACCTTCAAATTTAATCTTATGTTTCCTATGGATACATACACACACACGTGCACACACACACACACACGTATATTATATATAATTGTTTTTATTCCTCTAGAACTTTATTTACTAAGATATTGAGTAATGATCTTCCCTGTGCTTCCATTCTAAAAGCCAAAGTTAATCAAAAGGAAAGAAAATGTTCCCCTGTTTATACAATCCATTAATACTGGATAAAATTTGAAAAATTATAATAATTGCATTGTATTCTATGGTAAATACCTTGATATTTACATTTATTCAGCCATTAAGTAATTTCCATAAGAAAAGGAATTCTCATGGAAGAGTGAGACTGAGCAGGCTCTCTATGCAAACAGATCAAATATATTGAAAAGGCTGTAGAATTCAAATTCCCCACAGCTTTTTACAAATCAGGATTAAGGAGAAGCATTTTGACAAAAGCCCACCCAGGGGCTATTAAGAAAATGCAGTACAACTGTTTTTAACCTTTTGTATAGTTTGTTGAACTTTCTTCTAGTAGCTAGGCTAATTATATTTGGTCTTCCTTTGGTCCCTCCACATGATTTCTAAGACGTTTTCTGCCTCTGTGTGATGACAAACAAAAGAAACCAAACAACACATATCTGGGATGAACATTTTAATACTGAATTATTCCAAACATTTCTTGGACATTTTTTGACAATTTTCCAAAACTGCATAGATTTAGCATCTAAGTTACAGAAACTCAGTTGAGTATTCCCTGGAATAAGTCATGTGTAAGCCATCAGAAATCACTCAGAGAGGGAAACAAAAATGAGCCTTCTATCTAGAAAAGAGTTCATGGTAGGGAAAGTGCAAAAAATATTAGTGTGGGGAAATTATTCACAATCAGGGAAGTAATGCATAATGTGAATCCTCCGATTGTTCTGTAGCCTTGCCTTGTACTTCCTGGGAATAGGAAGGGAAAAAATCATGAAAAGTAAAGCAGTTTTACCAAAATCTCTTTAAGACATTGACATCTTAAGACACCAAGGCAGTGCTTATGTATAGTATAAAATGCACAGGAATCCAAGAACTAGTGTTAGTCTGAGTGCAATCAGGAGAAAGAAATCACATATGAACAGAGAAAGCTTACCATCAAAAACACAATAAGAAATAGGAACAAACATTAATCCACAAAAAATGAGTATAAGCTAATATAGGTTGTCTTTGGTCTGTCTTAGACACCAGGAACAGGACTATAATAATCAGTAGTTAGTATGTTTCTTTCAAATCTGGCTCTAGGTGTTCATGGAGATCAACATAGGATTATAACTGATCCTTAGAGAATCCTTTACTTCCACATCTACACAGCATCTAGATTATCTTTCAAAACAAAAGTCAACAGTTATATCACTTTACTCAAAAGTGAGCATCGGGGCGCCTGGGTGGCGCAGTCGGTTAAGCGTCCGACTTCAGCCAGGTCACGATCTCGCGGTCCAGGAGTTCGAGCCCCGCGTCAGGCCTTGGGCTGATGGCTCAGAGCCTGGAGCCTGTTTCCGATTCTGTGTCTCCCTCTCTCTCTGCCCCTCCCCCGTTCATGCTCTGTCTCTCTCTGTCCTAAAAATAAATAAAACGTTGGAAAAAAAAAAAAAAAAAAGTGAGCATGAAAACCACTGTAACTGGAAGATCCCAGAAGATCCTAAATCAAATGTTCCATTACCAGGCACAACCACTATTTGACCCTGCATCACTCTTCAACCATAAGAAGACTGCTCTGGTTAAACTGGTTTCCCACATATCCCACCCCAAATACTCCAAGAACACTCACAAGTCAGGAATTCTGTATGTTAGTATTTGCTGATTTCTGTCTATAGCACTATTTCCCAAGATATCTAAGTCCTGCTCAATGTCATTATAACAAAGGAGACTTTCACGGCAAACTTAAATGAATTGCTAACCGCCTATGCTCTTCTCTTACACTACACAGCATTATTACTGTTCCCCCAATCTCTCAACAGGAGGAAATTTGGTTTGTTTCCTACTATATCCTCTTATGCTTTAGAACAATGAAGAGCATTCAATAAGCTACTCTTACCACAACAAGTTGGAGTGTTCTAGATCTTGATCTAGAAGAACATTTATTTCCTCTTATACATAGCACCTAGCCCATGTATGTCTGAAATATTTAAAATAGCATGAATGGATGAATAATAAATGGAGGTGTCAAAACAACATGACTCTCTTGTTATGAATCAGGAGTTTTTTTTATATGAATAAGCATGGCCTCTGCCCTTCATAGACTTGGGGTTTATTGTTTAGGCCAATCATACTAAAGAAGAAACGGTAGTCAAAACAATACAGTTGAGGTAGAGGAAAGTATAATTTGGAAAAATATAGCATAGTCTAGAGCAGTTCATGAAGGCTTCCTGGAAGAGACAATAATTGGGCTCATTTCTGAACTGAGTAAGGGAGAATGGGGTGTTAACCCAAATAGAAAGAGGAACATAAACATGATATTGAAATATCATGCTTTGGGAGAGTGAGTGAAACCAGTATATGCTTTATGTTCTGTGGACCATGGGGAGAAGAATGTCAGCCTTTCTTTCCACTTTATAACTTTCTTGTTTCAAATAGATTTCTAAAAATTACATTCACAGATTCAGGGCAGTTCAAACTTCCAGGTTATTTTAGGTACTTGTCAAAAAGGTAGTTAGCCCCATTATCAAACTTAATGAAGTTCCCACATTTTTGCTTCTTACATTTCTTTCCTTGATGCTGAGATTGAAAAACAAAAATCCTTTGATGGACTTCTACTCCTTTATTTTTCAGGTTCTCAGCTTTATGATGTCTAAAGCCTGAAATTTTGAATTGACTGGTGTGTGTGACTATAAAAAGTAGAAATCCTCTTCCTATTTTCCTGAATTCCTACATTTGGAAATATCATTTTTCATGTGCTAAGCAGGAATCAAACTAGTAATAATGTCCGTTTGCTGTTTAATATGCATTATCACAAGGTTTGGAAAATTCTGGTGAAGATAAATACACTGGAGTCATCTTCTTAAAGGATGTTCTTGTATTATTAAAATGAATGAGTTCATGAGTTTCCAAGGAGAATGGATTTAATCTGTATTCCAAGAAGACTTAACATATATTATTAGTATTAATTCAATTAAGGATAAGGGGACGAGGAGTTAGGGGAATTAGGAAATCAAACTAATCACTAGATGAGAGAAGGAATGTCTGACTTGTCAATAGGCCTTGTGATCAATACGAGAATTTTCTTTAGGTTAGTTAAAATTATTGAAAAATAGGCCTCTTATACAACCCTCTCATGTTAGACAAAAAGAAAACTCAGTTTTCTCAATACACACTATGTAGTTTCCTCAGATCAGACTGGAAAATTTTGTATTAGTGAATTCTTAGAATGTATGTGCGTTGACTCAGAGATATTTGCCGAACTTGTATATCTTAACTTTCAGTAAAAACTAAGCAAACTTATACATACTATTTACTTATCAGAATACTTAAAGTATATCATGAATGTCACTACAACTCCACACCACATGCTCTTGATAGCCCACATAATTATTTTTTCATTTTTCCAACTGATTTAGTAAGTATCTGAGAATTTTGTGAAATACAGTTGTGTTCTTGGAAATCAGTTTATTACAGCTCTGAAATGTACTCTCACTGGCAACTAAATATTAATATCACATAATTACCCAGAGCCACAAAAGGAGCTTCAGATGTAAACTGATAAATGATTTATCTTCATTTGCTGATCCTAGCCCCCTATACCCTATACAAGATTTTTAAAAGGCATCATAACATAGGAGAGTTATTTCCCATTTATTCAATACATATTTAGAGATTCAATGGGCCCTATTGACACTAAACTTGTGTAAATAATTTGTAAAATGTAGACAGTTGTTTAAATATTCTGACTATGCTGTCTCCATTGCTCACAATATTGACAGAACTAATTTTCTCCCGAATCATGAATGTATCTACTTAGAAATATAGGTCTGATTCAGACTGGACTCTCAGGGATCTCATTTTTATGTTAAATTGCATGTTTTTGGAAAATATTTTAGTTAAATCTGTCAAATTATATATTATTTGCAGTAAGTAAAAGAGTCATAGAAGTCTAATGGAAATACACTGCTCTCACATGCATGCACACACACAGCAATTTCTCAATAAGAAATGATTCTTTAATGCCTCTCAGGTCTTTCAGGTATTTTACAATTCAGTCTATACTCATTCTTAAAAAGATTATTTTTATTAAAATGAGTTTCTTTGGGCGCCTGGGTGGCTCAGTCAGTTAAGCGTCTGTCATTGGTTCAGGTCATGATCTCACAGTCCGTGGGTCCCAGCCCCACATCAGGCTCTGTGCTGACAGCTCAGATCCTGGAGCCGAGTTCAGATTGTGTGTCTCCGTCTCTCTTTGCTCCCCCCCCACACTCGTACTCCCTCCCTCCCTCCCTCTCTCTTTCTCTCTCTCTTAAGAATAAACATTAAATTTTTTTTTTTTTTTAAAGAAATAATAGACAAGTTTCCTAACTCTGGGAAAGAAACAGACATCCAAATTCAGGAGACACAGAGAACTCCCATCAAAATAAAAAAAAAAAAAAAAAAAAAAAAAAAAAGCAGGCCAACACCAAGACATATTATGATTAAATTTGCAAACTGTAGTGATAAAGAAAACATCTTAAAAGCAGCAGGACAAAAGAAGTCCTTAGCTCAGAAGGGAAAACCCCTAAGGTTAGCTTCAGATCTCTTAACAGAAACTTGGCAAATCAGAAGAGAGTGGCATGATATATTCAACGTGCTGAATGGGAAAAATCTGCAGCCAAGAATACTCTATCCAGCAAGGCTATCATTCAGAATAGAAGAAATAAGGAGTTTTCCACACAAACAAAAATTCAAGGAGTTTGTGACCACTAAACCAGCCCTACATAAAATATTAAAGGGGGCTCTGAAGGGAAGGGAAAGACCAAAAGTGACAAAGACTAGAAAGGAACAGAGAAAATCTCCAGAAACAATGACAAAAATAGTAATGAAATGACACTATTTCCGTGGCTCGTTCAGGTCATGATCTCATGGTTTGAGTTCAAGTCCTGATTCAGGTGAGCTCAAGCCCCTCCTCGGATAAGCCCTGCTTCTCTTTTTCCCTTTCTCTCTCTCTCTCTCTCTCTCTCTCTCTCTCTCTCTCTCTCCTCCTTGCTCACTTATGCCCTCTCTCTCAAAAAACATTTTAAAAAAAGATTTAAAAAATCTACTCTGAATATAAATGGAATAAATGTTCCAATCAAAAGACACAGGGTGTCAGAATAAATTTAAAAAAACAAAAACAAGTCCCATCTATATGCTACTTACAAGAGGCTCATTTTAGACCTAAAGACACCTGCAGATTGAAAGTGAAGGAGTGGAGAAACAATTATCATGCAAATGGATGTCAAAAGAAAGTCTGAGTAGCAATACTTATATTGGACAAACTAGACTTTTCTGTTCTTGTATTGTTTTTGTGCAGCTTTGGGATTAGGGTAGTCCTGGCCTCACAGAATCATTGTGAACATGTTCCTTCTACTCCAATATTTGTAAGATTTTGATAAAGATTGTTACTAATTATATATTTTTTAAATGTTTGGAAGAATTCACCAATGAAACCATGCAGTCTTGGGCTTTTCTGTGCTAGGAGATTTTTGATTCCTATTCAATTTTCATTCTTGTTATTGGTCTAAGAAGATTTCCTACTTCTTAGATTCATGATTCAATCTTGGTAACGTGTGTTTTTAGGAATTATCTGGATTTTTTTTTTCATACTGATCTGTTGGTATATAATTGTTCATAATAATCTGTTATCATACTATATATCCCTATGGTTATCAGTTGTATTGTTTTCTCTTCCATTTCTCATTTTGGCTTTTGAGTCTTTTTTTTTTTTTTTTTAATGTTCTTAAAGTATTGACAATTTTATTTTTTTTTTAGAAAAACTGGTCATTACTTTCAATGTTATTATTTATTCTGGTCTCTTATTTCTGATTTTTTTTTAAGTCCATCCATTTGAGAGAGACAGAGACGGCACAAATGGGGGAGTGGTAGAGGCAGAGGGAGACAGAGAGAATCCCAAGCAAGCTCCGCCCTACCAACACAGAGCCCAACATGAGTGAGGCTCCAGCCCACAAAGCCATGAGATCATGACCTGAGCCTAAACCAAGAATGGGATGCTTAATCAGTGGAGCTACCCAGGCACCACTATTTCTGATTTTCCTTTGTTATTTCCTTCCTCTACTAAATTTCAGCTATTTTTTTTTCTTTTTCTGGTTCCTTGTGGTATAACGTTGTTTATTTGAACTTTATTTCCTTAATTAAAGCATTTATAGCATAAATATCACTCTAATATCTGCTTTGGCTGCATCCCTTACATTTTGGAATATTGTTTTCATCTTCTTTTGGTTTGAGACATATTTTGATTTGCCGCTTGATTTCTTAATTTGCCTGTTTATGCAGTAGTGTGTTGTATTTTTTAGGAATATGTTAGCTAATATTTATATTATTTAATATTTACATTGTATATTTTTCAGCTTTATTGTTGATTTTTAGTTTGTACCATCATGGTTGGAAAATATACTTGGTCTGATTTCAATCTTCTTAAATTTTCAAAATTTGTTATGTCTCTTTTTATGTGATTTAACCAGGGGATTCATCTGTGTATCCTTGAAAAATATGTGTATTCTATTTCTCGTGGATGGAGTGTTTTATACATATCTTTCAGAACCATGTATTCTGAAGTAAGCTACAAGTAACAAATGTTCTTTTTGAAAAACTAATAACTTTACTCAGGGTACTCATCTAAAATGGAGCATAGCCGAGGGGAGGTGGACAGGGGATTGTGTGAAATAGATGAAGGGGATTAAAAGCACACTTATGAAGAACACTGAGTAATTGTTGAATCATAGTGTACATCTTAATGTAATATAATACTGTATGTTAACTATACTGAAACTAAAATTTAAAAACTTAATAAAAACTAGAAATAAATCAAAATTTAAAACAAATCCAGGTCAGAATTACTTATTATCCCTTCTGCTCTCTCGTCTTTGTTCCAATCACTATGAATGAGACAAGGAGAAAATGTTAAGGACCCTAAAGGCACTGTTATTTTTCAAACTGTAGATCTCAATACTTAATTTATACAACTAATGCTAATTTATCTGTTTTCTGTTAATTCTACATAAAACTGTTTGCAGGATGGAAATGGGGATTGTGATAGGACCAACTACCCAACAGGTAATCTATTTTCAGATACATCCTTGACGTTTTTCCAAAAAAAAAAAAAAAAGAGAGAGAGAGAGAGAGATACATAACAGTAATCTAGGTTCTTAGATTGCAGATGGCAAGGGCTGGTTTTCACTGAATATTAGGAGTAATTAATGATGCTTAAGGAACATACCAAGAAAGAAGGAGGAAAGAGCAAAATAGAGGTTCTCAAAGACTGAGGCCAAGCCAAGCCTTTAAAAATGAAAGATCTTCCTTTGATAAGAAATGCCTACCTCATGGAGGTACTGAAACCAAGGAGAACTGTCAACTGATGGACAGTATATTATATAGTTATCCATAAATCAGATGTAAGACCTATATACCTATCTGCCAAATGCAAATAGTAATTATGGTCCAGTGCAGAAGTAAATGGAATGCCCTCCCACGTATTGCTTAACACAAAGGATCATTAAGAATTCCTCATGATATTATATTTCAGTATATGTATGTGTGTGTGTGCGTTCATCTGTGTATAATTTTATATTTAAGTGGTTTCCATATCAACAGAGATAGTTTGATCTAGGTAACAGTAACAGTACAAAGATTGACTACAGCGAAAAAATTAAATAGATTAGTATCTCAGCCTTCTTGAGTTTAGACGAGTTACTTAACTTATATATTAACCTTTGAAAATGAAGAGAACCTTTTGGGGGGCCACAGATTTTAAGACCAATAACTGAAGTTCTAGGGTCTTTGATTTACTTTTATTTTTTTTCTAATAGATAACTGGCATTTTGGCAGAAAAGACTTGCCAGAATTATCAAATGAAAACACAGAGTGGAAGGCTAAATTTGAATTTAAGATAATAATGTTTAATATATGTATGTCCCAAATTATTCATTGTTGTCCTGAAATTCAAATTTAACTGAGTGCCCTATATTTTAGCTGGCAACTGTATGCTCTTGTTCCATGAGATTCTTTATCTGTACATTCTACTTCTTAAATGCTTATCTACCATACCATTAACTGCAGATAGATACTCCATGTTTACCTGCTCTCCTTGCTGGACAACTGCATTCTTGCTCCCTGTTCTAGTCTGACAGCTGGTTCTAGTCCCATGGATTGACAACCCTCACTTGGAACCCAGAACTCATTTACTCAGAGTCAATCAACCTTGTTAACCTTGTTTTTTGTTGTTGTTGTTTTGTTTTGTTTTGTTTTTATTACCCATTACTGTGATTGTTTAAATCATGTGTTTTTTTTTATTTACTAACAACTCCCAACTTGCATATTTTTAACATTGCAGTTGTGCCATATTATTTGTTTATTTACTAGGCCTCTTACAAAACCACAAACTACTGTAATATCTAAGATATTTTTGTTTCCCCAAAACCATTTATTGCTCCTTGGAGGCAATATTTTCCCCATTGAGAATGCATGCATTAACCCCTAAAGAGATCTTACCCTGGGCTATTGAGTAGATCTGCCTCAACAGGAAATATTTCATATTAAGGCTGCAGAAAAAAGGGAATCATCTCCTATCTCACCCCACTGTCTCCCTTTCCCCCCACCCCAAAAAAGAGCAACATTATACTCCACACATCTGGAGTAAATTTTCCATATGCCAAATCCTGAGACCTCTGTAAGAGGTCATTTCTAAAGTATACAGAGACTCACGAAAGGAAGAGAATCTACCGATGCTGTGATTCAGAATACCCTTTTTTGAACATCCTAATCTTTTAAACTGCAAGTTTTGAAATCTTTGAAAATTCAATCTTTTAATTTTTTTGAATAAGCAATTGAAAAATAAAATTGGAAAGACTTAGATTTTTAAATAAACAGTTTATAAAGAAAACATTTTTTCATGGTTCATTTTACTAGTGACACATGTATTTATCAGCTTGCCATATGTTGGCACAGATTTGATGGTTCTGTCCAAATCTCTACAGATTTTTCTTCTCTGCTCAGAAACATTTTTCAATGTGGGAGCAGAGTGCCTTTGTGCTCTGTTAGGCCATGGTATAGAGTTAGCATATGCTCTCCAATATTTCTTGGCAAGACTGGCAACCACTATCTATTTACTTATGAGGTACTTTCCCATAGTTTTGTTTTGTTTTGTTTGTTTTTTGTTTCGTTTCATTCTGGTGTATATGTGGTTTGTTTGTTTGTTTTTAAAGGCTGTGGCAGGTCTAAATAGTATTTTTTAAATGGGCATGGCAAATACTCTTATTTATTGACATTTTAGATCAAATTTAATTGCATTATACTGTCTCTCTTGTAGAAATATATGATATCCTTTACCCCTTGCTTACCTGTTACCTACTTAAAAATCACTTATTTCAACTGAGATCTTTATTTTCCATTTTTATATACAAAAACTGAATATATTTACTGTATACAATGATATTTAGAGAAATGAGTAATACCACACATGAAACCATCACCATGATTAATATAACAGATACATCCATAAGTTTCCTATACCTCTTTGTGTGTGTGTGTGTGTGTGGTAACAACTGAACATGAGCTCTATCTTCTTACCAAATTTTCTTTTTTTTTTTTTTTAATTTTTTTTTTTTCAACGTTTTTTATTTATTTTTGGGACAGAGAGAGACAGAGCATGAACGGGGGAGGGGCAGAGAGAGAGGGAGACACAGAATCGGAAACAGGCTCCAGGCTCCGAGCCATCCGCCCAGAGCCTGATGCGGGGCTCGAACTCACGGACCGCGCCATCCGCCCAGAGCCTGATGCGGGGCTCGAACTGACGGACCGCGCCATCCGCCCAGAGCCTGATGCGGGGCTCGAACTCACGGACCGCGAGATCGTGACCTGGCTGAAGTCGGACGCTTAACCGACTGCGCCACCCAGGCGCCCCATCTTCTTACCAAATTTTAAAGTGCATATTACAATTCTGTTGATTATAGCCATTAGGTTGTATAGAAAATCTCCAGAACTAATTAACCTTGCATAACTAAAACTTCAGACTAACTGAACCACCACTCCTATTTTTCTTTCACATGACCCCTGGTAAACACCATTCTATTCTCTGCTTCTACAGGTTGACTATTTTAGCAGATGTGGAATTGGTGTATCATATGGTAGTTCTATTTTTAATTTCTTGAGAAATCTCCATTTTTTCCCACAGTAGCTGCACTATTTAACATTCTTACCAACAACATATAAGGGGTTCCAATTTATCCGCATCTTTGCCAACACTTGTTTTTTTTGTTCACTTTGTTTTTTGATTAGAATGATTCTAGTTTTGAGGTGGTATCTTGTGGTTTTTACTTGCATTTACTTGATAATTAGTGATCTTGAGAATCTTCTCATATACCTGTTCGCCTTTATATATCTTCTTTTGGAGAAATGTCTATTCAAGTACTTTTCCCACATTTCAATGGTTTTTTGTTGACTACAGAGATGTAAAAGTTCCTTATATTTTTTGGATTAACCTTTTATCAGATAGTGTTTTACAAATATTTTATTTCATTCCATAGATTGCTTTTTCATTCCAAATATATTACAAAGCTACAGTAATTAAAACAGTATGATACTGCCATAAAGACAGGCATATAGATCAATGGAACAGAATAGAGCACCCAGAATTAAACCCACATATATTTAGTTATGGAATAGTCTCTTCAACAGATGAGAAAGTTTGGAAAATTTAACTGCCTCATGCAAAATAATGAAATTTGACCCTATCTTACATCATGCACAAAAATAAACTCAATATAATTAAAGACACAAATGTAAGATCTAAAAATATAAAGCTCCTTAAAAACAAACAGGGGGAAAGCTTCTCTAACAATGGTCTTGGAAATGATTTTCTGGCAACGATATGACCCCAAAAGCAGAAGCAAAAAAGTAAAAATACACAAGTGGTACAACATCAAACTAAAAAGCTTACCATTATTTCTTTCTACTTCCTTTATACTGAAACTAAATCCTTTCCCACTGCCTCCCACATTCTTCCTTCAGTTTGACATAGTACATGAGAAATGTATTACTTCTCTGTCATCAGTCAGATGGGCAATATTATAAATTATTTGACCATGTAACTGGGAAGAGCTGGGGATGAGGACATACTAAGTAACCCAGGAGCAATAACAAGGATGCTAGCCTGGCTTCTCTGTCATAGAACCTGATCCACTGTTCTGCAGACAAGTGAAGAAGCTGGTAAAGGTTTGGTAGAGTAGCAAAAAGTGTGTTTGGGATGCTTAAACTACTTTTTTTAATGAAAAATAAAGGCACATCAAATTATTGCAAGGAGGCCTGCTATCTTCTCCTACTATGTTCATTGTAACCTTGTGACTTTCCTGTGTTAACAATGGAGCAAACTGGAAAATATTTAAGTTTTTTTTTATTTTTCTTCTTTGGGGATGGATGGTCAACAGTCAGTCTAAGGTGCATGTGACAATAGCAACATAACAAGCTGCTAGAAAAAACATAGAAGGCTAAAAGGAGGTATAGGAGATCAGTATGTAAATACGGATACCCAGAACACAGAGAACAGCCAGAATCTCATTCACACAGTAGCACAAAAGAACTATTTCAAATATTATATAGGTGATTTTTATCTGACTAAACTTATTAAGAGATATCAAACCTCTTAGTGTTTGAATTGAGATTCCATTTACTGAGAGTCAGTTGTCAAGAGGGTTGCAAGACTTAGACTAGAACCCAGAGCACCCAGTGTTGAGCAAATTATCCATTAACTAATTTATTCGTCAAATATTTTTGAATGGCTAACTGGGTCAGTAACTGGGTCAGTTACTGAGAACATTTAAGTTTCTATATATAATAGACACGGATCTTGACAGAATGGAACTTGACATATTATCTTGAGAAAATAAGGATGAAGATCCTATTTTTAGACAGAAGTGCAGAATAGGAGAAACAAAAACAAACATATCAATCCAATATTCAAACTGCGACACAGTATCAGGAAGCATATTTGTGGCTAAATCACTTAAGTATCGGGGCACTTGATGGCTTAGTCTGTTAAGCATCCAACTTCAACTCAGGACATGATCTCATAGTTCCTGAATTCTAGCCCCAAATCAGGCTCTCTGTTGTCAGCACAGAGCCCCCTTCAGATCCTCTGTCTCTCTCTCTGTCTCTCTCTCTGTCTCTCTCTCTGTCTCTCTCTCTCTCTGCCTCTCCCTGCTCATTCCCTCTCTCTCTCTCAAATAAACTTAAAAAAAAATTAAAGTGAATAAATAAATCACTTAAATATCATACTGAATTTACATGGCTGTTTCTTTTATGAAAAACTTGATTCTTCATATTATTATGAAGAATGGCATTATTTTCCTTCTCATCCCATTTCGAATAATATATTGGCCTAATGCTGACAGGTGTGTGTTACTAACAAATTCTCAAACAACAAAACAAAAAAAAACCAGATTTGTAGCTTTTGTAAATTTAGTGGTAAATACTCCTACCGTGATCTATTATAATGCACTAATACTGCCGGCACAGGTCCTGAAATCATAGCAGTCAGTTCACAGAGAACTACACAGTGTGTTACAGCATGTTACTGAATGCTGACCTCTTAATGTCTGATTGGCCTCTCAGCTATTAAAAGAACTTACCAAATCTTTGGAATTTACCCTTGAAAACTAATGGTATTAAAATCTTACCTTTGGATAGGTCTTACTCTCAGTAGCTTTTCTAGTTCTGGAGGAAAGAAGAATGTAGACACATTCACACTTACCTTATTTCCTTTCAATTTGCTAACTTTACTTCAGGGTTTATTCTAGAGTTGGAATTGGGGCTTGAACTCCAGGTAGTTAACTGACCAAAACAATAGAAAGAAGACATATTTGGGACTACAGACCCGTATCTAGCCATATTTATTACTCCATATAATAAAGGCAAATCTAGATATACATAGTGTATAGATCTCGAATAATCATGACAATTCTTCTGAATACTTAATAAGTCCATATTATTACATGTCAAAATATATAGTGGAATCATAATTGAAATATATTAATTTAATACTTCATATCTCCACGTCTTTGCAGGCACACAGAAATTTCAAATAAGGCCTTACAAATTCAGGTACTGGTTATCAAATATAAGATGTAGGTTAACTTATGTCTGGAATAGATTGTTTACTACTTATCTGTTAAAGAAATATAGAAGGAAAGAGAACATGGAGGATAAAGGTTGTAAGTAAAAAAAAAAAATTAAAACTATTAGTTTGTAAAAATGTAAAAAAAATCTGTGGATTTTCTATTATTCATGTCCCCATTACAATGGGTAATCAAGAACTGACTACATTGTAATTAGAACTGAAGTTGAACAACACATCAAACAATTCATAATTTATATTATAATATACCTCATCAACCCACTAAATATATATTAATAGGGCATTCAAAACCATGCATTTGGCATTTCAAAGGAAGCTTCCCACATCTGGGGTGATTTGGAATAAATTATCTAGTGCCCTCTCTGTCTTTCAACTATTTTTGGTGAGCTCTATTTTGCATAATATTGCAATCAGCTTTTGAGTAGAAAATGTTAATGTAGTGGAAGGGGGTAATCTTCATCTCTGGACAATTCTAAAGAAAATAATACAATCAAGAAAAGAATAGAGAAACCAAATTTTGAGGTAATTAGCAGAATAAATGAATGTTGATAAATGTTGAGATTATTCAAAAATTATAGGTTTTAACTAACATTTGATTTTAAAATTTTCAGTTTTTAAAAGTAGAATTTCACTGAACTTGTCTCATGAAATTTTATTTAGCTATACTTCCATAATATTATAATAAACCACTGTAATAGTACTTCAATCTATTTATTTGATACTGAGAAATATTCTGATTCATCTGAATTTAGGAGTAACATTAATCATTATGCACTTCTGAGATATAATACTGGCAAAAGCTTGAGATGATGTATACTTGTTCCAATTTGCATAAAATAGTAAATGAGATGGGTTCTGGAAACTGGGAAGCTTGATGCTAAATGCCAACATCATTTCAGAATTCATTATTAATCAGATTATTTGTAGGTACTTTGGGTAAAAAAAGCTATAGTCAAAAGGTATTGTTAAGAACTATTAAAGACAAAGAAGGAAAAGTCAATTCATTTTATTTTTTGATATGGTGCTGGATAATCAGCACCATATTTTGATAATCAGATGAATTGGGTAGTTGAATGAGGATAGATGTGAGAACAAGGAATTAAATGTTTGAATTATTGTATTTTTATTTAGCAAGTTTAAAATATCTCTTTTAAATACTGAAATATGAGCTCAGTTACAATTATAATCATAGAAGCTATTGTTTATGAAGCTCAACTTCTGTTCCAGTGATTATTTTAGTGTTTTTTTAATATAATCTAATCCAAACAACATTCCTAGGATATAAAGTATTGTTATTCATTCTTATTTGAAAGATAGGAAATTGAGGTTTAGAGTCACAAAGTGTCCTGCTAAAGGTCAATTAGCGGTCAAAAAAAAGAGCCTGGTTTAAAACACAAGAAGTCTGAAACTAGCATCTATGCTAACTGGCAAGCTGTTCAGTAAGAGAAATACTAAACCTAGAAGTCATATATACATCCTTGAAAGAAGTGGAGGAAAGATCATATCTTTCTTTATTCACTATAGAAAACACAACAAAAATAAATACATAAAAATAACGAAAGAACAAATTTGAAGATATGATTTTTTTTTTATCTGATTGTGGACAGAGTATAGATCTATCCAACAAAGAAATGAGTTTCTTTCCAAAGTAGCAAACTCCTTATCCTGTGAATTATTCAAAGGGATTGCCTTGACCATCAGATATAATGTGGACAATCTCTCCTTGCATTGGGAGGAATGCTCATTTTTCTAAGAAAAAAAATGCACTTGAGGACCTAAATTTTTTAAAAACTTACTGATGTTAAGACATTATTTTTTAGATAATTTGGATAATTTATAGATAATTTCTAAAAAATTACTGATGCTTAAGACTGATGCTAAATTTCATTTCATTTTTTTTTCTCTATAGGCAATAGCATTCATCAAACTTAAATGTAAAGATATGTCCACGTATTAAGTAGAAAAGGACAAGTTTATTACTGATTACTTGAAGAAATCTAAGCAAGAAATAGCAACAAATTTGTCTTTCCTTTACATCTTTTAGCCTCAAATATAGCAGTAGTTACTTATTCTGAGGATATTGATTTTGAGTCATTTATCACTGTGATAAATGTGTATATATATCATGTACATATGTCTATACAACAACTCATCCCTAGTTTCATTCTGAAATATTAGTAGATGGGTGAATGATGTAACCCAGAAGACAAAAAGGATATGAAGACTACAAATTACTACAAAATATCACAAAAGTTATTATGATTCATTTTATTTTCACTTAGCATAATTTCTGGCTCAGAGTATGTAAATGGATTGTTTCTTAAACAATACGCCTCTATGAATGTAATACCATTTGATAAGCTTGAAGTGTTTTATTTCTTTTTTTTTTTTTTAATTTTTTTTTTCAACGTTTATTTATTTTTGGGACAGGGAGAGACAGAGCATGAATGGGGGAGGGTCAGAGAGAGAGGGAGACAGAGAATCGGAAACAGGCTCCAGGCTCTGAGCCATCAGCCCAGAGCCTGACGCGGGGCTCGAACTCACGGACCGCAAGATCGTGACCTGGCTGAAGTCGGACGCTTAACCTACTGCGCCACCCAGGCGCCCCTGAAGTGTTTTATTTCTTAATCTGACTAGAGAATTGTACTGTTGGTATGATTTTATCTATTGCTATACACTCATATGTTATTTTATCTGTTTTCCAAAGGTAGTACTTCATAAAGTATGTTTCTTCAAGGTTTGACTCCTAAATATATTCATTTTGTACACTTTTTAATTTCCATTGACCACAGGGTGATTTTGATAAGTGCTGTCATTATCTTTCAAGAGGATATCTTCTGATTCTTTTTTGAATAAGAGAATAGCGTTCAAATGTGTCCTACAAAGCATACACATGCAGTGAAGCTCTGTATGTAGGTACTGATGCGATGAACAAGTCGACAAAAAAAACAAACCAGATAAATTATTATCATGCACAATTGTTGAAATGCTGGAAATTGTACTGACCCAAAGTATATTTTTTAAGTTTATTTACTTATTTATTATTTATTTATTTATTTAGGGCACAAGTGGGGAAGGAGCAAAGAAAGAGGAAGAGAGAGAATCCCAAGCAGGCTCCACACCACCAACACAGAACCCAGTGCGGGGCTCGAACTCACAAATTGCAAGATCATGACCTGAGCTGAAGTTGGACACTTACCTGACTGAGCCACCCAGGCATTCCACAAAGCACATTCTTATAACTGCTAATTAAGTGCATGTAATATTTAAAACAATTAGGTAGGCAAACATGCATATAAGGTCATCTGCTAATATTTTTATTCTACCTTTTATTCTAGCAAAGCCAAATATTTTTCTTATAAATATATCAAGTTTAGGTGTGTGTTTCCAGACAACAGTAAGCTACAACTACAGGGAATATACTCATGAACATAAAGAAGATTTTATTATTTATTCATTTTTACATGTATTTGTTTCCATCTTTCTTGAAATCTATTCTCATAGATTCTTTATTTTTCAGATCAGCAAAAGACCTATCCCTTATATTTTTAGGAAATATATAAACCCCTTATAATTTATTAAAGCACATCATAGACTAACTACGACACAGTCATTCTGGATGATGACAAAAAAATGCAGACTTGGGGGATTAACTCACATATGTTTAATCCAGGTGTCTGAGGTGGGGGCATCACAACCTATAGTTTGAATAGGAATACCAGGTAATCTTTCTACATTATGAAATTCCAAGTCCATAGGTTCAATGCTTTTAAAAACTCATTCCAGTGTTGTAATACACACCTGATTAAACAGAAATTCAAGCTAATTTTTCATATGCTTACCTTTTACTTTTTACAAAATATGTGTTTTCCAAGAAATGTGTATCTTCCACTATGGAGACTGATGGAACTTTAACCAGTTATAATGGTCATATGTTTTTCTGGCTTCTCCCTTGAAAATTATTGTGCCACCCTCACTTTTTTTTTAATGTTTATTTATTTTTGAGAGAGACACAGAAGGTGACATAGAATCCAAAGTAGGCAACAGGATCTGAGCTGTCAGGACAGAGCCCCACATGGGGCTCAAACTCACAAGCCATGAGATCATGACCTGAGCTGAAGTCAGATGCTTAACCAATTGAGCTACCCAGGTGCCCCTGTGCCACAATCACTTTAAAAATAATAATTTCTAAGTGGGGGAGCCAAGGTGGCAGAACAGCATGGAAGTTTTTTGTGTGTCTCGCATCCATGAAATACAGCCAGACCAAAACTAAACCATCGTACACACCTAGAAAACTGATTTGAGGATTAACACAACAATCTGCACAACCTGAACAAAATTCAGCAGGTACGTGGTGCAGAGAGGTGAACGTGGGGAGAGAGAAGCAGCGGAGGGCAGGGAGCTGCTTTTGCGTGAGGAGAGAGGAGGGAGATGGGGGGGGATATACAGGAAAAGCACCCCTCCCCAAAAGCAGCTAGAGAGAAAGACTAAACTAAAAAGGGAGAAAGGAGAAAGGAGAGGGTTTAAATTCCATTAAGACTATAAACAAGGGGAGTGCAGAGTCTGCAACTCCACAGCTCAATACCCGGCGGTGCTCTGGTGGGAAGGGCGAATCCCTAGGAGCAGAGAGTGGGGTCCGGGAGGTTCTTAGGCCACATGGGGAAAAGCGGTTCCATGACTGGAAGGACATTTGGTAGAGACTGTTGAGGCCACCTGGTCCCAGCAGACCCCAGAGAACAGCCACATTCGCTGGTTCTGGTCATTAAGGGTGAAGCCTGGTGCCAGATGTGTGTTGTAATTTTCCATGATCCCTGAAATGCTGCTGCTACACTATCTCGTGAACTTTTTCTGGGGCAGGCTGGCACCTGGCCGCAGTCTCTGGGCATTGGCGGCAGCACAGTCCCATGAACTTTCCTGGGTGCAGCCGGCATTTGAACATTGCTCAGTGAGACCCTCCACAGAGGAGTGAAATGGGTCAAAGCCACAGTCCCTCAGAAGTAAGGGGCTGGGGAAACAGCCGCATCTGAGACAAAACTCGGGAGAGAGGTACTACCTGGGGCTTGGTGACAGACAGTGTAAAAGCAGGGAGTAGACAGAAACTGAAGACAGAGGACGGGTGCACGATTGCTGATTGGGGAGAACAGAGTTCTAATACTAGAGACTGGATAGCTGGGTGACACCATTTTCACCACTCCCGTGCATGCGCATATGCACCTAGGAGCACCACAGCAATCCACCCCAATAGGCTAGCAGCGCCATCTGGTGGAGAGCAGAGCCATTACACTGAGCCCTGCCCAACTGGGCCCACCTTGCTCTTCAAGAACCCAAGTCTCACCTGATGCTTAGATTTTGGACTATAAAGCACTTCATAGTCTGACTTCTAGAGGAAAACAAAGTAATTTCAGTCATATTTCAATCTGTTAGCAGGTCCATCCATTCAATTTTCTTTCTTTTTTTTTTTTCTTTTATTCACTTCTTTTCTTTTTCTTGAATAGAGTGAAAAAAATCATTTTTATTTTCAATTTTTTAAAAATATTTTCTTTAATTTTTATTACTATATTTTTAACTTTTGCGTAATTTTTTTCAAATTCTATTTTACTTCCACGTTTTATTTTAGTCTACTACAGTGTATTCATTTTTTCAAATTTTCAATTTCCTTTTTTTCTTTTCCTTTTTTCTCTCTTCTCTTTTTTTCTTGAATACAGAAAGATAAAAAAATCATTTTTATTTTCAATTTTTACTAAAAATATTTTTCTTTAATATTTTTCTACTATATTCTTTACTTTTGTGAATTTTTTCAAATTCTATTTTATTTCCATCATTTCATTTTAAAGAATGAATGAATACACTACTTTAGTGTATTCATTTTTTTCAAATTTACAAACAATTTCCTTTTTTGTTTTTTTTCCCATTTTTTTAATAATCTATCAAGCCACTTTCAACAGCCAGACCAAAACACACCTAGGATCTAGCATCATTTATTCGATTTTTGTGTATGTGTGTGTTTAATTTTTCAATTTTAATATTTTTTTAATTTTATTTTTTTATTTTAATTTTTTCTGCGTCATTAATTCCTTTTCTCTCTTCAAAATGACAAAATGAAGGAATTTACCTCAAAAGAAAGATCAGGAAGAAACAACAACCAGGGATTTAACCAACACAGACACAAGCAAGATGTCTGAACTAGAATTTAGAATTATAATAACAATACCAGCTGGAGTCGAAAATAGATTAGAATCCCTTTCTGCGGAGATAAAAGAAGTAAAAACTAGTCAGGATGAAATAAAAAATGCCATAACTGAGCTGCAATCACAGATGGATGCCACAGCACCAAGGATGGATGAGGCAGAACAGAGAATCAGTGATATAGAGGACAAACTTATGGAGAACAATGAAGCAGAAAGAAAGAGGGAGATTAAGGCAAAAAGAGCATGATTTAAGAATTAGAGAAATCAGTGGCTCATGAAAAAGGAACGACATCAGAATCATAGGGGTCCCAGAAGAGGAAGAGAGAGAGATGGGGCAGAAGGGTGATGTCAGAAAATCACAGCGGAAAACTTTCCTAACCTGGGGAAAGACACGGAAATCAAAATTCAGGAAGCACAGAGGACTCCCATTAGATTCAACAAAAACTGACCATCAATAAGGCGTATCAGAGTCAAATTCACAAAATACTCAGGGAAGGAGAGAATCATGAAAGCAGCAAGGGAAAAAAAAAGTCCTTAACCTATAAGGGAAGACAGGTCAGGTTTGCAGCACACCTATCCACAGAAACTTGCCAGGCCAGAAAGGAGTTGCAGGATATATTCAGTGTGATGAATCAGAAAAATATCCAGCCAAGAATTCTTTACCCATTAAGGTGTCATTCAAAATAGAAGGAGAGATAAAAAGTTTCCCAGACAAACAAAAATTAAAGGAGTTTGTGACCACTAAACCAGCCCTGCAAAAAATTTTAGGGGGGACACTCTGAGGGGAGAAAAGATGAATGAATGAATGAATGAATGAATGAATAAATAAATAAATAAATACCAAAAGCTACAAAAATTAGAAAGGACCAGAGACCACCAGAAACTCCAATTCTACAAACAACATAATGGCAATAAATTCATATCTCTCAGTACTCACTCTTAATGTCAATGGACTCAATGCTCTAATCAAAAGACACAGGGTAACAGACTGGATAAGAAAACAAGATCCATCTATATGCTGTTTACAAGGGACCCACTTTAGAACTAACGACACCTTCAGATTGAAAGTAAGGGGATGGAGAACCATCTATCATGCTAATGCTCAACAAAAGAAAGATGGGGTAGCCATACTTACATCAGACAATCTAGACTTTAAAATAAAGACTGTATCAAGAGATGCAGAAGGACATTATATCATAATCAAGGGGTCTATCCAACAAGAAGACCTAACAATTGTAAACATTATGCGCCAAATGTGGCAGCACCAAATATGTAAATCAATTAATCACAAACATAAACTCATTGATAGTAATACCATAATAGTCGGAGACTTAAACACCCCACTCACAGCAATGGACAGATCATCTAATCAAAAAATCAACAAAGAAACAATGACTTTGAATGACACACTGGACCAGATGGACTTAACAAATATTTTCAGAACACTTCATCCTAAAGCAGCTGAATATACATTCTTCTCCAGTGCACATGGAATGTTCTCCAGAATAGACCATATACTGGGACACAAATCAGCCCTAAGCAAGCACAAAAAGATCGAGATCATAGCGTGCATATTTTCAGACCACAACACTATGAAACTTGAAATCAACCACAAAAAAAAATTTGGAAATGTAACAAATACTTGGAGACTGAAGAACATCCTACTAAAGAATGAATGGGCTAATCAAGAAGTTAAAGAGGAAATTAAAAAGTATATGGAAGCCAATGAAAATGATAACACCACAACCCAAAACCTCTGGAACGCAGAAAAGGCAGTCATAAGAGGAGAGTATATAGCAATCCAGGCCTTCCTAAAGAAGGAAGAAAGATCTCAGATACACAACCTAACCTTATGCCTTAAAGAGCTGGAAAAAGAACAGCAAATCAAACCTAAAACCAGCAGAAGAAAGGAAATAATAAAGATTAGAGCAGAAATTAATGCTTTTGAAACAAACAAGCAAAAACACAGAACAGATCAATGAAACAAGAAGCTGGTTCTTTGAAAGAATTAACAAAATTGATACACCACTAGCCAGTTTGATAAAAAATAAGAAGGAAGGGACCCAGATAAACAAAATAAGAAAGAAAGAGGAAAGATCACAACCAACACTGTAGAAATAAAAACAATAATAAGAGAATATTATGAGCAATTATATGCCAATAAAATGGGCAATCTGGAAGAAATGAACAGATTCCTAGAAGCATATCCACTACCAAAACTGAAACAGGAAGAAATATGAAATTTGAACAGAACCATAACCAGTAAGGAAATCGAATTAGTAATCAAAAATCTCCCAAAAAACAAGAGTCCAGGGCCAAATGGCTTTCCAGGGGAATTCTACCAAACATTTAAGGAAGAGTTAACACCTATTCTCTTGAAGCTGTTCCAAAAACTAGCAATGAAAGGAAAACTTCCAAATTCATTCTATGAATCCAGCATTACCTTGATTCCAAAAGCAGACAGAGACCCCACTAAAAAGGAGAACTATAGACCAATTTCCCAGATGAACATGGATGCAAAAATCCTCAACAAGATATTAGCCAACTGGATCCAACAATACATTAAAAAAGTTATTCTCGGGGCGCCTGGGTGGCACAGTCGGTTAAGCGTCCGACTTCAGCCAGGTCACGATCTCGCGGTCCGTGAGTTCGAGCCCCGCGTCAGGCTCTGGGCTGATGGCTCAGAGCCTGGAGCCTGTTTCCGATTCTGTGTCTCCCTCTCTCTCTGCCCCTCCCCCGTTCATGCTCTGTCTCTCTCTGTCGCAAAAATAAATAAATGTTGAAAAAAAAATTAAAAAAAAAAAAAAAAGTTATTCGCCACAACAAAGTGGGATTCATACCTGGGATGCAGGGCTGGTTCAATATCGGCAAAACAATTAATGTGATTCATCACATCAATGAAAGAAAGGACAAGAACCATATGATCCTCTCAGTAGATGCAGAGAAAGCATTTGACAAAATACAACATCCTTTCTTCATAAAAACCCTCAAGAAAGTAGGGATAGAAGGATCATACCTCAAGATTTTAAAAGTCATATATGAACGACCCAATGCTAATATCATCTTCAATGGGGAAAAACTGAGCTATACCCCTTAGGTCAGGAACAAGACAAGGATGTCTACTCTCGCCACTGTTATTCAACAGAGTATTGGAAGTCTTAGCCTCTGCAATCAGACAACGTGAAGAAATAAAAGGCATCCAAATCAACCAGGAGGAGGTCAAACATTCACTTTTCACAGATGACATGATACTCTATATGGAAAACCCAAAAGATTCCACCAAAAAACTACTAAAACTGATTCATGAATTTGGCAAAATTGCAGGATATAAAAGCAATGCACAGAAATCGGTTACATTCCTATACACCAACAATGAAGCAACAGAAAGAGAAATCAAGAAATCGGTCCATTTACAATTACACCAAAAACCATAAAACACCCAGGAATAAATCTAACCAAAGAGGTGAAAATCTATATACTGAAAACTATAGAAAGCTTATAAAAGAAATTGAAGACACCAAAAAATGGAAAAAGATTCCATGCTACTGCATAGGATGAACAAATATTGTTAAAATGTCAATACTACCCAAAACAATCTACATATTCAATGCAATCCCTATCAAAATAACACCAGCATTCTTCACAGAGCTAGAAAAAATAATCCTAAAATTTGTATGGAATCGGAAAAGACCCCGAATAGCCAAAGAAATCTTGAAAAAGAAAACCAAAGCAGGAGGCATCACAATCCCAGACTTCAAGCTGTACTACAAAGCTGTAATCATCAAGACAGTATGGTACTGGCACAAGAACAGACACTCAGATCAATGGAACAGAATAGAGAACCCAGAAATGGACCCACAAACGTATGGCCAACTAATCGTTGACAAAGAAGGAAAGAATATCCAATGGAATAAAGACAGTCTCTTCAGCAAGTGGTGCTAGGAAAACTGGACAGTGACATGCAGGAGAATGAGCCTGGACCACTTTCTTAGGCCATACACAAAAATAAACTCAAAATGATGAAAGACCTCAATGTAAGACAGGAAGCCATCAAAATCCTTGAGGAGAAAGCAGGCAAAAACCTCGATCTTGGCCGCAGCAACTTGTTACTCAGCACGTCTCTGGAGGCAAGAGAAACAAAAGCAAAAATGAACTACTGGGACCTCATCAAAATAAAAAGCTTCTGCACAGTGAAGGAAACAATCAGCAAAACTAAAAGGTAACTGAAAGAATGGGAGAAGACATTTGCAAATGACATATCAGATAAAGGGTTAGTATCCAAAATCTATGAAGAACTTTTCAAAATCAACACCCCAAAAAAATAATCCAGTGAAGAAATGGGCAAAAGACATGAATAGACACTTCTCCAAAGAAGACATCTAGGTGGCCAACCAACACATGAAAAAATGCTCAACGTCACTCATCATCAGGGAAATACAAATCAAAACCACAATGAGATACCACCTCATACCTGTCAGAATGGCTAACATTAACAACTTGGGCAAAAACAGATGTTGGCGAGGATGTGAAGAAAGAGGATCTCTTTTGCACTGTTGGTGGGAATGAAAGCTGGTGCAGCAACTCTATAAAACAGTATGGAGGTTCCTCAAAAAATAGAGTTACCCTATGACCCAGCAATGCACTACTAGGCATTTATCCAAGGGATACAGGTGTGCTGTTTCGAAGGGACACGTGCATCCAATGTTTATAGCAACACTATTAACAATAGCCAAAGTATGGAAAGACCCCAAATGTCCATCCATGGATGAATGGATAAAGAAGATGTGGTATATATACACAACGGAGTATTACTTGGCAATCAAAAAGAATGAAATCTTGCCGATTGCAATTACCTGGATGGAACTGGAGGGTATTGTGCTCAGTGAAATTAGTCAGTCAGAGAAAGACAAAAATCATGTGACTTCACTCATATGAGGACTTTAAGAGACAAAACAGATGAACATAAGGGAAGGGAAACAAAAATAATATAAAAACAGGGAGGGGGACAAAACAGAAGAGACTCATAAATATGGAGAACAAACTGAGGGTTACTGGAGGGGTTGTGGGAGGGGGAATGGGCTAAATGAGTAAGGGGCACTAAGGAATCTACTCCTGAAATTGTCGCACTATATGCAAACTAATTTGGATGTAAATTTTAAAAACATTAAATTAAAAAAAAAAACAAAGAAAGAAAGAAGAAGAAAAAAAGAAAATGTTTCCAACACACCAAAATGTGCAGACAGCAATATACCAGTTACCAGCTACCAAGATTTAATAAATGCTATTTTCCAAAATAATAATAATAATAATTTCTAAAATACCTCTTTCTGTGGAAGAGCTTATAAAATCTCCTTAAGAGGGTTGGCATTTTTTGGGGCGCCTGGGTGGCGCAGTCGGTTAAGCGTCCGACTTCAGCCAGGTCACGATCTCGCGGTCCGTGAGTTCGAGCCCCGCGTCAGGCTCTGGGCTGATGGCTCAGAGCCTGGAGCCTGTTTCCGATTCTGTGTCTCCCTCTCTCTCTGCCCCTCCCCGTTCATGCTCTGTCTCTCTCTGTCCCAAAAATAAATAAATGTTCAAAAAAAGAAAATTAAAAAAAACAAACAAACAAAAAAAGAGGGTTGGCATTTTTTAAATAAAGAAAATAGGAAAACATTTTTTGTTTATTAATCTTTATCAATACCTATCATTTGTTATAAAAATTGAGTAAAACTTTGTTTTAATGCAAAAAATATCCCAAAACAAATATAACAAACAGTAGTGTTATTTTGTTTGATTTCTCAGTATCTGAAACCTTCCCTTCTCTTTTTCTCCAGCATTAAAAATGCATACTAAAGATTGTTTAGTTCAATAATTGGCAATAATTTAAAATTGCATGCTGTACAACACAAGCCAGGTGCAAGGTACTGATTGTGTCATTTTCCTATAATTAATGAATGTTTCATTTTCCTGAGTGATAATATACATAGATATAGATATTAACACATTATTTACATACATGTGTATATAAACATTTATGTATATACACACACACATACATATACATACACACACGTAAAAAGAAAGATGCAGTCATTTTAGTTACAATTAGTTAATGTGGATAACACCACCTGAAAGTAATTTTAGCAGTAGAAAAAAAATTCAAAGTATCACTACATAAATGAAACATAAAATCTATTTCATAACTTAAAACATGAGTCAAATTTTTTATGATTAAATTTTTTGGTCAATTCTGAGTAAAGCATTTTCACCTCAGTTATTTGCAAACTTTCTTATCCCCATTCATCAAAAGAAATGTCCAAACTGTATTTCCTTTTTTTGATGTTTTATTTTTACTTTTGAGAGAGAGAGAGAGAGAGAGAGAGAGAGAGAGAAGGAGGAGAGAGAGAGTAGTTCAGAGGATCTGAAGCAGGATCTGCACTGATAGCAGCGAGTCTGATGTGGGGCTTGAACTCACAAACCATAAGATCATGACCTAATCCGAAGTCAGATGCTCAACTGAATGAACCACCCAGATGCCCTGATCAAATTTTATTTCAATTGAAAATGATAGATCTTAGGGTGCCTGGTGACTCAGTGAGTTAAGCATCTGACTCTTGATTTTGGCTCATGTCAGGATCTTAGGGTTCGTGAGTTTGAGCCCCATGTTAAGCTGTCCACTGACAACGTGAAGTCGGCTTGGGATTCTCTTTCTCCCCATCTCTCTCTGTCCCTCTCTTTTCCCTGTCTCTCTTTTTCCCAAAATAAATAAACATTTAAAAAAAAGAAAATGATAGATCTTGATTAGATAGAGTGAAGTATAAAATGTGTACACAAAAATTATAGAAAACATATTGGCCTTTCATTTGAAGCCCTCCTAGAGTATATAGAAACAATTGGTATATCCTATCCTATTTAGCTCCATGTTACCTCATGCCTCTCTTCTAACCTTTATTATCCTATTCATTTTGTTTTAATTTATGTTGTGTAATACAGAATTTGACTGGCCTTTGTCCCAGGTTCTTGGGAAGGAAACTAAATTCTTGGAATTTGCCAATATGAATGTTTTTGTTATTCAGTAGCTCCTTGAATCACAATGAGTTTATGCTAATCGGATGTCCCAGGATGAGGGCTGGCCTCCCAAAAGACTAAGCATGTGAATAAAAGGTTGGGTCTTTACCAGCTCAGCTTCCATGGAGAGGAGGTGGGCTGGAGTTTAATCATGCGGTATGTGATTCAATTATGCATGCCAACATAAGTAAACTCCATTAAAAACTCTGGACACTGAAGCTCACTGGAGCCTCCTGGTTGGTAAACACATGAATGAACCATGAGAGTGATGTGCCCTGATTCCACAGAGAGGTATGGAAGCTCTGTACTTGAAACCCCCTCAGATATCACCTTATATATCTTTTCATTGGCTGGTCCTGGTTTGTATCCTTTATCATAAAACTGTAACCATAACTGAGTTCTGTCTTTCTAGTTAACTATCAAACCAGAGGAAGCTATGGAAATGCTAGTATTTATAACCACTTGGTCAAAAGTACAGGTCACTTAGAGACACCCAAGTACAGCTTTGGCATCTGCAGTGAGGTCAGTCTCATTGGAGACTATGTCTTTTAATTTACAAGGTCTGCATTAATTCCTAGTGGATAGTGTTAGAATTGTGTTACAATGCACTACTTAGTGTCAAAATAGTGTGCTTCTCTTAAATAGTGCTCCATCTCTTAAAAGAAATACAAAATCATCATAGGCAGACATACCATTAGTTCCCAGGTATCTCTTCTAACTCTACACAGATACAGATGCCTGCCAATGCTTACTTGCAGAGAAGAGGGTACAGAGTCTAAAATTCAAACATGAGAATCAGAGCCAGTTTGAAACTTGCAGAGAAAAATAATTTGATTTTATGAAAAGCAAAAATGGTATTATCACCTAATCTAGGGTTAGACAGGAAACAGAATGCAAAAGGAATGCAAATCACAATTACTATCACTTCTCTCTCATCCTTGACATCACACACAATGACATCTGAGGAAAAAGTGAGAACAAAACATTCTCTGGACATATAATTTGTAAAAGAATGAGTCAAGTATGTATCCCATAAGCCATTTTGTTGGAGAACAATTACACTATAAGCAAATGAAGAAAACATTCAAGTCATCAATTGGATCAGTTTACACACAATTCTAGTAAAAAGAGATACATACTGCAAAACCCTCCAATCCTGTGAGCAACTTAAGCTTATTTAATAATAATAAAAAAAAAGGCTACAGTCTTGTCTTCCTAACTTCAAGTCTGCCAGTTGATGCATATTATCAGCTAAAAAATTGCCATTCTTAAAATGATTTAATGCATTTGGTGCTGAAATAATTTTACTATGGTCTCTGCCATGAGCACACATCCTCCTCCACATCTTTCCTCTTTTTTATTGCTAAATGCCAGGAGTTTCAAGGCATAGTTCAAGGGTCTCTGTTATCCTGTATATCACTGTCCCACAGGCTATTGGCTTTAAATAACATCTATATTCAAGTAAGTTCCAATGCCAGCTCTGACCTCTTTAGTCAATCTTATGAAGCCAATCGTTTACTTAATACATTTATGAGATATCCAATAGGGATTCCAACTAAAACTTAGAGACTGAGAAAAAAAAATAGAATTCCTTGTTTCTATAATATTCATTCAAGCATTTTATAGCCTCACTTTTTTATCCAATTAAGTTTTTTCACATATAATCACACAGATTTGTTTCAATTAATATTAAGTACAAGTTGAAATAGTAAAAGGAATCATGCTCTATCTAGAACCAAATCCAAGGTTTATACAGGCTAGACTGGAGTTTGCATTTCTCTGAAAACACACCAAAATATATCAACTGGAATAAAGTGCTTAATCTTTCTGACATATTTTCCACAGATTAGGAATTATAAAAATAATTTTGAGCACAATAATTAAAGTCTAAGAGTTTCTGGTATTTCACAAATATTTTATTCTGATTTCATTTTTAAAATTCAATATCAAATTACAAACATAAAATGTAATTTAATTATTTTTAAAACTTAAGAAATAAAATGTGCCCATATTAAACACCAGATTTTGTAAAATTTATATTGAACTCTGCTGTTACATTAGCCCATTTTTGTAGAAATCTCTATATAAAGATTATATTACAAATATGGTGTGTGTTTTATCCACTCAACGACTGATCTTTAACACAAAATTAAATTTTTTTCTTACAGTGCCCAGCCAAATCTCAGATCTCAGCTCTTCCACTTACTAGTAATTGAGGTACTGACAAGTAACTTAGCCTTCCTTAATTTTCACTTCTTTAAAATGGAGACAATCATGGTATTAACTTAAGGAAGTTGTATGAATAAAAAAAGGGTAAAAATACAAAGTTCTTATAAGAGTGCCTGACACACAGAATGCAATTGTAGAAAAAGGAAGACTGGGTTAGGAAAAAAGAATATTCTGATAACATATCCAGAAAAAAAAAATCATGGCTTGGATAAGGAGGTGCAGTGGTATTGTTGATAAATATGCAGATTTAGGATGTATTATGATATGTTTAGATGCATTATAACACACATTCCATCAAAGGGATGAGAAGTGCGAAAATGGAAGACTCAAAGATGATGTCGAACTTTTGACCTGACCAACTAAAAGACTATATTTGCCATTAAATGAGATGAGAAGTGGTTTTGGAGTTAAATTTGGAACATATTAATTTTAAAATGCTAATTAAAATATCTAAGTGGAGTACAAGGGGGACAGCTGAGCTATAAATATTTGGGATCATCAATATACTAAATGTTATTTAAAGCCATGAAACTGGGGGCGCCTGGGTGGCTCAGTCAGTTAAGCGTCCGACTTCGGCTCAGGTCATGATCTCACGGTCTGTGAGTTCGAGCCCCGCGTCGGGCTCTGTGCTGACAGCTCAGAGCCTGGAGCCCATTTCAGATTCTGTGTCTCCCTCTCTCTCTGCCCCTCCCCTGTTCATGCTCTGTCTCTCTCTGTCTCAAAAATAAATAAACATTAAAAAAAATAAAAAAGAAAGAAAGAAAGAAAGCCATGAAACTGGATAAGATCACACACACAAAAAAGATTAATGAATACATTCAACGACTGAGTTTTAGTATTCCAACATTAAAATATTAGTACAGAAAGAGACACAACATAGAGAAAATACGATGAAACAGCCAGTGAAATAGAAGGAAATCCAGAGTATGTGTCTTATAAGCCACGTAAAGAAAATGTTTCAAGGAAGAGAGTAGAATCAAATTTTGCAAGGAGGAAGAGGACTGAGCATTGACCCTTTGCTTATATGCCTACTTAGTAACAGTGCTTTTGTGTCCAAATAGCAAAATATGACCAGTGTTAGAAATTCAGAAGTGTTTGATTTTTCGTACTTCAGTTTTCTCTTTTTCAAGTTCCCATTAAAGAAAGAAAAAACAATAATCATTTTTTTCTGACTTTGCATCAGTAATTCATTAAGATTCAAAGCTGCAGTTTACATTTCAGATGAAGTACGTGTAAATGGGACTTTAATTCCATAAGAATGCATTATTTTTAATGAAATAAATTAATATTTATTTTATTTTATTAATTACATACCAGTATTCCTTGTTAAAAGATAAATGTGTCACATTCTTCAGTTCCCTTTATGACATCCCAATGTTTCCAGTGCTTTATAATTATATTTGGCTTTAAGCCTAAACTTACTCAGCCCAATGATGCAATTTGTCACTTTTATGTGTAAGGTCCAAATGATTTCAATGTGTTTTATGCATGTAAAAAATGCAGGACATGTCCCTGAAGATTGTTAGAACACATTTTCGAATTACATGCTGAATTTTTACTCCTCAAATACTGACTTTTCTACTCAGGAAATAATATTGAATGCCCTGTGGATACAATATATAAAACGGATATCCAAGTACATCTGTGAAATTCTGAATTAGAGCTAACTGCTTTATTCACCAAGAGGCAATCACAAGAGTGATCTGAACTCTTTGTTTTCAATATACACTCATCACCATGCCTGGTACTCTTGTATATTACAGTAAGCAGCTTAAACTGTTACCCTAATCAATAACCCCTTGATCAATCCAGTGATTCAATGAAGAACTTTTTATAAAGTATGTGCTGTTTACACTGAGATATGTGCTGGATCTGAAAGAAAATTTCCTTTTATTCTTTGCTCTCAAGACCACTCATTGCAGAAACATGGGTAAGGCATGCAAAAAGAAAAAGAAAACAAAGCAGTATACCTTAAGTTCTAAATTATCTGGCATATATGCTTACAGGCTATAGGACTCCAGCAAAGAGAAAGATCTGTGTGATTTGGGATATTTAAGGAAGATACTAAAGATACCATTTTTAGAAGAGGGATAATGAGTATTTCATGTAACAGTGTTTAAGTTCTAACCCTCAGTAGGTATTTGCTAGAAAATAATTGTATGACTTTGAGGGATGTGGCTAACAAGAGAGAAGCAAAATGACCTAGTGATCGAAGCAGACAGAAGAGTTAGCAAAGGGACAAAAGTGTAAATGTGCACAGCCTATTCAGAGCAAATATGATAATAATCTTGCTTAGAACTGAATGAAGTTTCCAAAGTAATATAAGTCAAAAAAGAATAAGGTCTCACATGCAGATGTCATTTGATAGCATATTAAACCAGAATTACTTTCAGGAGATGAAGATTTTTACATTGATGATTTTTACTACATTATTCTCCTCAACTGTCTATTTAGTTTTCCTTAATTGCCAGGCCAACAAAAAGCTATGGATATCCAGAGATAAATAATGTGAGAAAGAATATGACAGAATTGTTAAAAGTACTGTGCTAATCAAGACATAGGCATTAGCTAATTAATACTTTGCTAGACAAATTGTTTCAGCTAGTCTGATTAGGAAAAAGAAATGCATTGTTCCTATTACTTAATCTCTCTCTCTCTCTGTTTAACTTCCTAAACCAGATGGCCACTTTTTTGGCTAGTTTTCATCCCTGTTTTGTTTTGTTTTTTTCCTGAATATCATCCATCAGCCATAGTAAGAGTACTCTTGGTAGAAGATATGATGGAACTGGGCTACCTGTCACAAAGCCTATAGGAGAAAAACATTAGGAACTGAGAAAGGTCATCTAAGTCAAGGGTATGGGCTTGTCACCGAATCAAGAGTATGGACTGGGGGTCATGCATTCAGCTGCAGAGGCTGACTTTGTTAAAGTGGCTCAAAATGCACAGAAAATGGACAACTTAGAATTGGTACCAAAAATAAGAATCCGGGCAACAGGTGAATTTATGTTGTGGTTCTGGCAGACCTCTGATTTGTGGTTGAACTCATGCCAGTGACTGGATGCCTGATGACTAGAATTGAGAAAAGGACTAGCGAGAGCAGATCAAGGCATCAGAATTCAAGTCTAAAAAGCTAAGCTTGAAATGTCTGAGATAAAAAAACCAAGAGAAGAGAAATACAGAATGAGATTAGGGAGGCTTGCAAATTAAACACCTTAAAGATTTGCTACATTTACCTTTGATGCACATATATGAGACTTGTTTGAAATTAAAGAATCTCAACAGTTTTGTGGCAAGGGGTGACCTCTGCAATGCAGAATCACAGAAACAGTATTTTGGCTGTAGTTCCTCTGCAATCTGAAAGCATAGGAATAGCATTTAAGGCTATATTCTCCAAAACAGGAGAACCATATCTATATTAGTATAATTTGTGTTTTCAGAAATAAGTTGAATACCTACAACAAAACCATTGATAATTTTTGAGTGCCTAAAGGAAGAAATAAAACAATGAATAAATTAAATGGTCCTGATCTTTCAGACTAGGATAGTTGACATTACTCCAAATTCCACCAGATGATGGGGCTAATCCTACTTTAGTTCTTAAGCCAAGCAATGAAGATGGCAGTAAATTTTTCATAGACTCAGTAAAACATAAGGCCCAAACAGATAGTAAACACTTGTTATTTCTTGCTTTAGCTGGCTGTGGTAACTGAGACCATCTGTGTCAATGTGACTTAAAGTTTGCCTGGGAAAGATAAGACTGTAAAACAACAAATTACTTCACTGTTTGCTTTGGGAAATGCCTAAAAAGTAATTTATTGAAGACAAGAAACTTCTCACATAAGCCACCGTCCCTTCTCAAATAACAGTTTATTTGCTTCCACACCATTTCCTCACTTGTCCACCAATCCCAAACTGCAAGATCATGAATTCTGCTCCATCCTAATTATGTGTGCACCTTGGAAAATCCAACTTAAAAGGATCTACCTTGAGTTCAAACACTTACAGCCTTTTCTGAACCCTACTGCCTTTCAAGTTATTCCTAAAACTCACCCATTTTGCAGTGTTTGAGCTAGTTTTATCTTTGCATTTTAAAATAAGTTGTCTAATTATTGTACACCTAATATTACACTGTATGTTAACTAATTGGAATTTAAATAAAAGCTTTGAAAAAATAAAATAAATTGTCTAATGCTGGTTTGGCAAATTCAACACCTTCCTTAAACTCAATGCCTTTCACCTCTTTATTTTTAGCTACATTGCTTGTTCTGGTTCCTTGCAGTCAGGTTTGTCATGGCATTCATAAGAAGAGGGGACATACCGGTGTTACTATAAATTACCTTAAACTCAGAAATATATGACACTAAGTGCTGAACCAAATTCTGTAATTATATATAAAGTCATCCAGGAGGTCTCTCAAACAAGAAGAATTATACAGTATCATAAAGGGTTGAAGGTAAATGTGGATTTTAATGTAGGAAAGATCATATTCAAAATGATGTACTATATACATTATAAATAGAAGCTAAGCAACTAAACTATTATTAGTTATCATGAATAATTCACCAACTAAACTATCACCAATACTAGCAAGAACTAAATTTGTGATTTTAATTAATGTTTAACAAAGCAGAACTATTCTCCCTTATATAGCATGATAAATGCCAAGGATAAAGAGCACAATGTTTTTAGCATCTTGGAGGGCGGGGCCCAGGGGGAGGTTGTTTTTTGTTTTGTTTTAGCATTTAACATGAGTATTAAAAATCAGATTCTTGGGGCGCCTGGGTGGCGCAGTCGGTTGAGCGTCCGACTTCAGCCAGGTCACGATCTCGCGGTCCGTGAGTTCGAGCCCCGCGTCAGGCTCTGGGCTGATGGCTCGGAGCCTGGAGCCTGTTTCCGATTCTGTGTCTCCCTCTCTCTCTGCCCCTCCCCCGTTCATGCTCTGTCTCTCTCTGTCCCAAAAATAAATAAGAAACGTTGAAAAAAAAATTAAAAAAAAAAAAAATCAGATTCTTAAACTGATTTTTGGAGCTTCTTATTCTACGCATTATTTGCAAAACTTCAGATAAGCAAACTAAAATCTAGTACTTCCTTAAATTCTACTACTTAAGTACTATTTCTGGAACATGATATATACCATAGCATCCATCTTTTATTCACTCAAACTCTTCCAAAACACTGAAGAGGAGGAAAAACTATTCAACTAATTTTATGAGGCCAGAATTAATTAGCTTGATACCAAAATCGCATAAGAACAGTATGGGAAAACTACAGGCCAATATACCCAATGACAACAGATGCAAAAATTTTCAGCACAATATTAGTGAACTGAATTCAACACTACATTAAAAGAATTATATGCCGGGGCACCTGGGTGGCTCAGTAGGTTAAGCATCTGACTTCGGCTCAGGTCATGATCTCATAGTTTGTGAGTTCGAGCCCCACATCTGTCTCTGTGCTGAGTGCTCAGCACAGATTCTGTCTC
Source organism: Puma concolor (assembly GCF_028749965.1). Taxonomy (NCBI): domain Eukaryota; kingdom Metazoa; phylum Chordata; class Mammalia; order Carnivora; family Felidae; genus Puma; species Puma concolor. Next base: position 20,387,374 of record NC_141683.1, read on the forward strand.
CTTCTTTGTTTGCCCCACCCCCACTCACACTCGGTCTCTCTCTCTCAAAAGCTAAATAAACATAAAAAAAATTTTTTTAAAGAGTTATACACCACTAAATGGAATTTATCTCTGGGATATAAGGATGATTCAAAATATACAAATCAACATATGTGACACAGCACATTAATAGAATGAAAGGTAAACTTCATATGATTATCTCAATAGATGTAGAAAAAGCATTTGACAAAATTCAACATCTTTTCATGTTAAAAATTATCAACAAATTGGGTACAGAAGAAATACCTCAACACAATAAAGGCCATATGTAACAAGCTCACAGCTAACATCATATTCAATGGTGAAAGTTGGAAGGTTTTTCTTTAAGATCAGGAATAAGACAAGGATGCCTGCTCTCACCATTTCTATTTAACTTGGAAATTCTAGGTAGAGCATCAAGCAATAAAAATGAATAAAAAACATCCATAGTGGAGTGGAAGAAGAAAAATTGCAGATGATAGGATCTTATATACAGAAAATTCTAGTGTCCAGCAGAAAACTATTAGAACTAATCAATAGAGTAATGTTGCAGATACAAAATCAACATATAGAAATCAGTTATGTTTCTACACAATAACAGTGAAATATCTAAAAAAGAAATAAAGAAAATAATACTATTCACAATAATAACAAAAATGATAAAATTCTTAGGAATAAATTTTGCTATGAAGGTGAAAAATTTGTACATTGAAAATTATGACATGGATAAATTAAAAACAAAACACAAGTAGAAAGATATTCCATATACATGGATGAGAGGAATTGATATTGTTAAAATGCTCATACTACCCAAAGCCATATAAGATTCAATGTTATTTCTATCAAAATTCCAGTAGCATTTTCACAGAAGAAAAAATAATCCTAAAATTCATACAAAACAAAAAAATCTAAGTAGCCAAAGCAACATCTAGAAAAAAAAAAAGCTGAAGACATTACATTTTCTTATTTCAAATTATATTACAAAGCTCAAGTCATCAAAACAATATGGTACTGGCTTAAAAACTGACACACAGACCAATAATATAAAATCAAGAACCTAGAAATAGGCTTTCACATTTGCAGTGAACTCACATTAACAAAGGATCTAAGAATAATCAAGTAGAAAGCACAGTCCTTCATTAAATGGCTGTGGGGAAAGTGATCTCATGCCAAAGAATGAATTTGTACCCCTATCTTATGCAACTCACAAAATTAACTTAAAATGGATTAAAAATTTAAGCATATGACTTAAAACTGCAATACTCCTAGAAAAAAAAGCATAGGTAAAAACTCCTTGACATTGGTCTTGACAATGGTTTTTTGGAAGGTATGACACCAAAAGCCCAAGCAACAAAACTTAGTAAATGGCAGTACATGAAACTAAAACCTCTGCACAGAAAAGTAAATGATTAACAAAATAAAAAGGCAACCTATGGAATAAATTATCTGCAAGCTATCCATCTGATAGGGAAATAATATTCAAAATATATAAAAAATTCATACAACTCAATAGGAAAACAAAGCACAATCTGATTAAAAAATGAACAAAGCATCTGAATACGTATTTTTCCAAAGGAGGTTTACAAATGCCCAACTGTCACATGCAAAGTTCTCAACATTGGGGTGCCTGAGTGACTCAGGTGGTTAAGACTCCAACTCTTGATTTCAGCTCAGGTCATGATCTCATGGTTCATGTGTTCAAGCCTTGTGTGGGACTCTGCACTGACAGCATGGAGCCTGCTTGGGATTCTCTCTCTCTCTCTCTCTCTCTCTCTCTCTCTCTCTTTCTCTCTCTGCCTCTCCCCTGCTCACTCTCAAAAATAAAATAAACATTAAAAAATGATCAACATTACTAATCATCAGAGAAATGCAAATCAAAATCCCCCCAAAATGTCACCTCACACATGTTAGAATGTCTATTATTGAAAAGACATGTAATTACAAGTATCGATGAGGATGTGAAGAAAAGGGAATGCTTGCAGACTGCTGGTGGGGATATACATGGTACAACCACCAAGGAAAACAACATGGAGCCTCCTAAAAAAATTAAATATAAAATTACCAAATGATCAATAATTATACTTCAATATATCCAAAGGAAATCAAATCAGGATCTCAATGAGATATCTGTACTTCCATGTTCATTTCAGCATTATTTACAACAACAGAGACATTGAAACAACCTAAGTATCTTTACAACAATGGATGAAACTTGAGGGCATTATGCTGAATAAGTCAGAGAAAAACAAATATAAAAAAATAATAACAAAACAAATGGTATCACTTCCATGTGGAATATAAAAACACTGAAATTATAGAAACAGAGGGCAGAATGGTGCCCTGGTGTCTAAGGAGTGAGGAAAATGAGAGATATTGGTCAAAGGGTACAAATTTCCAGTCAAAAATGAATACTTCTAGTGTTCTAATATACAACATGGTGACTACAGTTAACAATACTGTATTATATACTTGAATGTTTCTAAAAGAGTAGATCTTAATTGTTCTCACCACAAAAAAAAATGGTAATTATGTGAGATGATATACTAAAGGTGTTAACTAACCATACCATGGTAATATTTTTCAATATACATACAAATCATCACATTGTACACATTAGATTTACACAATATTATGTGTCAACTGTAGCTCAATGAGGCTGGAAAAAACATTTATGAATGTGGAAGGATGTTACGTCGTCATGGATAGAGTTATAGGATATGGTTTAGGCAAGGAAATGTGAAGGATGTTACGGTTGATCCCAGGTAGAAGCTTCAAGAGACAGCAAATGATTTACTATATATTCTTATTTGATTCTCCTATCATGACAGTTTATTTCAAAGTAGAGACTCCATTAGCTAGGATACTACAGTGAATCATGAGAGCACATAGCCCTTGATAATCTACAATGTTCATGTAGCATAAGCAAAAAATTAAACATTTGTATTTCATGCTAGTATAGTTTCAAGTTTGCCTTGGAATCACATTGTCAAAGTTCGGTTACACTCCATAGTATTTGGTCCTTAACCTAATTGGTATTCTTTGCCTATGTTTATTGTCAGGTCACGGTTTTTGGAGGGGTTTGTTGTTGTTTGTTTATTTGTTTTCATTATTGCCATTTAAATTAGATCAAAAAATTGGTCAACATTAGTGAACCTAAAACTTAACAATTCATAACAGCAGTTAATTGTAAAGTATTATCGATAATTATTAAAATTTTCATGTAGATACTTTGACTATGCAATAAGGGTTAACTCAGCAGGCCTGGGTTGCTCCAATTCTGTGTACTCCAAAAAAAAAAAAAAAAAAAAGGACTGGCTCTTGACTATCTTTTCAAAGAAAACCTCTGAGACATTGGAATATAATACCTGATAAGTGCTTTTATATGTCTGAGACCCTGGCCACATTATATCAGTTGACCAGATTATGGTAGCAGTGTGATCTGTGATAAACAACCAATTTTGTATGCCTGAGGTCCTGAGACATTCTGTACTAGTTTGACTCCTGGGGGACAAGCGATTAAGTAGCTATCACAGTCATGCACTACATGCCAACAAAATAAACTACCCCCAAAATATTCTTGACCAAGGCTTGGGTGCCCTTCCCTGGCTGCCAGGCTTTGGAACTTGTTGACACTTATCATTGCTGGAAGAATTAAGATCACTTCTAAGTGATTCCACTAGGAAGGGATGTCTTGAAATTCATACATAGTTTCTCCAGGACTTCACTTTATGCATCTTTCCCCTTTGCTGATTTTAATCTGTATTGTTTCACTACAATAAACTGTAATCATAAATATAAGAGCTTTTCTGAGTTCTGTGATTCCTTCAAGCAGATAGCATACTCTGAGGCTAGTCTTAGGGACCACATGACACAGAAACACAAGTTAAAATACCTTACAAGATTATTTTAATCACTAAGTGTTTATAAAAACTAAAAACCATGACGCTAAAAGCAAAGGCAAAAATAATAAACAAATGACACATACCAAACTTAAAAGTTCTGCACAGCAAAGAAAACCATCAACAGAATGAAATGGCAACCTACAAAATGAGAAAATATTTGTAAATCATGGGTCTGTTGAAGAATATCTAATATATAAAAACAACTTATATAACCCAGTAGCCAAAAAAAACAATTAAAAAATGAGAATATCTGAGTAGACATTATTCCAAACAAGCTATACAGATGGCCAACAGTTACATGACAAGGTGCTCAATATCACCGATCACCAGGGAAATGTAAATCAAAACTACAGTGAAGTATCACCTCACAACTTTAGAATGGTTATTAACAAAAAGAGATAAGTTGTGGTGAAGATATGGAGAATAGCAAACAATTGTACACGGTTGGTAGGAATGTAAACTGGTACAGCCACTATGGAAAACAGTATGTAGTTTGCTCAAAACATTATAATTGCAACTACCATATGATCCAGCAATTGCACTTGTAGTTATTTACCAAAAGGAAACAAAAACATTAATCTGAAAAGATTATCTGTACCTCCATGTTCGTTGAAGCATTATTTACAAATAGCCACAACATGTTAACAACCTAAGTGTCCATTCGTGGAAGAGTGAATAAAGAAAATGTGGTACGTGTGTGTTTGTGTAAGTGTGTTTGTATATGAATTTTATTAACATGTATCTATAATTTTATATTTATTCTGTATATTTATAGAGATAATTTATATATATGATGGAATATGATATAAAGGCTATAAAAAAGAAATTCTGCCATTTGTGATAATATGGATGGACTTTGGGGGCATTGTGCAAAATGAAATAAATCAAGCAGAGAAAACAGCATAGGATCTCACTTAAGTTGAATCTAAACGAAACAAAACAAAAGAGATAAAGAGCAAATTGATGATTACCAGACGCAGGGAGTAGGGGGTAGGCAAAATAGGTGAGAGTGGTCAAAAGGTATACACTTACAAGTTATAAAATAAATAAGTCCTGGGATGCAACGTGCATCCCAAATGTTTTATATTTCAAAGTTGCCAACAGAGTAGGTCTTCGAAGTTCTCATCACACACACAACAAAGTTATAGTTAGGTATAGTGACAATGTTAACTAGACTGATTGTGGTGATCATTTTGCAATATATATAAATATTGAATCATTATGTTGTACATCTGAAATTAATACGTTAACGGCAATCTTACCTCAAATAAAAATCCTCTAAAAATCAAAATACAACTCTGTTAAAAAAAAAATTAAAGACTGACCACAACAAATAGTGAAGAAGATGTATAGCAACTGACACTCTCACCTACTGCTTGTGAGTATGTGAAATGATAAAACCTATTTAGGAAACTACTAAAAGCTTCTTGTAAAGGTAGACATAGATCTACCCTTTGAACTAACAATTCCACGCTTGGGTATTCACCTAAAAGCAGTAACATATGTCCACATCAATACTTGTACAAATATGTTTCTAGAAGTTCTAGTCATAATACTTAAAACTCAAAGAACCCAAAATTTCATCAATAAAACAATGTATAAACAAAGTATGATATACTCATAAAAATGGAAATAAGTGAAAAAATCTATATGGTCAATATGGTGTGGAGAACAGGAGGCCAGGCACAAAAGAACACAAAATATATGGTCTAAGAAGTTCAAGAACAGGGGCGCCTGGGTGGCGCAGTCGGTTAAGCGTCCGACTTCAGCCAGGTCACGATCTCGCGCTCTGTGAGTTCGAGCCCCGCGTCGGGCTCTGGGCTGATGGCTCAGAGCCTGGAGCCTGTTTCCGATTCTGTGTCTCCCTCTCTCTCTGCCCCTCCCCCGTTCATGCTCTGTCTCTCTCTGTCCCCAAAATAAATAAACGTTGAAAAAAAAAATTTAAAAAAAAAAAAAAAAAAAAAAAAAAAAAAAAAAAAAAGAAGTTCAAGAACATGCAGAATAATCTGTGATGACAGAAATCTAAATAGTCATTTTATGTGGTATGGAAATGAACTGGAAAAAAGATGCAAGGAGCTTTCTAGAATATGGAAATGTTCCATGCCTTGATAAAGATTTCTGTTACATGAAAGAAATTCTGTCCCAATTTGTACAATTTTGATTCATAACTTTCATTATAACATTTAAACAATGGGTATTTTCTGAGTTTTATTTGCATTAGAACTAGGGTACCCTTTCAGTTCCTACTCCAAAAATTTTTCTTCACTTCTAAAAGAAGCTTGATCTTGTTTTCTTTGCAGCCCTCTTTCTTTAGGAGGCTCACTGCAGTGCCATCTGAATAAATAGGAGACATTGTTTAAAGTCAAACAAAACGTTTTTTCCTTTCTATGCATTTTGTTTTAGCATGGATGGGTTATGTAATTCCAGAAAATAAGATGCTAAATTATTTGATGGTTTCCTGAAGAAAAGTTCTCTTGTTCTTAATGGACACACGGTTTCATCTTCTTGTTTCAACTGTCATTTTTGTTTGAACTGGTACGTGTTTTGTGACCATTGCTAATGCAAGCCTAATGACACTCTAACATCAATAAAGGCAAAGGTGGAAAAACTTGATCTCTTTGATGCTATTGGTTCAGTGGATAAACCTACTATAGAGCCACTCTGTGGATGACTTTTTGGGTGTGTATAAAAGTTCCATATTATGGAATAAATATATAACATTATAAAAGTTCCTTATCAATATAAAACTAAAAAAAAAAAAAAAAAAAAAAAACTTAACAGAACTAGATTTTTTCCCAATCCTAAATGGTAAATGGTTTATAACAAAAGATAAACAAAATTACATCAGCAGAAATCCATCAAATAATAAATATATAGGCTAATCACAGAGTCAATGTTATGACTCAATTGCCTTGACCATCAAAACCTTACCTAATAGCCTCAGATAAAACATAATTTTTCTGTTCTTATATGCTCCAGTATGATAAAAAATGATAATATGTTGCAGTATAGTCATCAGTGATTTAAAAAGAAAAAAGAAAACATCTCCAAGTACCATACTCCTCTTGAAGATACACAGTACAACATCTCTATTAATCTCCATGCAATATTAACTTAGTACATTTACTCTGAGTAAGCAAATATGTATTCCAAGTAATGTATTATTTACTAAAGCTAAATTTATTTTCAAATTTTATTTCCAACATTAATGATTAACAAGTGAATGTTATTACTTGACACTGCCTTTAGCTTGACTTTATAGAATAATTTTCATATTGTAAAATATGTACCTGAAGCCTAAGAAACCTACAAGAAATTCTATCACAGTGATTCTTAACGATATACTAATTTAATCAACTATAAGAATTCAGCTTTCTAGAAAGAACTCTCAATTGTTCTGAAACCAAAACTATTTTGCCTTTAGAAGAGAACTGATTGGAAAGTTACAGAATATGCACAGTAGAGTTTAAACAATGAATACAGAGTAGGTACTTTCACTTTGATTTCTTCTAGTTAATTTCACTTCTTAGTTTCTCACACAAAATTTCACTTTTTACCTCTCATGAGTTGCCAACGGAATATTTAAACACTACAGAGAACCATTTTCACTTGCTTAAGATCCTAATATGATTTCTATTAATTTTCTATTCTATAAAATTTTAAGGTATATACCAAGAATTATACTTTGTACACTGCTTTTTTAAACTTCCGAACAGTCTCTTCATGGATTATAAGAAGTGTTATTTGGTAGGAATGAAAGCAGAATATTTGAATGGAATGTTTTTATTTAGGGTTAACGTATATTTCCAGTAAGTAAAACACTGGATCTTAAATCATTAACCCATTATTACTAGGGCTGAGCAAATTAACTCAGCCAACTGACCCTTCCTAAAATAAATCCTTTACTGAAGTCTATAAATGTTCAATTAAGTTTCTTTTCATTACCTTTCCTTTTTAAAATTTTTTTAATGTTTATTTATTTTTGAGAGAGAGAGACAGAGCATGAGCAGGGGAGGAGCACAGAGAGAGGGAGACACAGAATCCGAAACAGGCTCCAGGCTCTGAGCTGTCAGCACAGAGCCTGATGCGGGGCTGGGACTCACAAACTGTGAGATCATGACCAGAGCCGAAGATGGACGCTCAACCGACTGAGCCACCCAGGCACCCCGTACCTTTCCTTTTATTCGCAAACACTCTTGAATTTACATGTTAAATTTCAAAAAATAAGGGAAAAAAAGACACAAGAAGAATTTTCTTTGTAGTTTATGAAAGTTCATAATTCTCTTTTCCCAAGATGTTTTCTTTCCCTTTAATATGGATTCTACTGACCATTGTGGTTTATTGTTGGTGCCCTGAAAATTTTATCTTCCTGTATTTATGTATTACCATGATTTACCATAAAATATTTTTCTACAATAACATTTTATTAAAACACTGATAATTTTTGAGAGAGAAGAAACATAAAATGGTACAGATCCATTTTTCACCTACTACAGTTACATACTATAGTTACATGCTACATTTTTCACATACTACAGAATACCAAAGAATGTAACCTACACTCTATATCTGAATCAACTTCATATTTAACATGAGGCCCTTATAGTGCATTATTAAATAGTTTAATGCCATGGAAGTTTGATATGTCAAGAGACAGTCTTCAGATAGTATATAGTAACCAAACACTTACATTATAACATCAGCAGTACTGCTCTACTCTACATTATGCCATGTGAACACTATGAATGACTGAGAGAACATATCACAACTTCAATGCCAGAATCGCACAAAGGAAGCCAACATCACATTAAGAAAACTTGTATTTTCAATCTAACTTAAATCTGGAAGTTAATCATGTATTACTCTAATGATTTTCTTTATATGTAGAATAGATCCTAAGTCTTGATGGCACTCTTTGACAATTATTAGAAAAGAATGAAGAACCTAGCATGAAAGACTGAATCAAAACATCCCAAAACAAAAAAGTGGCCTCAAATAGAATACTGTCCATAATATTCAGTAAGAATGCTTGCATTTCAGAATAAAAGAATTGCTTCATCTAGATAATCAACAAATCAGTTTCTTTACAGCTTTGTCAGATCACAGCAGACTTCCAAATTTGAGGAGGAGAATAGACACGTCTAGAGGCAGGGTCAAGTTTACAAAACATGAAACATTTTGCAGTGAAGAATATCCTTTTGTAGTTTCACATAACTTGTGTTTAAGTCAAAGTCTTGTGTTTCATAAATGTTTCTAACAGTGTTTGATGAAGGAATGAATGCTGTTTGATATCTAACAAAAGCTAACACTTTCACCTTATATTATTTGAACTATGCTGACCATACAACAAGGTTGAGGTGCTTTAAAAGCAAATACTATATAAGAATTTCTAATAGGAGTTATTTTTAAAGCAATTATATTTTCCAAGCACTTATAGATGGTAAGAAACACATTTTTTTAATTAACAGATGTATTTGGATTTATAGCCCAGGCCAACTAAATAGAAAGAATTCACCCAGAAAACAATTCATCAAAAAAGTAAGCAGACATTATCATTTAATAAGTAGGTTAAGGTTCTATGGTTGAAATAAATTACCAATTGGCTTTGTAGTTAAGTCTTTCTAATGTGACATACAGGCAGGGCTATAGCAAACCCAACATGGTTCATCATGTTCCAACCCCTTGATCATAAGTCCAGAAATTTGAAAATTAAAAGCATAAACACACATATTTACTGAGCCTTGCACAGTGCTTGTAATATAGTAAATGCTAATAAATATCTGCTTAGGATGGTAAAGATTCCTCTAATCTTCATTCTGGTCATGGGTAAAAGAAAGAAGTAGACTTTTTTTTTTTTCCTGGAAGATCAATAATCTCAGTATTTTCTCACAATTAACTTTACCATGTCTGTTGAGGCCAAGATTCGGTTTTCAAGATTTCAATTAAAAAACAGGTTTATTTCTAAAAACTCTGATGTGAGTGTGCAGTGTGACACTGACTGAAAATGTATCTTTCATCATCACTATTTAAAAAAACTGGTAAAGAACACGTTTGAAGCAATATGAATTACTACCACAAGCAGTCTTATTCTCAGAACATGTCAACCACAGAGAAAGAATGGAGAAAACTAGCACCAACTGCATGCTTCCTAATTATTGGCTACTCTTTTTTGGCAAAGCAATTAATTTAACAAGCACATATACACTGTTTACAAGGTGTCAGGATTTTATTCTGTGCAACTTTCCACATACTATTTTAGCTGGGTTTCAACAATCACTTTATGAGATAAATATTACTAGCATCTTTTTTAATAAAATACATATTCAAGATAAATAAGTTTTCTAAGACAGATATATTAAGAAATGAGAATTTAAATCAAGCATACCTAACTTATTAGGAATTATTGCTTGTTCTCAAAAGCCAAGAGTTTCCACTTATTCTGTGGTGTCATTGAAGAAATCCATCAACTAATCGCTCAAGGCATTCTTTGTGGCAGTGGTCTCATATGACGGTGAGCAATTGCTACCCCGTGTGACCCCACTTCATTTAGTTTTATTTCAACAGTAATCGATGATAGCAATAAAAAGGTAATAAAATATGGATCTTTGCCCTAAGGATCTGGTACTTTAGACATTACATCCATATAATTGGAAACTAGAATTATATTTTGCTTAAGAAACAAAATGAGACATTTTTGTGTCTAATTGTTTTAACGGAGGTACAAACGGCAAAACCTACTGTGCCGTATTAGAAGCTCTGTAATAATAAAACATTTTTTCTTCTTTTTGAGAATTCACTACTTTCAGGAAAGATGTAAAGTTTTGATGATATTATCTTTACTCCACAAATAATATTTCTGTCAAATCTGAAAACCCCCAATATTGTAAAAAAGGGAAGTGCAAATAAGGGATGTTAACTTGCCCTAAGACACACAGTCACATAGCTGAGATTACAACTACATGGATTTAATATGCGTGCATTTGTCTCCACTATATTACACATGATAAGAGGTACCTAGAGGACTGAAAGAGTTGATTTCCGGCCAAAATAATTGAGGTCTTAAGGTTAGTGCAATCCATAGGACTACATCAGTAGAAATTGCAAAGTGGCTTTGCTATTTAAAGATATTATGACCCAAAGCCTTTAAAATGACTGGATAACTTTTTAAATGCCACACAGCATTGACTGTTTAGCTATATCTGTAGTCAATGCTACGGAATCTCAAAGCAGAAAGTTTTGTCTGGACTCCATGTCTGCAGAACTGTAGAGACACTGGGTTTTTCCACACATATAATATTACGATCAGGGCAGTCTCACAAGCACTATTGTTCTGATTTAAAATAAATGAATCAAAATAATGCCACAGTTCATATTTAATATGGCAACTAAAAAAATAAAACAAATATTTTCATTTTAGAACACAGAAATCACTTTTTCTATAAGGGTTTAAATTGGTTTTGCAATAAATTTTCATTTGTATCAATTAGAATTGTTAATTTAAATATCTCTTTACACAGCAAACCATAGCTGAATCTTCCTTCAAGATCCAGAAATTATATATATATATTTTTTTTCACCCAGGAATCAACATAAGCCAATTCCTTTCCATAAATCTGTGAGCCTCTAATAGAAAAACATGCTGAAGAAAAAGCTTGAACTTTCAATCAGGCAAGATATCCTTGAATCAATCACATGTAACCTGGTCAGCTTCACCAGTTATGCAGCCACACAGCGTAATGCTAAGGTGATGTCATGGGAGACTGTCATATTTCTAATGCATTTAATGTGCGTGTGTGTTTTGTGTTTTGGTTTTTGGTTTTTTTTTTTTTTTTTTTTGTATGTGACTCTTAGTCTTCATTTTTGAATCTCTAGAAAGTAAATTTAGAATTTATCAGTTTAATAGAGTAGTGATACTGCAGGTGATATTCTTTTCTTCTTAAAGAATAATTGTTTCTTAGACAATAATTTAAAGAACAAGAACAGAGGTACATAAGGTGTTCTCTACAATTTTATATGAGTACCATGTGGAGACCATCTTGTATGTGGAGGGAGCAAGAGTAATGAGAAAAGGTTAGTTTGGGGTTTATTTAAATAGGAGAGATACCAACAGGACTGGCTAATGGACTAGACAGAGGATGTGAGACAATAAGAATCAAGAATGCATTGCTTCAATACGTACTGTTTCTGTCATAATAATAAAAACTGACAAATCTTCTTTTCCAAGAATATTGATATATTCGTGTCATGTGGGATGGCATTAAACACCCACATACACATACACATGCACAAATTATTGTATCTTTACCTTACTATAGATAAGGATTCATTTAATTGTTTTATATGTGATTATCACGTTTGACCTTCAGACCATCCTGTAGCATAAAAAACTGTATTATCTCCAAGTAAGATGAAGAAAATGAGGCACATGTCAGTCAAGCAAGGTTTCACAAGGTTGCTCATATATATACTAAATAGCAGAGCCAGAAATTAAACCACAACACTCTGTCTGCAAATCAAGGCTTTTAACTACTATTCCATAATGCTTCCCAAGCATGTCTTATTTATGTATTTACCAGGGAGAAGGGGGTTCATTATAAATTTGATCCTAAAAATATCATTTCTAAAGCCAGGTCAAAAGTATAACTTAGGGGTGTCTGGTTGGCTGAGTCAGTTAAGCATCTGACTTGATTTTGGCTCAGGTCATGATCTCACGGTTCGTGAGTTTGAGCCCTGCCTCAGGCTCTGTGCTGGCACTGTGGAGCCTGATTGAGATTCTCTCTCTTTCTCTCTCTCTCTCTCTCTCTCTCTCTGCCTCTTCCCTGCTTGCTCTCTCTTTCTCTCAAAAATAAATAAATAAACTTTTTTAAAAAAGTATAAATTTTGGGGCACCTGGGTGGCTCAGTCGGTTAAGCATCTGACTTCAGCTCAGGTCATGATCTCCAGTCCATGGATTCAAGCCCCACATTGGGCTCTGTGCTGACAGCTCAGATCCTGGATCCTGCTTCAGATTCTGTGTCTCCCTCTCTCTCTGCCCCTCCCCTGCTCACACTCTGTCTCTCTCTCAAAAATATATAAACATTAAAAAAAAGTATAAATTAAACAAATTGAATTACACAAGTACAGAATTAAAGTTAAGGGATATTTTATGATTTGTTTGAAATGCAATGATGTCTGTTATTCATAGACTATTTCAGAAATAAAACTATAAAAGTTTGACATCTGTTTCTTAATTTTTACTTCTAGCTTTTATTTAGCTTTGGTAAAATGCATTACTGTTTGAGTAGGCTGTGTTTTCTTCCCCCTATGCATCACAACTTTTATATACCTCTTAACCTTCTTTTACATTCATTAAAAAAAACACCCCTGTATTTCAATGTAATAATCTATTTTCATTTTCCTTGAAAACTTACTCCGCTTTTTTCCCTTGTTTTCTATGCAGAACAAAAGTTGCATCTATAATTAAAATGAAGTGTGTGAGGGAGAATATACAGGGGATACCAAGATGACTCCAAAAAGTACTTGGAATAGGATCCTTCTTTCTGGGACGGCTGCTGCCTAATATAGTGGGGCAAATGGCTAGAAAATTTGCATTATTATTTCAAGTATTATTTGAGTTGTGCCCATAAGCTGGTTTGGCTTCGAAAAGCTTGATTTACGCTCACATATACTTCTAAACAAGGTAAGAGACTCTCGATTTTAGTGTTACTAAGTTTCGTCTCCCTCACATGTTCACAACTTGAGTACCCAAACTGGATTCAAACTACTTTCAAATCAAATCACACTTAGCTAATGAATATCTGTGTTGTGTTTACCAAGTTCATTGTCCTAAGTTTCAGCTTTCTCATCTATTAGATGCAGAGAAAGATAGTACCTTCCTCATACGGTTATTAGGTTTAAGTGAGATAGCAATTATTCTACAATTTTATTCATTCACACTATAATGATTGTGTTGATTCTTTTACTATCTGTTAATATCGCTGCTTGTTTGTTGCTGTTAGTGTAATCTAATTACATAAGCTATTACTTTCAGACCATGATAATGAACAATAATAGTAATGGCAGTGTATCCCTGTATTGTTCTTAACTTTAATGATAATTTTTTATTGTTTTGTCATGGTATACTTATTTTAATTATACTATGTTAATTATGTTGATTATGTTATTCTATGCTATATTACAAAATGTTACAGAACTATTTCAGTTTAATATATTTATATTAAGTGTACTATATTATATTCATATTATTGTATTATATATTAATAATATACATATGAATTATATATTCTATTTCTATATTTGTAATTTTAGTTAATATAAGTTATTCACAATTTATATTTAATAAGGTTTTACTTTGAAATAAAAGTTAACAGTTGGTCAAAGACTATATCTAAAGACAGTATCATGTTTTTAATGTTTGACTTATTCACATGGGTGAAGTGTATCAACACATTTCTGAAGTTGGAAACAACTCTTCATGGATGGAATGTGTGTGCTGTGCCCTTCTCTTAAGGGCTAATAGATTTGAGTTGGTAACGAAAATGGGAAAGGGGAATGGAGAGTGGTTACAGATTAAGTTAGAGAGATAGGATAAGCCTAGATCAAACAGTAACTTGATTTTAGGAAGTTAAAAATCAATTCACAAGGAATTTATATTCTATTTTAAAGTGCATACCATTTTACACCTTCTCTTCTCTGATACGTTATCTTCTCTCTTTTTCTCGGCTGATGAACTTGCTTACTTGACTGAGAAATAAGCAATCAGAAGAGAATTTCCTAATGATCCTCTTCGAAATCTAAAACCTCTCTACATCTGTACTCTGCCTTCCCTCATGTAAAAATTAATGAGATGTCTCTGCTACTGTCTAAGCCAACGAAGGCACTCGAGAGATACTTTTTTATGTTTTTACCTATTTCTTCAAGGAAGTTGCTATTACAATTAACCTCTCTTTTTTACTTTCTAGTTAAAAATTACCATCAGGCCACAAACATACTGACGTTTCTCTCATCTGAAACTATAAGAGCAACAGCAATAAAAACAAAAACAGAGCAGAGTTGTGAAACTACGTTTCCCTCCAATGCTATCTTTCTCTTTTTCCGTTTATAGCAAAACTCCTCTAAAAGTTGCTTATTTTACTGTCTGAAATTCCTGATGATGGCCCAGGGTCTCCTAAACCCATCCAACTTTTTTTTTTTTTTTTACATTTTTACATTACTCAAAAACAAACCACTTTTTAAGTCATCATTCCCCTGATACTGCTAGATGTGAAGGTTAATTTTCAATTATCATTTCCTGAAATTTCAGCAGCATTCAAATCAACTTGTGCCTGTTTATTTCTTGAGCAATTTTCTTCGCTTGATTTCCAAGAAACCACATGTATTTCTGCTGGCCTCACTGTTTGCTCCTTTTGTCTCTTTAGCCTCTGTTGACCTCTAAATATCGTAGGGCTCCAGAACTCAGTCCTCGGGTGTCTTTTCTAAACTACACTCACTCTCTTTTCTAAAGACTTTCAACACCACCCATTAGCCAAGGCTCAAGCTCTGCCACTGATGTTTCATATGTATGAGCCCAAATGCCACTTTGGCGTGTCCACTTGGACCTCTAGTATGTATTATAAACACAATACGCCCAAAGTCAAACTCTTGATGTCCACTGCCATGCCCCCAAGCAAACAAGTTCCTTAGTCTGTCCATTTCATGGAAGGACAAGACCATTCATTTAATTGCTCAGGTCTCAAACCTAAAGGCCATCTTTAAATTTTCTTTCATTTTTCGCATTCCTTAGCCAGTTCTGCTGTTACCATTTATACTTAAAATATACTAAAACGGATCACTTCTCACTACTCCCAAAGCTACTATCTGAGTCACAGCCACCTCTTCTCTCTCTCTGAACACTGCCACAGCCTCTGAAGTACACCCCTTGTTTTTGTTTATTTGTTTATTTTTATTTGAGTATAGTTGACACATGTTACATTACTTTCAGGTGCACAACATAGGTTTTACTCTTTTTTTAAAAAAAAAATTTAATGTTTATTTATTTTTGAGAGAGACATAGACAGCATGAGCAGCAGTGAAACAGAGAAGACACAGAATCCGAAGCAGGTTCCAGGATCTGAGTTGTCAGCATGGAGCCTGACGCGGGGCTTGAACCCACGAACTATGAGATCATGACCTGAGCCAAAGTCAGACACTTAATTGACTGAGCCACCCAGGTGCCCCAATAGGTTTTCCTCTTGATCCCTATTTATACAGGTTGCTGCCCACATAGCACTCACATATTTTAAACTGTTTATTAGTTTATTTTACTCCCCTGTTCCTCCTAATGGCTTTTAATCACAGTTAAAATAAGTCTTTGTCAAACTTGAACACACGTTAAATTCTGATTCCTGAATACCCTTTAAAACTCTCCTTTTCTAACCTTGTATTCACTCTTGGTCAAAATGCTAAAGCCATAATGACCTCCTAGATAGGCCTTAAATACACATTCTCTCAGCACAGGGCTTTCCTCCTTATTCTTCCTTCTGCATGTAATATGCTTCTGCAAAATGTTGCATAATACTCTCCTCCCTCATTTATTTTATTAAATAGCTACAGAGAGACCTTTCCTGACACTATACAAAGTCACTCTTCACTAATTTTTTTTAATTCTCCATTCTCAATTCCTATAATAGTATCTGATATTTAAAAAATAATGGCTTCAAAAATAATTGTTTGGAACAAGGCAGAATATACAAAGGACTATTTGGGAAGTTATTTAAATATATAGAGGCAGAGTAAATGAAGGAATGGAGAAATATTAAAAGAGTAGTTTGGAAATAATTTCTTCTCTTAGAAACAAGGGGTAAAATGCAACTGGTAGTGTTACACACACACACACACACACGATGTCAGCTTTGTTTACAAAACAGAGAAGTAGAAAGAAAAACATAGTCACCATACTGGATATAGTTACTTCCATAAGCCATGTATGTATGATGCTCTTTCTAATTTGTATTCATTATTCAGAATAAGTGAGTCACACTTAAGGAAGGTTAAGTGTACCAAACTTCATGTTAGAATTTATGTAAAGAACAATGTCTGCGCATTTGAAGTGTGAGATCCTTAACCAATTAGTATGTACAAATTTCAGGAACATATAAATAAATTTGTATATATATATATATATATATATATATATATATATATATATATGAATCTCTATTAGGATACCTGTAGAGTTTTCAGCATGATATAATATGATGTGCAAAAAGCAAACCGCTAAATGTCAAGAATGAATTGATTTCAACCCTAGAGGTACTGTGTGAACCAGTAATTGAATCCTTGGGTCTAGATTTCCATATGTATACAAAATGGAAATAATAATACTTGGTGTATGCAATATTTTGGAGATCAAATAAGGCAATGGGTGTGGTGCGTTTGAAAAGTACTGAAGTACTACGTGTAAATGAAAATATTTTATATAAAATGCAGTAAATACCTTTGTGAAAATGAGATTCTGTTATACTTACCAAAATGTGTAAGCAAATACATAATTGGGAATCAGTGGTTGATAAAAACAATCTAATTAACTGTTTTTAGAACATTCAATTTTTATTAGAAAAATTCCATGCTTTCAGTCACCTAAAAAATTGGAAACTTGACTTAGAGCATTTAAAGCTTTATTTGTTTGCACAGCGTTCAGCAAGAAAACATTGGTCATTCCCCTTTAAAGATCTCATTTATTACTTGTCAAATGGGACAGAATGCAATACACAACTGTTTTTCCACTGGGCCAGTTTCTCGGCTGAGGTGAGTATGTCAGGCAGAGCTGGACAGTTAAAGAATTAAAATGTCCTAAATAGCACAACAGCAGAAATGTGATATGTGGTTCCTAGAGAATTTAAACAGTATAAAACCAATGGGTATTTTTAAAAATATTTACTTGTCTCAAAATGGGAGTCTCAGAATGGGAGTGGTAGTGGTAATATGAAGGGTACTGGTGGTGGAGGGAAAAAAATTGGCAAATTCTTGAAGTTAAAGATCACTTAAGAAATGGAAATCTCAGGAGCGGTGTGCGTTAAGTGCTTAAGTGCTAAGTTGGTTGGAGGAGGGACAGAGTGGTAGCAGTGAGTAGATGCACCAACATTTCTGCAACAGGCTATCTCAAGGACCAGCTGTGTCAGCCACGAGCTTTGGAAATCTAGGAGAATTCTACTTTAATTTTTTCAGCCTTATTTTTTTAACAAAATTCCAAGCAGCAAAACATTAAGAGACATATAGAAAGATAAATAAAGATCTTCTTGCAATAATCTGCAAAATCCTGACTGAACAAGACCTTTTTTTGGTCAGCTAGCTGTTAGAGGCAGTTCCAGTATTGTGTTGAATTTTAGTCTCAACAGTGTTTGAGAAAGTGTTACACAGAATCTGACATTTGTACCAACTGACAGGAAATTCCCAAATTCGGTTCCTTTTTAGTCAATAATATTACTAATTAGCCTGATTAATGATAAGATTAAGGTGACACCTTAATTATTTACCTCATGTTTGGGGAGAAGGATAAAGTAAAATAATGAACAAATCCAGGTCCTTGATTTTTCTTTGCATGACACAGGGTAAAATTTTATGTTTCTTACCATAATACTTTAAGGTAACACGTTATGGGTTATTATTACACTTCTAAAAATGAAAATGCTAAAGAATATTCTTGGCATGGAAATAATAAATGTAACTACCTCTCTCTGTACAGAATCTGGGACCATCCGTCTTCCTTCTTTGACAAGTTCTTGGCAATTTCAATAAGCACTTCAGAAATCTTTCCAATTCCTTGACCAATTAATTCCACTTATCCTCATCTCCAAAAATCCCTCGTGTAAACTCAGTCATCCACTTACATGATCATATCTTAGATCTTGTCATGGAACCAATGGCTGCACCCACTCAATAATCTCTGCTTCAGACATCCCTCTCTCTAATTTTACCATCAATGATCATTTATTCCTCTTCATCAAATTCACTTCCTTGTCCACACCATCTAATCCCCCGACTCCAAGAGTAATTCATGCCACGATGATCTCCTACCTATTGACTCTACCATTTTCCCGCTCAGTGATCTCTCCTCACTTATCATGTTTATCTACCCTAGATAACATGGCTTATATTTATTAGTATATTGATTTTCCTAATGTAGAAATTGAAGCTCTGAGGGGTTAAATATCTTGCCCAAGCAGTCATAGGATTCAAAATGAGATTTCCAACTGCAAAATCTTGACTCGTTCCTCTTAACTATGTTAACACAGTTCAAGGATGATAATAGTGGCTACATCAGTGGTTTTCAAACCTGGATGCATGTAAGAATCACCTGGGTACCTTTAAATATGCCTTGATCTAGTGCCCTTGTCCTCCTCCTCATGCTCACCTCCGTCCTGATGCCCATTCACAATTTTCTCTTGAAGTTCTTAATTTTGTTGTTTCAGACCTCCTTCTTGGAAAATCTGATAAAATCTATAAACCTCCTCAACAGACAAATACTCACGCCTGCAACTTCAGAGGACTTTTGAGCCAACTGAAACACATATTGAGTAAAAAGTTAAGAATTTATGAATTATTTCCCAGGGATGAATCAGGTCTTGTGGATTTCAGAATATTACACAACATTAGGAGCTAATCTTAAGAAAAATAATTCAAAATTATAAATACAATTAGTAACAAGACCTTTATAAAGGTCATTATGAGAGGTCTTTAAGCATAAGCTTCACTGACTTCATGGTTATTCCATTTCTCACTATACCATGTTGCCTTCCAAAGCAACTACTTTGTAATCTGTCTTCCCCGCACCCTGCAAAAAAGAAACCACTCAATGATCTGGGTAAATTAATGAATATGAGTCATTTAATCATAGGGAACCACTCGAGAGTTTCCTGCAGGCTAAATTTAGGGAATATGTACCTAAAACAGTACCTATTCCCACTGTACTTTGGTGACTCAATATCATATTTGTTTACGTATTAATGTTTTTTTTTTAATTTGCCTTTTAAGTAGTTCCAGGGAAAGGTATTTAATTGATAAATTTAAACAGTATTGAAAGTAACATGACTAAGTATATTCCTAAATAGAAAATATACTTTTTTAGTGTTTTTCTTTCATGATTTAGAAATTATTGTACATAAAATGCTGCCATCCCTGGTCCCAGTGATCAGGAGTTTAACATCATTTGCTAAATCCTATCCTTGATGTAGCTTATAATGTAGTTAAATATTTTGTACCCACCTCTTACAATTTATTTTTCATACTACTGTCCTAGCTCAGGTGCTTGCCTGGAAACAATAACCTTATTGCTGATCTCTCTACCTCCAGTATCTTCTTCCAGTATTCCATTTTCCATCATCTAAACTATTTATTCAAGAGCTGCTCAATTCATTCAGAGGCACAGCTTTGATCTTACCATTACCTAACAAATCTTTATGGTATTATTAAAATACTTAACTATAATATCTATTAAATGTTTACCATATGCTTGGCACTTGACATGCATTGTATTCACTTATTCATAATGTCAAAATCATTAAGTAGATATTTTTATTACCCTTATTTTACAGATGACAAAACTGAGTCCTAGAAGAGCCTGACTTCATATAAACTGTGTGGCAGCACAAAGTGCAAGAGTCAGGAGTTAAACAAGGTCTGTCTTACTTTCAAAACCCTGTGCTTAACTGTTATATGTTAAAAAACTAAATATTGAATATTTGACTTCATTTTGCTTTCCCAACTTATTTCCCACAGTACAACATCACAGCACTTCCAGAGATGCCAGATTGAACTACTTCAATTTTACTATCCTTATCTTACCCTTTCCATCTTTAGGACTTCATCTGTCTTTGTCCTGGACTTCCTATTAGTCCTTCTCCTCATATTAAAACCCTACATATTCTTAAGAACCCACCACAAATTCCAAGTGGTCTAGAAGCCATTTCCTGTTTCACTTCTGAAATAACCTCCTTCCACTGAACTGCCATGTCCTTTTTTTCTATTCTGTATACACAATCTACATCAGTATTTTACCTTACACTTTATTTCTGTCTTTGATAGTATGTTCATTTTACTTGTCTATATCCTATGTGAGCTCCTAGAGGGCAGATTGTTCATCTGATTTATCTCTGTGTGCCTCAAAGCACATAGTATCTTCTCCCTAGCAGACGTTTAATAAATACTGTTGAAAGAATGGATGCAGCATAGACAAATGTTTCTTTCACTCCGTAAATCTCACTGTATTAACTTCTACTGGCCTATAGATCCAAGACGCGTTCAATATCTTCCATGGGCTCTTATATCCAAGTGCTATAATCATTTAACTGTAGAAGAGATCATTCATTATTCATAGTTCCATTGAACAATAGCCATTATTTCCTGACTTCTACAAGTATTTCAGGGTTTATTTGATTTCCTACTATCATTATCACTCACTTAACACTAATTGAAGGACAATACCAGAACCCCTATGCAATACATAAAATACTGCAGTTTAGAGATTGCCTTGAGGTTATAATCCAGCATTACAGGGACCTTGAAAAATTCAAGAACTGAGTTTAGGTTCTAATTGGGCTAGAAGAAATCAATACAATAAAAATAAAATAAAATGATAATGGCAAAGACTAGTGATGATAGAAGTGACTCCCTTTATTTTTTTGTCTAACATGGAATAACAAGAGGTGTATTGCGGTCTGGCTTTTCTCTTGACTTCTGACATTTGAGCCTAAAATCATGACGTTCAATTTATGTATATAATGGGAAGTGGGAAGTAATAATCCTCTTCTAATATAGTATCGCTCAGCCTCTGGTGGGTTCTAAATCATCTAGACGTTCTGAAAGTTAAACAACATGTTTTGTGGTTCTGGATCTGTGTGCTTTCCAAGATTTCTATTACTTATCCTTAATTTCTTAACCTCAGAGTGGATTTAGGAGTTTGCTATACTTAAACCAAAACTTTAGGAGGACATTTGAAAAGTTTTGGGTATGTTTAGATTTTGAAAATAATTGTAACCTCTGAAAAGTGCTCCCAAAACACAGAACAAATTAATTGTCTCTTTTAAAACAAAATTCTAGCCAGGTCTTTGAGTCAACCCAGTGAGCTCCATTTGAGATTTAATTGTGATTCAAAACCAATCTACACTCTGAATTCTTCTATGGAAATGGAATATTCTTCTGTTTATCATTTGTATATTATCATATGAGTATTATCATTTGTAATGTATTTTTCAAAATTATGGTTAGTCACAAAGCAATATTACATGCTATATGCAGTCTTAAATATTCTTAAAATGATAGATGTTATGGCAACAAATAGAATAGAAAATGGTTAATATAATGATTTCAGTATTTGATTATAAAAATAGAATCACATTTTGCATATTATCAATCCCAAATGTCCTTTTGTATTATATAAGATAGAACCATAGCTAATCCTTAAACAAAATATGAAATGACACATTTATACTGTTAAATGTTATTTTTACATTAAGATTTGATCTACTGTTTGACAATTTTAAATTGAAATAAATATTAAGTATTTACAACTTTCAAGAATAAGAATATATTTTTTTCTCATCTTAGGTTTTGTAACTAGAGAAAGGTGTTACAGTGACCAAGTAATAATTTTATCAAAAATCAGACACAATGCCAACACTAGTGTATAACCTCCAGCCACTAAAGAAACCACTATTCTGTAAGAATACAAGAATTTAATCCCTGCAGTACTATCACCTGACATGCTTATCTTCTCTGCCTGCCTACATAGAAAGGTGACATGACAGTAATAACTAGCACTTAATAATTCTACATACTATTCACTGTTTTAATGTTTCTCCTATGTTAATTATCCTACTGCCTGTGAAAATAACCCTCTCCTAATCAACTCTATTAAATGGCTTTGATCAGAAGTATCTTCACTGGATTCTTAATTTCCAACAATATTACTCCAATGACTATTCCACAGATAACCATGCCTTATTATCTGAAATTAACAGTCCATGCAGTGACTATTCTAGGTTTTATTCCAGCAATTGAACTCAACCTCATATCACAAAATCTAAAATTTGATCACCCTTCAAACCAATTCAAATTCTCACATGGTATTTTTCAACCATCATGTATCACCTTCTACTATTCATGAATTTATCAGCAAGTTAAAAATCACTATTACTAGACTTAATCCTATTAGAACCAAATTCACCTACTTCCAGATAATAACTTCCATACTAATTTCTGATCAAAAAGACCTAGTTACATTTCTTCATCACATTAATCTTAAGCTTGTCCATATTTAATTTACACAAGTAACCTCCATAATAACCAGAACACTGATGAATAAAGATCAGCCAGTCACAACTCCCAATCAAGTCCCACATCTATATAACACAGTAATCCCCACAGGCTCCCCACTAAAAATTCCAGTACCTCCAGGATCAGAAATTACTTAATCCCCCAATCTTTTAAATTCAAACATTATTTTCACTTTACCATTCTTCAAAATATATAAAACCACTATGCCCTCTATCAACAATTCTTTAAAAAAATCCCCAAGATAGTCATATTAGTAGGTCAAGTCTCAGGATAATACTTACTAAGTCATAACCCTTATATAAACAAAAATGGCCAATATTCCCTCTCCCCCCCAAAAAAATCTTTAAAGACATTAAACATAAAAAAAATCCACCAAATTTATCACAATTCCACAGACAATTCCTCCACTCACAATCAACCTGAGTCCACCACAAATAGGTGAAAATTTCAAAAACCCTAGGAAAGTAAGCACAAAACTAGTGCTTCTCACATGAAATTTAACTATGACCAGTGACATGAAAAATAAACATAATATTGTCAAACAGCAGATCAAATCAAAATAAAAAATAGTATTTCAGCACCTCTGTCATTGTCCTATTCTGATTACTTGTAGCATATCTACTAACACTAAATGAATTGAAGGACAACCAGTTGAACATCCATTCATAATTATTAGCCAACCAGCATCAGTCCCGTATTTTCTCTTTATTCTCATAGTTATATCAATCACAAGCATTATTGAAAACAACTTTCTAAAATAAATAGTCTTTGTAGTATATTTATTACTTTGGTCTTATAAAGCAGAAAAGAGGAGTAATATTTCTTCCTAACACTCAGGAAAGGAGCTCCAATTCCATCATCACACCCAAAACTAAAATTCCACTTAAAGTACTGCCTAGAAACTTGTGCATGAAAAGAGGACTATTATCATGTTCTATATAAGTATCAAAAAACAAATCATAAATCACCCAATAAATGTAATTTGTGCATTCAGGTATCTCATGTATTAGCACATGTACATAATACACACTATGTATAATCACACATTAACAATTTATCCCATGCATATAAGTGGGTGCATTAAACTACTGATATTTCATAATACATACAATGGTATATTGTTCATACATTTTAAACCCCATGAAGTAGCAGCACAATAACATGATTAATATTACATAGCACATAATATTGGTTGTACATACCCCATTAAGTCAAATCATTTCTAGACAACATGCCTATCATAACTGATAACCATGCTTAATCACAAAACTTCAAGAAACTAGCAACCTTTCCACAAACGTGTCCCTCTTCTTACTCTGGGCCCATAACTTTGGAGGGTATGCAGAAATTAATTATATCTGGAATCTTGTTCTTACTTCAGGACCACCTCACCTAAAATTGCCTCTTTCCTTTTAAATAAGACTTCTCAATGCACTAATGACTAATTGTCCCATGCTCACAGGTAACTATGCCATGCATTTGCATGTGGTAAGTTGTTTTTTTGTTGTTGTTGTTGTTTTTTTTTTTTTTTTTTTAATTTGGGAATGCTGTGTCTCAGCTATAGCTGTCAAAGGCCTCAGCACAGTTAAGCAAATTTTAACTGAGCTTAAACTGAGTACTACTTACCAATATTATAAACCATAAGGTATAATTCAACCAATGGTTACTGGACATAGAAGAATCTGTGTATACACAACATGCACACTTATTAAATAAATGATTAGCTTAGCAAACCCTTTACCATGCATAAACCTTATGCTGTATATATTTATTAGCTGTTTTCCCAAATCACAAAAACAAGATTAAATATGCAACATATAAAGCTTATCATTCATCTCATATGTATTTTAATTACAGCTAAAATACTCACACTCCTGACCTTACAAATTAAAACCCCACTTAAGACAATTTTAAATCCTTCCCACTGATACCAACATGCTACTTTAATCCATAAAACACCCATAGACAGACATCTTCCTAGATTGGAATTTTTAATCAAAATAAGAGTACATTAAACTACATAATAAATTAAGTATGTTAAAATTTTTTGACCCTAACAGAAAAATATATTCAAGTTCAAGTAATTCCACTATATATAAAGTTGCTACTTAAAGATATATACCCCAATAGCCAGGCACCCTCATCACTTTGCCCACTTGGCAGTCTCTTATCCTTAGTTTCTATACTTGTGCCACTAAGCCTTCTTTCAATTTATACTACTCAGTCTTGCCTTCCACAGGATTTTTGAAAATGTTACCACCTCTGTTTAGAACATGATCTTCTCCTAGTTTCCTCTGTGCTTTTCACTTAGTTAACACATGTTCTTCTGCAATCTTGACCTGGCAACTTTCTTTCTCCTAGTTCACCTCAGGCAGCTTTGCTTAGTGCTATTATGTGATTATGTAACTCTGCCTCAAAGCAAGTATATGAGGCTATACTGATAGAGTTCTTTCTCACTAGAGTACCAGTGTCGAAAAAAAGAACTATGTTAATATTAGGATTTCCATAGTGTCCCATGTCCTTAAGGGCAAGGTTTATGCTCAGTACAGTGTGAATGATCAAAATTTTTATCCTAGGAGGAAATAATCCATGTACCCAAAATAAGAACAAGACTTGGTGCTCTTTCTATATTCTAAACTTCTGTCCACAACTCATTGCTGGGTTTTTGACTTAACTCTATATTCACCAATGCACCAATTCAACAAACAGATGACTAATTTCTAAAATTCTCAATATATTAAGATTTGAAGGACATGAGTGTTTAATCGCTATTAGCTATGCCTTAATTTTCACACACTCAAAAATGTACAGATTTTTGGTTTTGTTTTTGTTTTCCCTAATAATTCTCTCTCTGACCTGTAGCTTCAAAGATCCAAATATGTCTCCCCTATTAGGATATCAGTCTTCTTTTCATAGTAAATGAAAATATTAAATTACTTTCCTTTTTTATCACTGAGATGTTAAGTTATAGTCCTGTATGTGTTATCTTTAATAATAAATTTAAATTCTTCTCTATTAAATTGAAAATAAATTGTGTATTAATATATTTTATAATTACCATTACAACATAAATGTTCATTAGTCTAAACTGTCAAGATTTCCAAAGGAGAGAAAAAAAGGTCCATGTGTCTGTTATACTGAACCCAACAATATATAGAAAGGGATCTCTCTGAGATGCAAGCTAAAAATATTTATAGCAGAAAGGGCAATCATTATATCACCTACTTTCTCTTTTTGCTAAAGCAATTGTTCCCCCTGGTGTAATTTCTAGTGTTCTTTGTTTCTGGTCCAGTTTTATATGACTTAAACAGTGAGGTTCGTGCAACTGCCCTAGAGAGATTACTTCCTGCAGTTTAATAGGTTTCTTTATTAGGATCCTTTTCCCTGTTGATCAGCCATTGTATATATTCATTATATAATTTCCTTACATCTGGTCATTATCTAGGAGCAAAATGCTCAAAGTTCTAACTCATAACATTTATAATGAAGTTATAATTTATTAGTATTTGTTAATAAAAGTAATAATTTATTACTAGTAGTAATAGGATAATTAGGAAATGCTCTGAATGCTATGGGCTTGACTTGACATTAATATACGATGTCGATACTGTTTTTTTTTTTTTTTTCTTAAATCTACAATGGTAAGAAAGCATTAAAGATTCTGACTCAAGGGGCGCCTGGGTGGCTCAGTCAGTTGAGCGTCTGACTTTGGCTCAGGCCATGATCTTACAGTTCATGGGTTTGAGCCCTGCATCAGGCTCTGTGCTGACAGCTCAGAGCCTGGAGCCTGCTTCAAACTCTATGTCTCCCTCTCCCTCTCTGCCGCTCCCCCGCTCATGCTCTGTCTCTCTCTCTCTCTCTCAAAAATAAATAAACATTAAAAAATTAAAAAAAAAGATTCTGACTCAAAATATAATTGAATTTTATTATTAACTAGGGTTATGAGAATGAAGCTGAATGTCTTCAAAAAGAAATAAAATTTTAACAAATACAAATGTATAAGTAACACATGGTAAGGAATTATCAAATTAGAGAGGGCGAACTGGTAATTCAGAACACAACAGAATTAGAATTATGGATTTATGACACAATGGTGAACCACAATCAAAGGCATGACAGCAAAAGAACAAATTTTCCATTCACTGCACTAGATTTAAATATCAATCCAATAGAATGTTGCCTGGAACATAAATATGCGTCTCCCTGTTCAGCAGAACATAAAGCTGATTATAGAAATGATTTTGGTCAGTGAAAGAGTAGAATGCTGTATTAAGAAACAAAGATGTTAGACAGCAGGAATACAATTGATTTATGATCACTATAAGTACTTTTAATAATAGTTCAACTTTACAAATAATTCAGAGGCGCCAAAATGTGATTAAAATTATATTAAGAACACAAAACCAAGATGATATAGAATCTCAAAACACAGGATTTTTATAGTTGCATAACTTTTAATATAAGCATTCTTATTGAAGATGGCAGTGTAGTAGGAGGACTCTATGCTCACCTCATCCCCCAAACACAGCTAGATAAATATGAAATCATTCTGAACACCCAGAAATCGATCTGAGGACTGAGAGAACAAACTGCACAACCAGAGGGAGAAAAGAGGCCACACTGTGGAAGTCAGGAGGTGTGGACGTGTGATTTGGAGGACAAAAGAAGTACAGGACAGGGAGCCCTGATCAGGGAGAGAGGAGAGAGAGAACAGAGAGAACAGAGTACAGGGCGTTGCACAAGAAAAAACACTTCCCCAAAACTACTGATGGGGAAAACTAGAGGGGGAGCTGATGTTTGCAAGTTTTTACAAACAGCAGAGCTCAAAGTCTGAAGTGAGAAGTCCATGCCATCCCCGGTGTGAAGCCTGCGGGCATAGAAATGCTCCTTCTATGGGAAACGGGCAGAGGCCCTGCAGCACACAGACAGTGTAGTCTAAGGATCCCCCGGGTCACACCGAGAGAGACAGTTCCCCTTTTTGGAGTGCATTCAGAGAAGTGGCACTGTCTCACCAGGGATAAAAGAGCAGGCCAGCACCACAGACCTGCCCCGTTCATTAGCATATGAACAGAGACACCTGCTGAGGGCAGCTAACCTGGACACTGGCCTTTGACTATACTTTATCATAAATTTAAGCCCCTGCACATTCCTGCAACAACTCCTCTGGGACAAAGCAGCACCAGCCACAGTGTGGCCAGACCCACACCCAGAGGATCAGTGCAAATGTATGCCTCGTGAGGTCCTTAAAATTTGGAGTTTTGAAATGCAGCCAGGGTGCCAGGGATAAAACAAGAGCACTGTACCATTGGGTTGCCGGACAGCTGAGACCCAGAGAGGGTGAATGCAAGGATCTGAGGGATGCCTGAGACAAATGAGGGGAGACTGTTCGCTCTCTCTGAAGGCTTCCTGAATAGCAGCAGGCACAAACTCCCCACTCCATGGACTAGAGAGCCAGCTGACACCACTTTTACACACACTCATCAGCACAGATGGACTTCAGTGAGCAACAAAGTGCACAAAGTGGAGGTGTGAGCCACTTTCACCAAGCCCTGCCTACCCTGTGGTCTGCAGGTGCTTCTGAAACAGGGCAAGTGTGCCTGAGAGTGAGAGCAACAGCGGGCCTCTTGCCAAGAAGACCAGCACAAACCCCCTTCATGCGCAAAGTCTACCATAGAATTCTGCAAAGCTTCAGCTCTAGGGGAAATCGGATCTAGCCTCTTTTAATAAGGAGACCAAAACACACCTAGCTAAAACTTGCCACACTGTGGCTAAGGTCCAAACATTCCCCATTAGAGGCAAGGAGAAACTGTGCAGAGGATTTACCTGAGGGAAAGAACAGCCAAAACAAAACAGCAAAGCACACACAGCATACACCAGAAACACTTCCTGAAGTGCCAGGCCCTGGACAATTTAGGACCTCTTCTTAATATAGCCATTACTCTCAGGAGCAGGAAAAATAAAAGGCCTTCTTGACACACAGAAGAGAGAGACTTAGACACAATGCCAAGACAGAGGATTTCAATCCAAAAGAAAGAACAAGAAGAGGTCATGGCCAGGGATCTAATCAAAACAGATAAAAGTAATATGCCTGAACAAGAATTTAAAACAATAATTATAAGGATACGAGCTAGG
Source organism: Puma concolor (assembly GCF_028749965.1). Classification (NCBI taxonomy): domain Eukaryota; kingdom Metazoa; phylum Chordata; class Mammalia; order Carnivora; family Felidae; genus Puma; species Puma concolor. The sequence goes on from NC_141683.1 coordinate 20,416,737, forward strand.
CTTGAGAAAACCATAGAAGACACCAGAGAGTCTCTTACAACAGAGATAAGAGATCTAAAAACTAGTGAGGCAGAAATAAAAAATGCAATAACCACGATGAAAAACTGATTAGATGTAATGACCACAAGGATGGAAAAAAATATGAATGAATAAGTGATATCGAAGAAAAACTTATGAAAAATAATGAAGTTGAAAAGAAAAGGGAAAGAAAAATACTGGATCATAAATGTAGACCTGAAATGACTCAGCGACTCCATAAAAGTGTAATAACATACATATCATCGGAGTCTCAGAAGAACAGAGTGAAAAGGAGGAAGAAAGTTTATTTGAGCAAATTGTAACTAAAAACTTCCCTAATCTGGAGAAGGAAACAGACATCCAAATCCAGGAGGCACAGAAACCTCCCATCAAAATGAACAAAAGCAGGCCAACAGCCAGACATACTGTAGTAAAATTTGCAAAATACAGAGATAAGGAAATAATCCCAAAGCAGCAAGGGAAAACAAATCCCTAACCTAAAAAAACAAACAAACACCACAAATCAGGCTAGCAGCAGATTTCTCCACAGAAACATGGCAGGCCAGCATGCTTAGCATGCTGAAAGGGAAAAATACGCAGCCAAGAATACTTTATACAGCAAGGCTGTCATTCAGAATAGAAGGAGAGATAAAGAGTTTCCCAGACAAACAAAAACTAAGGGAGTTTGTGACTACTAAACCAGCCCTTCAAGAAATATTAAAGGGGACTCTAGAGGGAAGGAATCACCAAAACTGACAAAGAAACAGAAATACTCCAGAAACAACAAGTAATAAAATGGCACTAAATTCATTTCTATCAATAATCATTCTGAATGTAAATGGACTAGATGTTCCAAGCAAAAGACATACTGTGTCAAAATGGATTTTAATTAATTAATTAATTAATTTTAAAAAGGGCCTTTCTATATGCTGCCTGTAAGAGACTCATTTTAGACGTAAAGACACCTTCACATTGAAAGTGAGAGGATGGAGAAATATTTATCAGAGATGAATGTCAAAAGAAAGCCTGAGTAGCCATCCTTATAACAGAGAAACTAGATTTCAAACCAAAGACTGTAACAAGAGATGAAGAAAGGTAGTGTATCATAATAAAGGGAAATATCCAACAAGAAGATCAAACAATTGTAAATATTTATGCCCCAACATGATAGCACCCAAATATATAAAAAAATTAATAACAAACATAAAGTAACTCATTGATAATGCTACAATAATAGTAGGGGATTTTGACACCACACTGACAGCAATGGGCAGACCATCTATGCAGAAAATCAGTAAGGAAACAATGGCTTTAAATGACACAATGGACCAGACTGACTTAACAAATATATTCAGAACAATTTATGCTAAAGCAGCAGAATACACAGTCTTTACAAGTGCACATTCTCCAGAATAGATCACACACATTGGGTCACAAATTAGCCCTCACCAAGTACAAAAAGATCAAGATGATACCATGCATATTTTTCGACCACAATGCTAGGAAACTTAAAGTCAACCACAAGAAAAAAATTTAGAAAAACCACAAATACATGGAGGTTCAATAATATCCTACTAAGAATGAATAGGTTAACTAGGATAATAAAGAAAAAAATTTTTAAAAAATACATAGAAACAAATGAAAATAAAAACACGACAGTCCAAAACCTCTGGGATGCAGAAAAAGTGGTTATAAGAGGGAAGTATATAGCAACACAGATCTAATACAAGAAGCCAGAAAAATCTCACACAACCTAACCTTATACTGAAAGGATCAAGAAAAGTAACAGCAAATAAAGCCTAAAGTCAGCACAAAAAGGGAAATAATAAAGATTAAAGCAGAAATAAATATACAGAAAGAAAAAAATAGATCAATGAAACTAGGAGCTGGTATTTTTGAAAGAACTAATAAAATTGATCAACCCCTAGCTAGGCTTATCAAAAAGAAAAGAGGGGCACCTAGGAGGCTCAGTCCATTGAGTGTCTGACTCTCGATTTTGGCTAAGGTCATGTTCTCTGAGTTGTGGGATCAATCCCTGCATTGGACCCCGCGCAGGATTCTCTCTCTCACTCTAAAATGGAAAAGAAACAAAAAGGACCTAATAAATAAAATTGTGAATGAAAGAGAAGAGATCACAACTGATACCACAGAAATGCAAACAATTATAAGGGAATATTATAAAAAATTATATGTCAACAAATTGGGGAATCTGAATGAAATGGATAAATTCCTAGAAACATATACAATACCAACACTCAAATACGAAGAAAAAAATTTGAACAAACTCATAACCAGCAAAGAAATTGAATCAGTTATCAAAACTCTCCCAACAAACAAAAGTCCAGGGCCAGATGGCTTCCCAGGGGAATTCTACCAAACATTTAAAGAAAAATTAATATCAATTAATCTCAAACTCTTGCAAAAATAGAAATGGAAAGAAAGTTTCCAAACTCCTCTACAAGTGCAGCATTACCTAAATTCCAAAACCAGACAAAGACCCCACTAAAAAGGAGAATTACAGGCCAATCCTTGATTGGATTGCAAAAATGATGGACGCAAAAATTCTCAATAAGATACTAGCAAATCGAATCCAACAGTACATTAAAAGAATCAGTCACCAAAAAAAAAAAAAAAAAAAGAATCAGTCACCACAATCAAGTGGGTTTTATTCCTGGGCTTCAGGGCTGCTTTAACATTCATAAATCAATCAATATGATATACCACATTAATAAAAGAAAGGATAGGAATCATATGATCCTCTCAATAAATGCAGAAAAAAGCATTTGACA